>NC_073304.1:104181926-104529426 GCF_027595985.1 Sorex araneus
CCATACCCCGCCCCCCCCAACCCCCGCAAGAATTGCTTTAGCTACTTATGGGCACTTGGTGTCCCATATGAATTTCAGGAGTGTTTGATCAGTTTCTTTGAAGAATGTCATGGGTACCCTATCCCCAACCCCAGATGAATTTCTACACATTTATATCAGAACTTTCTACTGGTTATTTGCATGTTAATTGGATATGTAGACTTACAAAGAACATCTCTTTCACAAATGTCCAAACACCTATAAAAATGGAAAGAAATTTCAGAAATTTATCAAACTGTCAAATGCTTATCTTTCAATGGTAAATTTAAATAAGTATCAATAATTAGGGTCTTCTTTGAACAAACAATAAATGAAATTCTACTAATCAGTATTCAGCACTGGCCTCATGAAATTGCCTTTGTTCCTCTTGTCAGTCTCTTCTCCTAGCAGTGAGCTCTTTGACTATTACAGTTTGTGTGCACATGTCTGCACGAACACAGAGTCAGAGGGCATTTGAACTAGGCTAGTGCACAGACGAATGTGTAAGATACAAGGGACACAAACGTGACTGGAGAATGTGTAGGGCAGAGTTAATAAGGCAACCGTGACCCAACCCCTTTAGGAAGGCAGGTCTTCATCTGGCATCTGGGAACTTAGATTTAGGAAGACTCCCCACTTTTCTAACGATAATGATAGTGGCCTGTAATTCCTAACCCATTGGCTCAGTAACTGCTTTTCTTCTGGGAATCAAGAGTTTCAGTACACACTGGGCAGAAGGTGCCTATGTAAATGGCATTTGATCACAATCTTGGACTTCTATGCTCAGGTCAGCTTCCCTGACCAGTAACAGATCAAGTGTGTTGCTATAACTTGGTGATGGGAGGATTAAATGTGTGTTACATGACTGCATTCGAGGAGGACTCCTGGAAGCCAACGCCTGGTTTCATACAGTTTTTCCCACATACCTTTTCCGTTTGTTAACCTTGTCTGACTTTTGAGGCAATCATAGCACTATAAATAAGAGTATGTGCTGAGTCTTGCAAGTCTTCTGGGTAAATCTCTGGTCTTGGGGCACCAAGAAAAGGCCCAGGGGTGTAACTGACAGCCTGTCACTGCAATAGTCTTCCTTGTCTCTGCTGTTCCTCTCCCGCTGTGGAAAAACCTTTATGACCTAATTCAGTCGCTGCAGCAATTCGGCTCCTATTTATTATACTGACAACCAGAATGAACAGAGCCCATGAAGAAAAGGCAGAGACAAAACCGAGATGAAGGAAAAGGGTGAATTGGACAGAGCTGTGGCTCTCAGAAAATTCACAATTAAGTTCACTTCCTTAAGAAGTCACTGGAGGGGCCCGAGCAAAAGTACAGTGAGTGGGGAACTTCCCTCACATGTTACAGTGCCTGGCATCCCTTATGACTCAGTTACAATCCCTGGCATCCCTTATGACCCCCTATGCATCTCCAGGATTAATTTTTTAGTGCAGAGCCAGGAGTCAACCCTGATCACCGCCAGGGATGGCCAAAACAGAAGATGTCAGGACCATCATCTGGGATCACAGCTGAGCAGAGTTTTACTATTTTCAAGAAATATGTCTTTGTTTTGGGTTCTGGTTCTTCACAGAGTTCCTAGAGTGCTTGAAATTTGCTGTGGAGGGAGTAGCAAAGCGGCATTTGTCATGCTAAGATAACTTCTGGAAACTGCATAAGGACTGTTGCTAGAAGAGATATTCTGTGATTAGACTGTAGCAGTTTTGACTCCAATTCTTCTATCCTGCACAGGGAGGGCGTCTGCCTTGCAAACGGCCAACCCGGGTTCAATTCCTCCGTCCTTCTCTGAGAGTCCGGCAAGCTACCGAGAGTATCCCACCTGCACAGCAGAGCCTGGAAAGCTACCCGTGGCGTATTAGATATGCCCAAAACAGTAACAACAAGTCTCACAATGGAGATGTTACTGGTACCCGCTCAAGCAAAATCGATGAACAACGGGATGACAGACCTTCAGGGAGCAGAGGGCTGAAGTTTGAGTTCAATCAACAATGACTCTCATCAGTCAATTATGCCTACACGATGAAGTCTCCCTTAGAGGAGAAGACCAGCAAGTTTCCCAGCTGGTGAAACAGGCAACTTCCAAGTCCTTTAAGGATTAACCCCAATCTCCACAGGACAGAAGCTCCTCTCTCAAGGTTTCCCATTATGGATCTATCTTTATGTATCTTTCTGGCTGTTGACCTCAACAGCCCTTTTGATCTTTTTGATGCTTTGCATGAAAACTGCAATCAAGGGAATGCATATGTTGACTGAGTACTGTCAACCGCTCTTATTGGTTTGATCCGAGCAAAAGACGTCTCTCCCAAGCACAGGAAACAGGCTGTGCTTAAAATCGCCATCTGAAGTTGGATGACATACTGGCAGGACCCAGGGCTTCCCCTGTGATATTTGACACTCTCCAGAAAGGTGGTGTGACAGCTTTATGGTGTGGGGAAAATCCCCATGTGCACAAGCTTTTGTCAGAACTTTAGTTAGATGTCTTAGAAAATTATTAATATTAGTAAGCTGGAAAAACATTTCTGAAATATGTTACTAAATAATGTCAATGGATTCTCTAATGATGATAGGATTATATCCCCTTTTCAGCATGGTCAGGTTCTGGTGGGAGCCTTTCTGGAATGAGCTGGGCCAATTGCTCCCTGCACCCTCCCCCCCCTTCAGGAGGTATGAGGAAACTCTCTAGAATCTTTTTGTTTTGGTTTGGTTTTATTTATTTTTTCTATTGAGTCACCTTGAAATACAGTTATAAAGCTTTCATGATTGAGTTTCAGTCATATCAACTGAATGGGAGGGATCAAACACCCATCCCTCCACCAGTGCACATTCTTCTGGAATCTCTTTTATAAGGGATACAATCCTATCCGCAGGAGCTGACCCAAGGGCCCAATCATCTCCCCTTCAAAAGTCTCCTAATATCACTGCACTGGGAGCTAGGACTTCCACATATGGATTTTTAGGAATATTATCATGTGGAAAACCATCGACGTTACTTAAAAACATATTTCAAAAATATTTTTCCGACTATCATTAGTAATTTAGTTTCCACTTAAAGTTAGTATGCGTTAGTTACATTTTTGAGTAAAGATGGCTGATGTGAAAAGGAGAAATTCTGTGATTATTGACGAAGCATGCGTCCCACAGTAGGAATGTCGAGTGGCTTCATCTGGCTACAGTGACCATGCTGGGGCAGTGAGTCGTATTTCTTTTTTTTGGGTCTCTTGATAGACGCAGAAAATTAAAGTCAACTGTAAGTTAAAAGAGAAATTATCCCACCACTTTTCAAAAGCAACATATTATCGGTTCATGATGTTTTAATCTTTTAAAAATTGGATTGGAAATTCATCCTTGCAGGTTGGTTAGCAATTTAAAGAATTAGAGATGTGCCATTCTAATGACTATCCCTCACACCCCCTGCCATTCTGGTATCCAGAGGTGGCAAATATTAACAAACCACTTTTTCACACTCTTCAATGCTCCATCTTAAATCTGGTTTGAACTTCCCTACCTACTCCAACAATTTATTGAAGTAACTGACATCCATTCACAGCTCACTAGCATATATGAGTACTATTTTCCTGAGCCTTCGCCAGCATTGTTTTTTAGTTTTATCAGTTTGATAATTGAAAGATTCGGGACATTCTTAACCTATGTGTCCAACTTGCTCTATCCATGTTAGACTTGGCAAGTGAATATGCTGGATAGAACTTAATTATAAGCAACGTAGTCTTATACAATTTAGTTCTAGCGAGCAAAATTAATGTAGATTATTTGCGGCAAAAGCAATTTTGTGTATTTAAAAGGAAAACAATCTCCCTCTCAAATCTTACTTAATAGATTTATTTATAAAAATATTGTTGCTGGCACCCAAAAGGAGAGAGAACAAAGGGGAATGCCCTGCCACAGAGGCAGGTTGGGGTGGTGGGGGATGGGGTGGGGGTGGTGATAGGGATACTGGGATCATTGGTGGAGGTGAATGGGCACTGGTGGAGGGATGGGTAAACAATCCCTGTATAAGTAAAATGCAAATACAAAAGTTCTAAGTTTGTAACTGTACATCACAGTGATTCTCTAATAAAAAACTAAAAAAAAAATATTGTTGCTGGAACCTAAACTGCTCTCTAGCTACAGGAATTTTATGGAATGCTGATTCCTTGGAAGCATCCACTGCAGCCCTGGAGAAGTGTGGAACAATTTGGAACTGTTTGTCTATTTCAGCTCCTTTTTTTGTTTGTTTGTTTGTTTTCTTTTTGCTTTTTGGGTCACACTCAGCGATGCTCAGGGGTTACTCCTGGCTCTGCACTCAGAAATTACTCTTGGTGATGCCTGGGGGACTATATGGGACGCCGGGGATCGAACCCAGTTTGGCCACATGCAAGGCAAATGCCCTACCCAGTGTGCAATCACTCAGGCCCTCTCAGTTCTTTCTTATGGCGTACGCAATTCTCTTTTGAAGACTGCAGTAAAAACAAGAGCACCCACTTCTGCGATGGCAGCACCAATCGCTATTTTTCCTAGACACTACTCACGTTGTAGTAATCTCGCCATGTCCAGCTCCCTCACTGTCCAGGTTCCACACTGCCTATGCCCATCACTGTCCAGGTCCCACACTCCCATGCCTCACGCAGTCCAGGTCCCACACTGCCCAGGTCCTGCACTCTCCAGGTCTGAGGTCCACTGCTCGGGCAGCTGGGACTCTAGGTCTTCAGCTCTGCCTCCATAGCCCTGCTGATCTGCCCACTGCTCTGCTCTCCAGGTATACACCTGTGCGAGTTAGCAGACTTCCTACCACCCTTCTGCCATCCATCTGCCTCCTGGTGTGAGGCCAGACAGAGAATTAGAGCTGGGAAGAACCTGGTTTGATCTCTTCTTAATCTCACCGTTAGTTATCTCCTCTGTTTGGCTACACTCCATGGAATTGGAACTTAACATGACCCATTACATTGTCTGGAGTCTCTGTTATGCCTTCCTCCCCCTCCCCTTCCCGCCATAACAGATGATAAAACAGAGGCACTAATGCCCTTGGTATTTCAGTCTGTGCTGTCAACTGAGCACACACAGGTAAATCATTGCTCATATGTGGCATCATCACAGACGATGAGATGGCCCATCATCTGTCCAGGTCACTCAGATCCTGGTGTGTTTCAGAGGAACCTGGAGGGAAGGGAACGGATTGTGACAGGGAGGGGGTACAGCTCCATTTCCTGACACCCAAGTGAGCACTGTCAGGAAGCCTATTTTTGGGCAGAATGTCAGGCCAGGGTCCAAGTACTGAGGACATTCTGTACAAATTACATAGAACCTTTGTTTTTCTTAGAAAATGATCCATATTATACATCTTAACCCTTATTTATGAGTAACCAGACAAAAATTTAGAATGTGACCATTAAATCTAAGGTTTCTAAAAGAATAGAGAGTTCTCTATTGTTACACATTTTCTCCTTCCACAAGTGCCTTTTTTTGGGGCCACGTGAATAGCTCAGGGCTGGTTGACCTTTGACATTAAAGGCCCCTTCAAACTTCACAGCCATGCGGCTGTTTTTGTTCTTGAATCGAGTTTCATACCTGAGTGTAGGCACAGTCTGGCCCATTTGCTCATCATCACCTGACTCCAAGCCCCTGGGATCATTGTGACCCAAGGCTAGGTACTACTGCCCAGGTAAGTATGTGTGTGTGTGGGGGGGGGGAAATGGAGCGGGGGACTACAGCAGAAGCTCTAAAACAGTTGTGTCCCAACACCATTTGACCGACAAAATTGTCCTAGAGGAATCAATGACCCTATATTCTCCTGAGTTGCCAGAGCCACATTTTGGGTTTTATTTATTTATTCATTTATTTATTTACATTTTGGTTTTAGGTTTGAAACTTATCAGTGGTGATTTGATTTGTCTCAAGCTTGTTGTGAAGAGACCACAGTGAGGCAGCTTCTCAATTTTTTTAATTAATTTTTTTACCTATTTATTTATTTTAATTTTTCATCTTATAAAGTATTTCACTGGAGCAATAGCACAGTGTGTGGGGTGTTTGCCTTGCATGCGGCCAACCCGGGTACAATTCCTCCATCCCTCTCAGAAAGCCCAGCAAGCTACCAAGAATATCCTGCCCGCATGGCACAGCCTGGCAAGCTACCCGTGGCGTATTCAATATGCCATAAACAGTAACAAGTCTCACAATGGAAATGTTACTGGTGCCCGCCCAAACAAATTGATGAACAATGGGACGACAGTGCTACAAAGTAGTTCACAATATTTGATTGTATTCAATATTGAAACACCAATCTCACCACCATTACACCTTCCCACCACCATATTTCAGTGATTCCATCCCGAACCCCAATATCTGCCCCAAAGCAGAACCAAAAAAAATAATATATTTTGTATTGTTATGAAAAACCACTGAAGATACTACAGAAATGTATAAGAGGGAAAGTTGTGAAGATTGTTGTAATTCACCCAGGGACCATTTAGCCCTTCTGTATGAGACCACTAACATTTTACAGATTGAGTCTTGTGTGCTTTTTTTAAATATATGTATCTGTAAACAGAAAAATGTATGTTTTCCCTCTAAGATTGGTTGCCTCCTACTTTGAAGCCTATCACATGTGGTGCAGTAATCTTGGAGTGTGGGTTGGGTGTGTGGTTTGAAGTATTAGATGTCCGGTCCAGGAATAGATTCATTCATGGGTGATGCTCTGCCCAAGCGTGTGGAGACCCGCTGTGAGCATGGCACCCCGAGTGAAACAGCCTGGCGTGGGGTCCGGTGGCATGATTATGGCAAGTGTCATGTTATGCTCCCTTCTGGGAGAGAAGGGCATGCCAGCTTCTCAATGTTGTTTCAGAATGGAAAGTCACAAGAAGTTCTTCCAGGGGCCAAACAAAGCTTCCATTAGAATTCTTTCCCCTGTCCTTTGTGACCTTCAGTAAACTTTATTTCCTATGGGTTGTCTGCATTAATATTGCACCCCAGCATTTAAAGCTTACAAAATAGCACATCTATGTAATAGGAGATATAGTAAAATGAAAGCAACAGACATCCTAATTTGCCTAAGAATTAAATTCTGGTGCCTAATACTGAAGCCCTTCTCCTTTCAAACCTTCCTTATTACTTATATTCTATTTCTATTTCTTTAGTCTTATTATTTTCATATTTTTACCAAAATAAATAAATTTCTCATATAACCTTTCAGTGTGCAATTATGAACTTCAAATAAATGGAAGCATTCCGTATGACTCTCTGGATTTCTTTTTCCTAACTTTTAGTTTAGCTGTAGTTTGTGCATTTGTTTTTTGTTTTTATTCTTTTATTTTTTAATGAAGCACTGTGAGTTACAGTTACAGACTTATTAATTTTCATGCTTACATTTCAGTCATATAATGATCAAGTACCCATCCCTCCACCAGTGCCCATTCTCCACCACCATGTTCCCAGAATCCCTACCATTCCCCCCTCCCCTACCGCGTAGCAGGCGCATTCCTTTTACTCTCTCTCCTTTACGTTGTTGTGGTCTGTAATGCAAAAGTATTGAATGGTCATCATGTTCGGTCTATAGTCTGCTTTTGGCATACATCTCCTAAACCCAAGCAGGCCCTCCAAACACCCTTTACTTGGTGGTCCCTTCTCTATCTGAGCTGCCATTTACCCCAGCATGTGAGGCCATTTATTTTTGCATGTAGCTGTCCAGTTTTGTCAGCACCATTTGTTAAAGAGGCTTTCCTTGTTCCACTTCACATTTCTTGCTCCCTTATCAAAGATTAGATGATCATATTGTTGGTATACAACATCCAATAATCTCAGGCCTAGCTAGGCCTGGATGTAAATGGTTTAAATCTAGGCCTAGCTAGGCCTGGATGTAAAACGGTTTATGTTTTGGTCACTGTAACTTTAAATGGCGGTTACTGTTTCTGTTGGTTGATTTGCATATTTGCCTATGTGGCTGAATATGATTGGTTTGTATGTTAATTTTATAAATAAAAGGAGGTTGAACAGGCTGCTCTCTGGCAGGCCATAACATCAAACCTCCGGAGGCAGTCCTGTGATCCTCCCAAAAAAATATATTTATTTATTCTTCGAGTAAAGTGCCTCTGACTCTCCGTTAAAATTGCAACATTGTTGCTACATATGGCACCCAACGAGGAGGCTCGAAGATAAAGGCTCCTTACGGAAGAAATAGAGAAAGGGGAGAGATAAAGAAAGGGAATTAAGAAAGATAGAAAGAAAGGAAAGAAGAAAAAGATAAAGAGAATAAAGAAATATAAATGAAGAAATATAGAGAGAAAGAAAGGAAAGAAGAAAAAGAGAAAGGGAATAAAGAGATATAAAAGAAGAAAGAAAGAAAGAAAGGAAGAAAGAAAGGAAGAAAGGAAGAAAGAAAGAAAGAAAGAAAGAAAGAAAGAAAGAAAGAAAGAAAGAAAGAAAGAAAGAAAGAAGGAAAGAAAGAAAGAAAGAAAGGAAAGAAGAAAAAGGGAATAAAGAAATAGAGATAGAAAGGAAGGAGATATAAAAGAAGAAATATAGAGAGAAAGGAAGGAAAGAAGATAAAGGGAATAAAGAAATAGAGATAGAAAGGAAGGAAAGAGGTGGGAGGCACCGGCCCCTCCCACCGCCGAGATGTGATCCCGGGGGCCGCACACATGTGCGGCCTCTCCGCAGCTGTACAAGCGTGAATCCAGACCCAGCAAAACCTCTTTCGGTGTGAGCAACTCCTCGCAGAATGTCTCCAGCCTGAGAACTAAGCCTCGGCCCCGTGCCCGCCCGGGAGGGGAAAGGTATTTCTCTCTCTCGCCTCTTTCTCTCCGGGGATGAAGGGCGCGGTGGCCGCCATATTAAGATGACCACAGATTGGGTTTTCAAGCCTGCAATTATCTAATATCTGGAAGAAATCTCCCTGGACTTCTTGTTAAAGTACAGAAATTCAAAACCGCGTACCGTGGCCGCACGACCTTATTTGTCTTCACAGTAGGTCTGAATCCAGTGGGGTACTCCTAACAACAATAGTGAGGTTTGTGTTGAAATATTGAATGTAACCAAAGTAAACAGAATGTAAAATGAAACTTATCAGTTACAAGGTAGGGGGTGGGGGCGGGATGGGAGGTGTACTGTGTGGGGTTTTTTTTTTTTTTTTTGGTGGTGGTATATGGGCACTGGTGAAGGGATGGTTGTTTCAGCATTGTATAACTGAGATCTAAGCCCGAAAGCATTGTAATCTTCCACACGGTGATTTAATAAAATAAAATAAAATTAAAAAAAAAAAGAAAGGAAGAAGAAAAATATAAAGGGAATAAAGAGATATAAAAGAAGAAATATAGAAAGAAAGGAAGGAAAGAAGAAGAAGGGAATAAAGAAATAGAGATAGAAAGGAAGGAAAGAAGAAAAAGAGAAAGAGCATAAAGAAATATAGAAAGAAAGAAGAAGAAACAGATAAAGAAGAAGTAAAAGAGAAAGGAAGGGAGAAAGAAGAAATATAAGAAATATAGGTAAGGAAGGAAGAAGAAAAAAGAGAAGGGGAGAGATAAGAAATATAGATAAGAAAGAAAAATAGATAAAGAAAGAAAGGGGAAAGAAGAAAAAGGAGAAAGGGAGAAAAGAATTGAAGAATAAATAAAGGAAGAAAAAGAAAAAGGGGCAATGGGCAATTCTGTAACTTCTCAGCAGGATGCCTATGTTGACACTTTGAACTCTCTAACAGAAGCAGCTGGTCTGCCCTTAAAGGAAGAGATAATAAGATGCCTCCTTGAGAGGATACAAAAGTATTGTCATTGGTTTAAGCCAAAAAATACAAAACAATTCAATCTAGATTTATGGGTAAAAATAGGGAGAGAACTGTGTCACACACAGAAAAATGGAGATTTGATCCCAGCAAAGGAATGGAGGGCATACAATAGCATTACTGGCACCCTGAATTTTTCACAGTTTGACTTTGAGTATGAGGAACCTTCTCTCTCTTCTCATACTACTCTCTCTACTGATTCATCAGCTCTTTCGTCTTCTCATACTACACTTTCCACTGATTCATCAAATTCTAAGGCAACTTACAGGGAAACTCCTGTGTTAGAGGAGAAAAGTGGGGAAGAATCTTTGATAGCATCTGTCTTATCTGGTGAATCATATCAAATTGGTGATTCACCTGCCCAGTCTGAGTCTGACAGCGTCAAGTCAGACACAGAAAATTCGGTTTTAAAAGAGGATGTAAACTCCCAAGAGTTCAGAAAAGTTAATGAAAAAATAAATTAATTAGACAAATGAAGTACCTTGAGATGCACCACCCTTCTGAAAGAAGGATAATGTCTACTGTACAGGGTATCACTGATCCTGACTCATTGGCAGTTCCTTCCCCTCAATTATATAAGAATAGGGAAGAGAAATCTCTGTGTCGCCATTTTAATTTTACTCCTGAGTTGCATTCTCTGATGCAAAAATGTGAAGCTCCTTTATATAAAACAAAGTTGAGTCAACAGCCTACTCAGTTTATGACTTTTCCAGTTGTTTGTAATCCTGATATACGAAGAAAAAGACAGGCAGGGGAATATGAGCCTGTTCCTTTTAAGTTTCTTTCCTCGCTTAAGCAAGCTGTGACCACCTATGGTGTTACTTCTAACTATGTGCTAGTAAACCAGAAAAGAAAGGGTGATTTTGGATGCACTAATGAAGAAATATTTTGGGCAAAAAAGATTACTGATGATAAGCCTACTTTGGTTATGACCTTTGAGGATGGAACAAAACTGGAGGGTATGTTAGATTCAGGTGCTGATGTTACTGTTATTGCCTCCCATCATTGGCCTAAAGTTTGGCAAAAGCGTTGTGTGGACGTTACTTTTTCTGGTATGGGTGTGGTCACTGATGTTCAACAGAGTGTACAAGCTCTTCGTTGTAGTGATCCTGATGGAGACACGGCAGTCATCCAGCCATATATTGCTCCAATAGTTATCACCCCATGGGGACAAGATTTGTTGCAAAATATGCCCTCTAAACTTGGTGTGAAATATATTAAGAAAAAGAGGTGTCTCAGCAATCGCCTTTTTAATTTGAGAGCTGCTCGAAGAACAGCTCTCTCAATAGTATGGAAAAAGGTTCAACCTGTTTGGGTTGAGCAGTGGCCCTTAACAAAAGAAAAACTTAAGGCTTTAAATGAATTAGTTATAGAACAGTTTGAATTGGGACATATTGTTTTCAGTTCTAGTCCCTGAAATTCACCAGTATTTGTTATCAAGAAAAAGACTGGTAAATGGCGAATGTTAAGTGATCTAAGAAAAGTTTATGACTGCATGGAACCAATGGGCCCTTTGCAAATGGGCCTACCTAACTTAGCCATTATTCCAAAGCAATGGAATATTATTATAATTGATCTAAAGGATTGTTTTTATACCATCCCTTTGAGAGAAGAGGATAGAGAAAAATTTGCCTTTACTGTGCCTTCCTTAAATAGTGAAACTCCTGCTAAAAGATATCACTGGACTGTTTTGCCTCAAGGGATGATGAATAGTCCCACGATGTGTCAGTATTTTGTTAATCAACCACTGGATATAATTAGGGCACAGTACCCTGACGTCAAAATCATTCACTACATGGATGATATTCTTATCACTGCTCCACCTCATATAAATTTGCAAAACGTTTATGAGGCTGTAACTTATGAACTAGAGTTATGGGGTTTAAAAATTGCACAGGACAAAATTCAACGTCAGGTTCCTTTGGAATTTTTGGGACAAATAATATGGGAGAGTAGAGTTACACCTCAAAAGGTCCAAATTCGGAGAGATAAATTAAGAACTTTAAATTATTTTCAAAAACTATTAGGAAATATAAATTGGCTACAGTCTTCTTTAGATATTCCAACCTACGCCCTACAAAATTTGTTTCAAACGTTGGAAAGTGATCCCTCTTTAAACAGTCCAAGGCAACTTAGCCTGGCAACTGAAAAGGAATTAGAAATAATTGAAGAAATTGTTAATAAGGCTCAGCTGGATAGAATTGACTCTTCAGAAAGTTTAAATCTGATAGTGTTGCATAGTTCACATTCTCCTACTGGGATTTTGGTACAAGGAACTAATATTGTGGAATGGAGTTTTTTATGTAACAAGTCTAGTAAAACATTAGCTACTTATGTAAATAAAATATCTCAGATAATTTTTAAAGGAAGAAGAAGAACTAGACAATTAATAGGGAATGATCCAACTGAAATTATTGTACCATTGACTAATGAGCAAATTCAGGAGCTGTGGGAAATTGATGAAGATTGGCAAATTGCTTGCACTGATTATCTAGGCAAAATTCACAACAACTTTCCAAAGCAAAAGATACTTCAATTTCTTAAGTTTACTAATTGGATTTGGCCTAATATTATAAAGGCTGAACCTATTGAGTCCGCTGTTACATTCTTCACAGATGCTAGTAAAGAAGGAAAGGCTGCTTATACTGATATGAAAAATGACAAGGTTTTACAAACTCCATATAAATCAGTACAGAAGAATGAATTATTTGTAATTATTTCTCTTTTACAAAATTATTCTGAACCAGTAAATATTGTAACGGACTCTCAGTATGCAGCTTGGACCGTCAATCATATATTTACTGTTGCTTTGCCTTTGAGTGATTCAGAGCTTATATCTTTATTTAAAAATTTGCAGCAAGTTTTGAGAGACCGTAAACATCCTTTATACATTGTTCATATGCGAGCTCATACAGGTCTTCCTGGTCCATTAGTTCAAGGCAATGAATGAGCTGATAAGTTGGTTGCTTTAGTAATAAACGCAGAAAAATCTCATGCCTTACATCATCAAAATGCTTGTGCGTTGAAAATCAAATATGCCCTTACTTGGAGGCAAGCTAAAGACATTATAAGGCAATGTCCTACTTGTCAAGCAATCGATATACCTCATATGCCTTTGGGAGTTAATCCTCGAGGTATGAAGGCAAACGAATTATGGCAAATGGATGTAACTATTGTCCCAGCCTTTGGTAAACAAAAATATGTTCATCAATCAATTGATACCTATTCACACTTTAGATGGACTTCTGCGTTGTCTTCTGAGAAAGCAGGAGCTGTGATTACTCATTTGCTGGAAGCATTTGCTGTTATGGTTGTCCCTAAGACAATGAAAACTGATAATGCACTTGCTTATACCTCCTCAAAAATGTGTGATTTTTTCTCTGCTTATGGTATCAATCATATTACAGGAATTCCATATAACAGTACAGGACAAGCCATTATTGAACGAGCAAATCATGGGCTTAAAGATATGTTATCTAGACAAAAAGGGGGAATATATGCGGATTCTCCTAGACAGCAACTATCTAGGGCACTGTTCACCTTGAATTTTTTTAATTGCTCTGATGAAATTACATCGGCAGAAAGACATTGGGAAATTCAGAATAGTTCAGATGAAATAAGTTCTAATAGAGTTAAAAATGATTTAGATACAATTAATAGGAGACGTAAGGTCCTTTACAGGGACCCAGTCTCTGGGAGTTGGATGCCAGGCCAGGTGGAAAGGTGGGGTCGAGGTTTTGCTTTTATTTCAGCAAACAGAAACCACTTTTGGTGTCCTACAAAGAGACTAAAACTTCTCAGTGAATAATGGGTAGCAAATGAAAAAACTGCAGTATGGATTCTTTTTTCATGGATTTTTGCATGCTTTGTAAAAACAGAAGCGCTTCTCTTATTTTCTTTTTGGATCCAATTCTACAAGCAAGAGACAGGCTAGTTGGACTGAGAAACGGAGGATAATCCCAATCGGCCGACAGGGAAATTTTTACCCTGGGGACTGCCCTTCTTTTCTCTGTCCATCAGTTTTTTTCTCTGGTTCTTGGAGGGTCAGAATCAGGATCAGGTATGTATGAATGCACATGCATGTGATTTTGTTGTCTTTCTGTATGTCTGTCTGTGTTAAGTGTTTAAATATTGAAGTCAGATTGAAATCAGAAGTGGCAATCCTACTCCAAAAATTTTTTAAAAGTTTGAGTGTTTTTTGGAGCTTATTAAGAGTTGTAAAATTAGAGCATGAAACCAAGGTGAAAACTGTTAAAGATTAATATAAAAGGTTCATGATTTAAAATATCTAAACTATAAGAACTATTAAATGAGCTGTTAAAAGAGAATTGAAATAACTGTATATAAAATAGGTTCAAATAAGATACTGGATGATATTCCATGCATATTTTATTGGGACACCTATGCAGTTTGAGAAGGAGGAAATTTCTAATTTTACTTATGGTTGCCGGTGATTCTTCTGAGAGAAGTATCTGATAACAGGACTACTTTGACAGTTACTGATTGTGGAAAAACCTGGACTGTGAAGTTCATCCAGAAATAGCATGAAAGTGTTGTTTTTGTTTATAGACTAATTGATCTTCGTTGACAAATGTCTCTGAACCAGAACTGGAACTGAAATATTGCTTAATTTGTATAAACTCTGTATTGTAAAGTGAAAAACAATTTCTGTAAAATAAGGTTAGATTTTCTTAAGATTTTCTTAAGGTATTACTGGAAAGATTTGTGAAAATATTTGTATTGTTTACTACTGGTCATTTTAAACAAAAAAGGGGGAAATGTTGGTATACAACATCCCATAATCTCAGGCCTAGCTAGGCCTGGATGTAAACGGTTTAAATCTCAGGCCTAGCTAGGCCTGGATGTAAACGGTTTATGTTTTGGTTACTGTAACTTTAAATGGCGGTTACTGTTTCCGTTGGTTGATTTGCATATTTGCCTATGTGGCTGAATATGATTGGTTTGCATGTTAATTTTATAAATAAAAGGAGGTTGAACAGGCTGCTCTCTGGCAGGCCATAACATCAAACCTCCAGAGGCAGTCCTGTGATCCTCCCCCCAAAATATATTTATTCTTCCAGTAAAGTGCCTCTGACTCTTCGGTAAAATTGCATCATTGTTGCAACACATATATTTGAGGGGGTGTGTAAGGATATTCAATCCTGTTCCATTGGACTGCAGCTCTCCTTTCACTCCAATACCATGCTGATTTGATTATTACTGCTTTGTAGTAGAGTTTGAGGTTGGGGAAGGTGATGCCTCTCATCTTCCTTTTCTGAAGAATTGCTTTAGCTATTGGTAGGAATTTGTTTTTCCATATGAATTTCTTTGAAGAATTTTATAGGTATCCTTATAGGGATCGCATTGAATCTGTATAATGCTTTGAGGAGTATTGCCATTTTGACAATATTCATTCTCCCAATCCATGAGAAGGGAATATCTTTACATTTCCTCTTGTCCTCTCTTATTTCATGAAGGGGCGTTTTGTAGTTTACTTTGTATAGGTCCTTTACTGTAAAAAACACGCAACCGGGGGATTCTTCTTGCAGCGATTTATTCAGAGACCTTCTCATGCATTGGGAAGGAGGGAAACTGGAACGAGGGACAAACGAGGAGGAGCCTCTAGCTAGGTGACTCCCCCCCTTTTATTCCTCTTGCTGCTTGTTTATGCCCAAGTGTCTACAGCTGATAGGCTAGTTACACCTTGTGGGTGTGACAGGACATCCTGTTTCCTTATTAGGAGTTGTTTTCGAAGCACGGTGCAATTAACAAAAAACAGGTGTTTACGAAAATAAAATGCTAGGCACAAAAGGTTCAATAACAATAGCAGAATACCTATTCTCTAGGACAGATACTCTTTCAGCAGGACCCATCAATGATGAAATCTCATGGTTGTGTTTCTCCTCTCCTTGTCCAACAAACATATGAGCATTCATAATATTAATCGTTTTGTATGGGCATAGCAAGAGACGCATTAAACTTTTAGAATTGCTCTCCTGGGGTCATCTCAATCTCAGACTACAGTGCCCAGGCCAGATTAGTCTTTCCTATCCCTAGCAGGGTCCTAGTCTCGTCATTACTTTAAGATCATGACAGCACTTGTCCATGATCAGACTCTTAACTTATAGTTAAGAATGAGGCACTTTGGCCGGGCCCATCTCGATGCCAGGGTAGCACATAACTTACTGCTTGCCCTGGGTCCGTCTTGTCCCCCGTTGGGACCTTGTAGGATTACACTTTACCTCCTTAGTTAAGCTAATTCTGAGGTACTTGATTTTCTTTTCACTTTTGTGAAGGCATGATTGTAAACAAGATTGCTTATTTCATGTCATTGTGTCATTGTCTTCTCCCTAATTATTTGCATATAGGAAAACAATGGACTTAGCCTGCAACTTTACTACACAAATTTATTGTTCCTAGATTTTATTGGTAGAGGCTTTAGGGTTTTCTAAGTGTAGTTATCATATCATCTGCAAGTAGTGAGAGCTTGATTTCTTCCTCTCCTGCCTGAGTGCCCTTAATATTTCTTTCTTGCCTAACCGCTATTGCAAGTACTTCTAGTACTATATTGAATAGAAGTGGTGAGAGTGGGAAATTGTGCCTTGTCCTTGATCATTGAGGGAAGGCTCTTCATTTTTCCCCATTGAGGATAATGCTTGCCATAAATTTATGGTAAATGGCTTTGACTATATTGATGAAAGTTCCTTCAATACCCATTTTGGTGAGAGTTTTCAGCATAAACAGGTGCTGGATCTTGTCAAATGCTTTCTCTGCATCTATTGATATTATCATACGGGTTTATCTTTTCTTTTGTTAATGTGATGGATTATGTTGATTGATTTATGAATGTTAAACCATCCTTGCATCCTGGCATGAATTCCATTTGGTCGTGGTGTATGATCTTTTTGATGACTTGTTGGATTCTATTTGCTAATATTTTGTTGAGGATCTTAGCATCCGTGTTCATAAGGGATATCGGTTTGTAGTTTTCTTTCTTTGTGTCATCTCTACTTAATTTTGGTATTAGTGAGGTATGTGCCTCAAATAAACTGTTTGGGAGTGTTTCTGTTTCTTCAACTTCCTGGAAAAGCTTGAGAAGAACTGGCAATAGGACCTCTTTAAGTGTTTCGAAAAATTTGCTCGTGAATCCATCTGGATCTGGGTTTTTGTTTTTGGGAAGACTTTTGATTACAGTTTGTAGTTTGTCCCGTCCCACGGGACTTGGTCAACGTGGGTAGCCAGGAGAATGCCGTTCCCAGGCATTGGTTCCCAGCAGTAGTTTGTACATTTGAACATGATATGCCAGAATATTACTTTCCATTTGGTTGAAATAGGCCATTTCCTTTTTTTTTCTATTATAAAACACAAGAGTTTCTCTCAAGGCCATACACCCAGAGTGGAGTCTCTCTCTCCCAAGAATTTTACCCTTTTCAACCTTATAGCGAGTGTTGTGAAGTCTTTCCCCACCAGGATGTCCTGGCCAATATAGCCACCCCATTTATCAATGCAGGCAATTTTGAAGTATTGACATGTTTTCAAATTTTGGCGATTTGGAATAAAGAAAATCATTTCCCATTTTGATTTAATTTTTATTTTCCAAAGTATGAAATCAGAAAGGAAAGAAGTAATGGAAGTTTGTGCTCAATGCTGTAAAGAAAATATATGGATGGAGGTGAGGGATCTAGGAGGGACAGGGATGTACCCAGATGAGGATGCTGGGGGTTGAAATTGACACAGGGCAAGTGGTCTCTAGGTCTAGGTCTCTCAGACAAAGGGTTTTCATGTAAATGCTGGACTTTGTCCATCTTACTTATAGAGTAAGAGGGCAGCAGACAGGTTCTCTGCTCCAGTGGGAAGATGAACCAGTAGAACAAGAGAGGAAGCAGCACTTGACTAGGGAGAGGGACTGGCTGAGTAAGAGCCACAGCTAGTGTCGTGAAGGGTGGGAGTGTGGGACAGAGGATGGCAAAGGTAAAGACAATTGGTAATTTTACATCTCACCAACTTCAAAGGGGCCCAGATAAGGCAACCTTTTTCTTGGGCCTTGCAGGGGTGCCTGGACAGACAGACTGCAGGCTTAATCCATGTCTGGGAGGGTAGCAGAAAAACAGCAGATCCTGAGAGAAAAGTGTTGAGTTGGCCTAGGGAGCTCCAGGTAGAAGGACACCTTGAAAGCTGCATATGCAGCTGGACAAACCACCCCAGTAGTTTCTTATCACGAAACCCCTACCTAACCCTGGCGCCAGTCAACCAACCAACCCTTATCAGGCAGAAACAGGACCTGGTTCTGAGCTCACCTGTGCCCCCATCCTCCTCTCTATCCCTGTAAATCCACCCTAAAGCCCAGGTGGGGTTCGTTAGAGGTTATGGGTTTCACCAGAGAGTGCTTTCTATAGACCCCTTTCAGCCTGGTTCTGCTCGGGTCTGTTTTTTCCTTTCTTCGGCCATTACCTGAGCTTTTACAAAGGAATCAAAAGGCAAAGAGTTGTCAGCCTTCAAGCCACAAGAGACAGATCCAGACTCCCAGGACAGACTCCAGAGTAGGAGACGGGAACAACAGGAAAGCCACAGCACAGGAACACATGAGAGGCCTGGACACAAGACAGACGGAGACTCACAACTACATGCTTAAAGCTGCTACATAAAACTCACACTTCACACACATTTAATTCAAGGACATACTAGGGAACTAGCTCATTTCATTACTTGTATCACTTGTCACTTGTCATCTTGTTGCTCATCAATTTGCTCGAGTGGGCACCAGTAACATCTCCATTGGTTCCTGTTGCATGCTAGTGTAGCCCAATGGCGTCTGCTCGCTCCATAAACAGAAAGAGCCTCAAGCCATTTGCTCAGGGTCTTGAGGGAAAAGTCTGACCCTCATAGGTGGGCAGCCACGCGTTCTTTTGATGTCCAGTGGAATCCAGTTGGTAATAGTCCAGCGGTCATCTCCAAATGGCATTACGTGTCCAGCACATCTGATATTCGACACCTTGGCAAACAAGACAGTGTCCCTGATTCTCAATTGTCAACAGAGATCAGAACTCCAGATTCCTTCTCTCACTTAAGTGAAACGTAATATTCCAAGCATTCTTCAATTCCTATTTGGGAGACCCAAATAACATTCTCATCTTGTTTTTGTAGGGCCCAGGTTTCTGAGGCATATGTTAGTACAGGAAGAATGGTGGAGTAGAAAAGATGTGCCTAGAGCTGGAGGTTCTTCGTCCTCTTAGCAACTTCTTTGACACTCTTGAAGGCGTTCCACGCTGCTCTCTTCCTCCTGCACAGCTAAGGTGCCAGTTTATCTTGTTGAGTTCTCGACCTAGGTACACATAACTGCTGCATTTGGAGATGTTCATTCCGTCAAGAGCAAATGGACCCTCAGGAACTAGTCCGTTTCTCATGAACATTGTCTTCATGAGATTCAGCTGTAGTATGACCTTTCCACACTCATGGTCGAAGTCAGCATTCATGCCGCTTGGCTAATGTTTGGTGTTGTTAGAACGATGTCATCATCGAAGTGGAGGTGGTGTAGTTGCTGATCTTCTATCTTCACTCCCATTCTTTCCCATTCCAGTCCTCATATGCCATTCTCGAGGGTAGCACTAAAGAGTTTTGTTGAAATGGTATCGCCCTGCCAAACCCTCTCTTTATGTCGATGATCAATTCATAGAAACATAGCTCGTTTCATAGTAACAGTATTTCTATTTTGCTTTCTGGATGAATTTGCAGCACAAGAATGAATTTGCAGCTTTATCACATTTAAAACAGAACAGAAAACAAAACAAACAAGTCCAGGCAGGAAAACCCTAGCATAAATTACACCAACACTTAGAACTTTAAAATGAACAAAGAAGGCAAAAATGAAACTGAATACCAGAGTCCACTGACTCAAATCTTTGCATCATTTGTAAGAAAACAGCTCTTTTATGTGAGACAGATGGAGCTCCCCCACCCCCAATCCATTTGTAAAGATTTTCTATGTACTTTGAGCCGTCTATGGACAAAGAAATTATTTTTGAAAAGTAAAGCCATCTTTGTTTTCCTATTTGGAATTTTCAGCTGCTTTGAGACTGAAGAATTATCTAGCCACTGTGGGCCAATGGATTATTGTGGAAACAAAGATAAAACAGTTCCATCTAGAAAACAGAACTATCTTATTGCTTTGGGCTGTCTGCTTACGATGTTAAAAGCAGGCGTTACCATGGACAGGCAAAGGGCATTTTCTGGCTTCATAATAATTTATCATTATTGCAAATCAAAACCAGGAAACAGTAGGACAGGAAGCGAAATGCAATCTTTTCTGCTCCTTCTGCCAGTGGGGTTATGCAGGTGGCACACGATAGCCCTCAGGTCTGCCAGCAGCAACAAATGACTGCATGCAGTATTTCCACCAGAGGATCACACTGAACAGGACTCCAAAAGATGTTCGGTTGAGCCTCCCCAAAGTGTTCAGACTGAGCACTCTCAAGAGTCAATTTGGCCAGAGAGATAGTACAGCGGTGAGGGTGCTTGCCTCAAACAGAGACAACCCAGGGGTCAATTATGATACTCTACAAGGTCCCCTGAGTAGCACTAGGAGTGAAAACCAAGAGCCACTTTGGTGTATGAAATATTTCAAGATAAGACCAATCAAGATTCTACAGACTCACAATAAGTTTTTACCACTCACTTAATTGAAAGAATTGATAATAGAGATACTACCCAAAGCTCTGTTTTTTGTTTTGTTTTGTTTTTTGCTTTTTGGGTCACACCCGGCGATGCACAGGGGTTACTCCTGGCTCTGCACTCAGGAATTACTCCTGGCGGTGCTCAGGGGACCATATGGGATGCTGGGAATCGAACCCGGGTCGGCTGCATGCAAGGCAAATGCCCTACCCGCTGTGCTATCGCTCCAGCTCCTGTTTGTTTGTTTTAATGACCTGAAAGAAACTTTCTAACAAAGATATCTATCTTTGTGACAGAACACACCTAATTCCAGAGTGTGGGTTTCTTTCCTCACCTCATCTTCATGAAAGCTCTCCCCACAGCCCATTTCTTTTAAGCCCCAGACCTACATCTCTTTCCTTAGCTCTGGACTTGCACATTCAAGATGCTTCATTCTGATTGGAATCCACATCTATATGAATCACCTTTAAGTATATAATTAAATGTCTTTTACTTCCTACTAATCTGCCTGATACCTTATTAGCCCAGAACTACGTAGAACTGGGGGTGTGTACTTTGCTCCTCACCCAGGCTGAGAGGACGTCTTCTACCAGAACACACAACAGAGACTCCTAACATCCCAGTCCCACTGTAGGGTGGGACCAAGACAGTCCGCCGGGAAAGTCAGTGCTCCATTGGTTTACCAAGAGCCAATGAAGACTAGAAATGGGAAACCAGACACTTCTGTGTGGGTCACTCCAGGGGCCTCCCAGAGCAGAGAGAGTCCATCCCGGTAGAGTCCCCTCACTGCTACACAGCTCACTACACGGTCGGCAGTGAAGGAAATGTCCAGGGAGGTCAGGACTAGAGAGACTGCACTGATTTCTGAAGAGCAGGACATGTTGATTTCATTGATATCTTCAGGAGCCAGGTTTTAGTTTCATTCAATATCTCTATTGGTAGCCCTTTTGAATAGTTCATTTCTGCTCTACTTTTTCAGTGTTTGATTCCACCTCTTAAACTCTTTTGATTTCATTAAAGAGCCACACCGCACAGTTATTGATAGTTGAGTCTTAGGCAGACACTATTCCAATGCCAGTCCCACCACCACTGTCAGCTTCCCTCCACCAGTGTTTTCATGCTCCATCCTGCCCTTCTAATGCCCAGGTCCCACCCTCATCTGCCACCTTGACAGGCACATTTCCAAGTCTGGTTATTATACTCTAGATCTCATGTTTCCAGTGTTGTTGATTATGTGTTTTGGAGATACAGCAATACCACTTTCCCACATCCCCTGTGTTCCCCAGCCCCTGAGCCCTTCCTCCCATTACTGCTATTTCTCATCCTCTTTCTTTGCCCCTCAATTTCTTTCCTTCTCTGTCCTTCTACTCCATCTATGCTGGGGTCACAGGTGATTTAGGCAACCCTCCCTTTGCTATATCATATTACTGATCCGGTTATTCTGGACACCACAGATACGTGAGATTATCCTGTGTTTGTCTTTCTGGCTTACTTTGCTCCACATGATATCTTTCAATTCCAGTCAGGTTTCAGCAACTTACATCTTTGCTTGCAACTGCACCTTTGCTTGCAACTGCAAGGAGCACGAAATCATGCAATTTATTCCTGTTACTTTTAATTAAACATGCTTCTCCCACCCTCTAGCTTCCTAGGGTAAGGTTAGATGATTTCTGTGTTCCTTATTCACAAACATAGGGATTCAGGCTGTAAATTGCTCTCTGAAAGCTCTATGTCCAGTAGGTTTTATAAGGTTGTATTCTCATCTATTCTTGGTTCAAAATATTTGGGTGGCATAACACTCAGCTGTGCCCAGGACTTACTTCTGGCTCTGAGCTCAGGGATCCCTTTTGGTGGGGCTCAGGGAGACCATATGCAGTGCCACGAATTGAATTTCTTGAGTCAGCTGTGTACAAGACAAGCGCCCTACCTGCTGCACTACCTTTCAAGCCCCTATTAAAAATATTTTAAATTAGAGATTTATTCCATGACCAATGCTATAGTTGAAGTGTATTATTTAATGTCCATGTGGGGTTTTGTTTTTGTTTTTCTTGTGTGGGCGGGAACAGGGAACAAAGGGAGATTTTTCTAACCCTCTACTTGTCTACTGATTTTTATATTTAACTCCTTTGTAGTTTAAGAGAAAATAGTGTATGATTTTATTCTTGTTCTTTTTTTTTCTTTTTGGGTAACACTTGGCATTGCATCAGGGTTACAACTGGATCTGCACTCAGGAATTACTCTGGCGGTACTCGGGGTCCCTATGGGATGCTGGGAATCGAATCCAGGTCGGCTGCATGCAAGGCAAACACCCTACCAGCTGTGTTATCACTCCAGCCCCTCTAGTTTCATTTTTAAAGTGTGTTTTAAAATGCTTAGTAGTCTATATGAGTTGAAGAAAAATAGTACTTTGCTAATCCAGAATGAGTAGTAAATAGACGTCAATTATATCTAGCTGATTTTCTTATAGTAACTGTCTATTGCTGTTAAAGGAGTATCTCAAATGAATAAATATATTTCTCTTTACAGTTCTATCAAATGTTTCTTGATTAGTATTAAATTTATATTTTAAAGTGCAGATACATTAAGGAGCATTTTGAATTCTTGGCTTCCCTTTTATCTCTCTGTACACTAGTACAACTTCTTACAACTTTCCTTCCTTTGAACTTTCCTCTCTGCACATTTAATATGATTCTATTATCTTCTGGTTAGTATTATTATCAGGTATATTTCTCTGTTCATTTATGTTTCACTTGTCGTTTTATCTAAAGTACATTTCTTGTTAATAAAACTTAGCTGGTATTTTTACTTATTCTGATAATGTGTCTTCTATCTCGTATGTTTAGATCAGATATTCAACATGATTACTGATATAAGCTAATATCTAAATTTGCTACGATTTTTATTCATTGCTATTATATTATTATTATTATTATTATTGTTGTTGTTGTTGTTGTTGTTCTTTTGGGTCACACCCAGCAATGCTCAAGGGTTACTCCTGGATCTGCACTCAGGAATAACCCCTAGTGGTGCTCAGGGGACTATACAGTATGCCAGAGATCAAACCTGAGTTGGTCGCGTGCAAGGCAAAAACCCTACCCACTGTCCTTTCGCTCCAGCCTCTTGCTCTTACTCTTTTCTCCTCATTTTGTTTTCTATTCTGTTCCTGCATTTTTGTTTAATTGACTACTCTTATATTATTTTCTGTTATTTATTATCATAATATTTAGCCTATAAATCTATATTGCCTTGGATTTTGCTTTAAATGCTTTAAAGTAATTTACATCTATTCTAATTAACACTATACCACTTCACTGTACAATTATATATATTTTTTAATTTTATTGAATCACTGTGAAATAGTTATAAGCTTTCAGTTTGGGTTAAAGTCACACAATGATCAAACACCCATCCCTCCACCAGTGCACATTCCCCACCACCAATATTCCCAGTATAGCCTCCTTTCCTACCCTCCCCCTGCCTTCATGGCAGACAATATTCCCCAAACTCTCCCCCTACTTTTGGGCATTATGGCTTGCAACACAGTCACTGAGAGGTCACATGTTTGGTCCATTATCTACTTCAGTCCATTATCTCCAATTCTGACTGATTCCTCCTGCCATCATTTTCATAGTGATCCCTTCTCTATTCCATCTGCCTTCTCCCCTCCACGCATGAAGCAGGTTTCCAGCTACTGGGCAATCCTCCTGGCCCTGTGCAAGTATCTTTAACAGAATGATATTCCTATTCCTCCTTTATACAGATTCCTTGAATCATTTGCCATTTATTTCACTAATACAAAACCATATGTTGTTATATTTACGTGTCTTTACAGGCATGAAAATTATATATACTTAAGCATACATAACTGTTGAAATGAACTATTATTTGTAGGATAAATTAAGAATACAAATAATTTAATTCATTTGTGACTTCTCTAATATCCTTCCTTTATTTGGTTTAATGATTTATTTCATTTTTCCTTTAAACACCTTTTTCATACTTTTTTGCAACATAGTCTATGCAGGACAAATTCTCTCAAATTTGATTTGTTTGGGGACTGGAGAGATGGTACAGGAAACCAGGCACTTGTCTTGCATGCCACAATCCTAATTCAACCCCTGGCACTGCATGTGATGTCCCAAGATCGGTCAAGAGTCACTCCTAAACAGAGAGTCGGGAAAAGTCCAGGAACACCAAAGGGTGGATCCCAAGATAACAATTACAAAACTTTAAGAAATCTGTCTAGGGGCCGGAGCGATAGCACAGCGGGTAGGGCGTTTGCCTTGCACGTGGCCGACCTGGGTTCGATCCCCGGCATCCCATATGGTCCCCCAAGCACTGCCAGGAGCAATTCCTGAGTGCAAAGCCAGGAGTAACCCCTGAGAATCGCTGGGTATGACCCAAAAAGCAAAAAAAAAAAAAAAAATCTGTCTAAAACCTTTATATTTGTGTTATGTTTGAAGAATAACTTCACTGTGTGTAGAATTCACTGTCATTGTATATTGCTGTATACACAGCGATGACAACAGGATGACAACAGCTCGAGTGGGCACCAGTAATGTCTCCATTGTGAGATTTGCTGTTACTGTTTTTGGCATGCCAAATATGCCATGGGCAGCTTGCCAGGCTTTGCCTTGCGGGCAAGATACTGTCGGTAGCTTGCCAGGCTCTCTGAGAGGGGCGGAGGAATCGAACCTGGGTCAGCCTTGTGCAAGGCAAACGCCCTACCTGCTGTGCTATTGCTCCAGCCCATGTATAATTCAAGGTTAAGATTTTTCTCTCAACACAAAATGTACTTTACTCTGCTCCTTTTTTGCTTTTTCCTGTTAAACTGAATAAAATTTCATTGTTTGCTCTTACATTTTTTACTTTCTAGCTCTTTTTGAGATTTTTTAAAAATTGTCTTTGATTTACTTCTATTTGATTATTATGTGAGTTGGTTTTTTTTTTTAAAAATAAACCTCTTCAACTTAGTCTTGTATAATATTGTTGGACCTGTGATTTTCTGCCTTGCATTAAAGTTGGGAGGATTATTATTCTTTCAAATATTTTTTGTTCCTTTGACAAGATAAATGTTGGTGTCATAAAAGAAAAGGTGATTTTTTAAAAGCAATTTAAAATGAAGGAAAGTATAAAATATTTAATGGCTAACAGCAAGAGGAACTATCTTTGAATCATAGGAATATGTGAAGGAGAAGAGAAGTAGGCAGGGGAAGAAAGGATAATGGATGAGATTATAGCTGAAACTTCCCCAGTCATTGGAGGGAGAATAGTGCATAGATTGAAGAGGCCCAATAAGTACAAAAAAATACCCACAAAAAATTGTAATTAAAATATCTGGAACCAATAAAAACATATTAACAAAAATAGCAATAAATAAGTCAAATCTAGAATACAAGGGAAAGACCATAACATTCACAATGGATCTCTCTTATGAAACCATATAAGCAAAACATGGAATGACAAAACACTGCAGAAGAAAATTCTGCAGCCTAGGAGGGAGGTATAAAAACATTCTCAGACAAGCAAGAGTTGAGACATTTGCTACATCTAATATAGCGCTACAATGAATACTAAAAGATCACCCACAAAAACCGAATGCCTATGGGCAGAAATAATCAAAGTCACCTTGGAAATATGATTAAAACTTCATTTGGATCAATAATTTTCTGGAACGTCCATGAGTTTAACTTGCCCATAAAATATCATAAGGAGGCTGGATGGATCAGGAAACAGCATCCATTAGTTTTCTGCTTACAGGAAACCCATCTAAATTCACAGAATAAATACAGGCCTAGAGTGAAAGGATGAGGGAAAATACAAAGAAGGAAGGAAGGAAAGAAGGAAGGAAGGAAGGAAGGAAGGAAGGAAGGAAGGAAGGAAGGAAGGAAGGAAGGAAGGAAGGAAGGAAGGAAGGAAGGAAGGAAGGAAGGAAGGAAGGAAGGAAGGAAGGAAGGAAGGAAGGAAGGAAGGAAGGAAGGAAGGAAGGAAGGAAGGAAGGAAGGAAGGAAGGAAGGAAGGATGGATAAAGCTGAGATAGCCATACATATATCAGAACAGATAATATTCAATCTCAGGAAAGTAATTAGAGATAGAAGTAATTAGAGATAGGACAGACAATACTTACTGGTTAAGGGAATAGTAGGTCAAGAAGTACTAACTCTGAGCAATATATATGCATAATATGAAGGAGCAGGACATTTTTAAAGCTTCTGTTCAGAGACGTAAAGAAACTCACTGAAATAAACACAATATCATTAGTCTACAACATGCCACTTTTGGCATGAAACATTAGCTAAACCAGTAAGAATATCAGTAAACATACAAAACCTCTAAATGAGAAAACTGGAAGAACTTTAATTAATTGATTCTCCATCCTCAAAAATTAATACACATTCTTCTTTATTCTAAGGACATGATGGAACATTCTCCAGGAAAGATTACATAGTAGGGTATGATCAAACACATATAAATTTACAAATATAGAATTCATATCAAACATCTTCTCGGACTGCAATGGCATGACAATAATTTTTTTTTCATCCCTTTGCTTACTGATTTGCTCAAGCAGGCACCAGTAACGTCACCATTGTGAGACTTGTTACTGTTTTTACCATATCAAATATGACAATAGAAATTAACCATAATTACATGAGGAAAAACTCCAATACTTGGAAGCTGAAAAAAAAACTGGTAGATAACAACAGGATCACAGAGGAAATTAAGGAACAAAGAAAACAGTCCTTGAAACTCATGAGAATGATCTCTCAGAATCCACGGGACACAACAAAAGCTACACTCAGGAGGAAATTCATAGCAACATGGGGCTACATTAGGAGAGAAGGAAAAAGCTCAAGTCAACCTAAACACAGATTTTAAATACCTAAAGAAGGAAGAAAATGAATCCCAAAAGTAGCAGAAGGAAGAATACGTTGTTAAAAATAGCACAGAAATCAATGATATTGAAGTCAAGAAAGCATTCAAAGAGTTAATTAAACCATAATCTGGGTCTTCAAAGAAACAAGCAAGATAAACAAACATTTGGGCTGGATTCATGGAGAACAAAGGGAAAATTTTTAAATAAATTGGATCAAGGGCAAAGGGGAAGAAACTGAAGCAGAACTTCCAGAAATTAAAAATATCATGAAGGTCTCTATGAACAAATTATGCTATAAAGTTGGAGAAAACAGAAGAAATGGACAGATTCTTAGAATCATGTAATCTTCCAAACCATAATGCGAAAGAAATAGAGAATCTGAATTGGTGAATCAGAAGCAAGGAAAACAATAAGGCTGTTCCCCTTTAAAAGAGAGGTGTGGGGCTGGAATAGGTAGGGTATTTGCCTTGCACTGGCCTAACTGGCAAAAAAAAAAAAAACACACACAAGTTGCCAGTGGAACTAATAGGAAATGGCCTTAGGTCTTTCTGGCAGTGAGAGATGGCTCAGCAAAGACAGGGAGGGTGCAGGGGCTGAGGGTGGGGCTGTGACTATCCACCTCCTCTTGCTGCAGCCACTGTGGCTGGCAGGTGTCCGTTGTGACAGGTAACTGGGCAGTGAAGAGGCTCTGTGATTCAGATGCAGTTTTTTTCTCTGCTCTGACAAGCATTATTCTCACCAGGTTTAATGTAAAACTCACTCACTGTGTGATTATCACAGTCCTTCTCATCTTTTGTGTTGTGACCACCTTTTTGTAATACAGACCTTTATTCAGAGGAATCCAATGTACCACCACCTTGAAAACCTAGAAGCATCCATGAGGTAAGGAAGCATAGGCAATCAAGAAAGTGTCTTTCTTTTCTCTCACTCACTCTCTCTCTCTCTTTCGTACTCTTTATTTTATTATATTTCATTATTTAAACTAAGTGGAGAAATTATTGAGACAGGTAAGAGAAGAACAGCTGTTCCCAGGAAAGAAGAAACAGGATCCTTCTGAGGATAATCCAGCCTAGGGAGAGTGGGAAAGTATAATTCAACTATTTAGCTGTTTGTATCCAAAGATATCACAGTGGGTTTCCTGAGGGGCTCCTGGGAGTGGTTCCAAATCTAGCGATAGCAACCAAACACAAGAGAACTAAGATTCAGGGAGTGTGTTGGGAGGCAAGACCCCAAACCCTTGGCAGGTGTCTGACCCCAGCACTTCTTTAGTGGTGGCCAACAGAGGCCACTGATGAAAGTCCCTGAGCACTAGCCCCATAAAGTGGGTCCTCGATGACAGGTCTGAGCACCCAGAGGCCTGAGAACATACGTGTTTCTTGAGCAGCTGAGCAGGGAGGGGAGGACTCCATGGGGACCTCATAGAGAGCCTCCCCTGCTGTCTCTTCCCTAGAAATAAGTGAAGGGAAGAAAACCACAGAGCTCCCGAGTTAGTGAAGATCCACGTTGTTCATGAGCACTGAGGGTCCAATAGCGAGTCTAGAGAGGGAGCAGTGAGAAATGAGTCCCAGAGTCTGTCTTTTCTGCCTTCTCAGGGTCCAAGAAAGTCCTGTAGGAGGAGCATGAAAAGGCCCCTATGAAGTGGTCCAAGGTAAGCTGCTGCCACAGCCAGCACCTGAGGCCACCCGTCCCTTCTTTCCCCTGGGGTTTGGCTCCTGATCCCCAAAGGTGGTAAGTGGCAGAGTCATCCCTCAGAAAACACAGCCCTAAAAAGACTCCTGGACAGGAAAAGGAACCTCGACACATTCCTGGTTTCCAGGCTCAGGCCCACAGAAGTGCGGGAATGGTGCTGCCCAGAGGGCTGTGCGGCTGGACTGGACCTGCAGCCCTGGCCAAGGAGCTGGGGCCCAGTTTGTGGGAACCAGTTGCTTAGCTTTTCTGCGGGGGGAGGGTGGCCCCTGCCCTTTATCCCAACCTTTGTCCCCCAAGGACAATATCTTCAAGGAAAATGAATGTAGAAGCAGTTAAGGAACAGCCCACCCTCATGATAAACAGGCCCAACACTGACAGGACTCTGTGGCCTCGGACACTGAGTCTTGGTCTCCACAGTCAGATCCCCCAAAGTTCTCTCCTGGAGAAACAGGTTAGGGGGCCACTTGGGAGGTGCCATGGTCTCCCTTCACCCTGTGCCCCAGTCTCCTTAGTTGCAGCTTGCAGGGAGTGTTTGGGGGAACTAGAAGAGGTTCCAAACATGGTTCTGATTATGCGAAGGTAAGGAATCTTTCTCTGCACCCCTGTGTGCTCTCAGAGGTTATGGGGAAGGGGTGGGGGTCACAGGATCCCGGGACAAAGGCAGCCTGCAGCTGACCTGGAGGGAGAGCCCTGGGGACGGGGGCTCAGCACTGGGGTGAGGACATCAAGGCGCATTGTGAAGTCATAAGGTCAGTGTGGGCTCTGGAGGGCCGTGGGCTGCAGGCGCCTGTGTAGCCCGTCCACACTCTGGGGCCCGTGTGGCCCTGTCTGACCCTGCTGCCTTCAATCTCCCACAGACACTTAAGGAAGCATGCAAAAATGAAAACCTCTCAGATCATGACCTGCCCTGGCCAGACCCAGACTCTGACGAAGATGCTGCAACTATGGACTCTCCACCGCCTCCCCCTCCTCCCACAGCCCAGTTCCCACCACCTCGGACCTTCACTCCCTGCCCCAGCTCCGCATCCTTCTCTACTCCCGTCCGTGTGCTCCAGAGCAACTCTAGGTCAACCTTTCCCCAGAAATGCCTCTCTCCTTCACCACCACCAGCTCTCTCCTCTCCCTTCTCAGAACCCGGGGAGCCAGACAGCTTCCCTCTCTCTCCCACAGCCTCCTCTGTCACTGCACCTGGGTCTCCACCATTCCTAGTGGGAATGTCAGGCCCTCCTACTGGCCAGCACCCCAAATGGCTTCTCCCCAGTAGGGAGCCGCTTTACAAGTCTGGCTCTTATTTCCTAGAAAGACAGCCTGGCTCTTCTGATTCAAACAGAGGCTTGTAGCAAGGTTGCCACTATAGTCTCCATTTGTTTCTCAATAGCCTATGCCTGTAACAAAAGGACATGTCAATCTGCATTTGTATGTGGGTCCAGACACCATTTCCCCCCAGCAGAGAGGTATAAGTATTGTAACTGCCAGTAGAATAAACTCTCTCTTCCTCCTTCTTGCTTTCTGGCTCTGTGTCTGTTCATTTGGCTGCGTCCCGTCCTCAGCCCCACAAGGGGTCCTCCCTGCTGGACAGGATGGGACCCCACACTCCCCCAGCTCTCTGAAGTGCCCTCTGGCCAGCTTCTTCAACACCATCTCAGGCCTGGGCCATTCAGAGAGTCCTGGGCCAAATCTGTTCTGGTGGGAGATGAGGACCAAGACCCTGAGCCTCCGGTATTCATCACCTTCTGAGTCCCAGAAGCAGATTTCCTGTGTCTCAGCAGGATCCCTGATCTGCAGAGAGCCCACGAACCAACAGGCAGAGGCTGCCCACTTGTCTTTCATCAACCCTGACTTCCAACAGCTGCTGGAGATGCCATCAACAAGAGAGTGGAGTGGAGGGTCTGGAAGAGGGGAAGGAGGGAAGAGTTTCTTATATTCCCTTCAATTATTTGGAAAAGGTGTTTGCATCACTGGGTTACAAGCAAGACTCTACAGGTTCCCAGCCCTGTAACACGAGATTCAGATCATTCCGACTATCGGATATGAGAAGTCCGCACACTCTGACGACTGGAGAGCATGTTTATCGCAGACATTCAGGCAGCTCTACTGAGGTCTCCCCTTTATGCTCAGTGAACCCTCCGTGTCTCCTTTAAAGTTTGCTGACCGTATCGTAAGAAGCCCATCTACTGTTCTTAACCCATGCATCCGTGTCACAGAAAAACAGATTCAGAAAGCAGAGTCTTCTTGTGTGGTAGCACTATGTCAGCCTTTGCTTGCTGCAGTCCTACCTTAGCCTGAGATTGCAATCAGGCCCCCGTGCCAGAGTCAGATTCACATGGACACTGAGGTCCATCACATATTCACACCATCCTCCTCAGCGCCAGGAGAGTTAAACAAATCTTTCTTTACAGCACAGAGTAATACAGGATCTTCTTTGTCAAGTGCCCTACAAAATACGGAATGTCACCTGTCAAAGAAAAAATCAGAAAGTGGAGGGATCTTCCCACCTAAGGTTACATCTCAACAGACCCTTAATAAAGACCCTCCTGACCTCCACCAGCACTCTGCAGATTCCCAGGTCCACTTGCCAATGTCTGTTCTTCCTAAGGTTCTGGACAGTCCTGAGGTGCAGGAGAAATTAGAAGGAAAATTGGAAGGACAGTTTCAGAAAACTGTCTTGAATCACCAAGAAGACAGGAATGGCCACGTAGCCCTAAAACCGAGGCAAACTTCTTGGAGACTCCCAGTGGTGTAGAAGGCACAGGACAGACACAGGCTCTCAAAACCGCTTACTCGTATGGGCCAAAGCAACCAATGGAAAAAAAATCATGCGTTTAAGTGCTCACAAGAAATTTCATTAGAAAATAAGTTGAGACAGAATCTAGGGCGTGGTTGGTTCAGATCCTAAAGGATGTCTTTACAGCTCAGCCAACTTCCCAGTAGAGCATGGACTCAAAACCTATAATTTCAAGGAGAAGTTTCTGAATCTCCTCATAATGGACCAACACGAGGGATCCAGAAAAATCTTGAAAGCCAAGTTCAGGCAAGAAATGGGAGGAAATAAAGGCAAGTGAGATCTCTAAAGAATCGCATAGCTGTAAATGTGTTGCCTATAGTGGTCAACCAAAAGCTGATTTAAAAAAAAACAGTAAATCTCATCTCCATCGAGGGCCTGGTGCTCAATATAGACAATAACCAGAGACTATCAGAGTTTATCCCACACTTTATGAAGGTGCTGGAGGGCCATGTTGTAAAGCTTCAGGTGAGACACAGGTGGCTCTTATCCCTCAAACTCCGCAGGTCCATAAATATCTTAAAGATAAAACAGTTTGACCTTCTCCTCAATCGACAGACTGTCTGTGCACCCACCCAGCCGTTCAGTGGAAAGTGAAGTCAGCCAGAGTGTCTAAGAATGCCCCTCTGGCTGGCCTGGAATACAGAGCAATCAGAAAAGAATCCGTGTCTACTCCAGTGAGTTCTCTTCCAGTCCTGACAAGGGCTCTTTCTGTGCATAAGGACCCACGGAATGAGAGGACACACCACCTGGGACAGAGCCCACAGCACGATGTCCATAGGCCCTCAGCAGCCACTCTGCCTGGACAGAGGAGCAAGTCCCCTCCTCCGACGTCACAGATAGCTTGGTGAGTCAAATATGGAACCAAGAAGTGGCCCTGAATGATGGTCCTGCAGGGAAAAACTGAATTCAGTAACAGTGATTCCTGAGCAAAAGAAGATGAGTAGGGCTCGACCCTCACAAGACTCTTAACAGCATGCAGGACCCCCGGAGGCCACTTTAGGCTCCCAGGTGGTGGGGGGTGGTGGGGACCTAAAAATGGTCAACACTCAAGGAGTTCTCATCTCAAGAAGTCTCTCTCGAAGGGGATTCTTTTCGAGACATTCAAGTTTATTTTCCAACTTGCTCTAACACATCTTGTCAAAGCCTCATAAAACATACAAACCCCATGGCTGCACCAGCAGAAAAGACCTGTCACTGTGTGTTGGCACACCCCGAGTGTCCTGAGACTCAGAAGAAGGCTACAGAGCCTGCCAAGGACATCCTACTTCAGGACTGTGAGATGGTGCCCTCCTGCATGACAGTGCTACAGAAGCACTTCTCCACAAGTGCCAGGCAAAGGCGTATCTTGCTCAGATATTTTAGCGTATGAAGGAACAAAGGCTGACCTCCACGGTGCCTCCAGGGAGGACTCACTAGTCTCCCAGGCACTGCATGATGTCACCTCTAGAAGGAGTAGCATCCAGAAGTACCAGGAGTCCCCAAACTCTGCCAGGACAATACCACCATCTCTCATGAGAAAAAGGATTCCAAGCATCCCAAAATTGTAGAAGTAGGAAAACGGTGTTCAGGAAAGTGGATTCATCATGTATGAGTAGGCATGATCCAGATAAGAAAGTGGAGGCCTCAATGGCTGAGTCCCGTGATCTGCAAGAGGAACAAGAACCACCAGAAAATACCTTTAAAAATAAATTCAGAGAATCTCTGCAGTGGTTTTTTTCCCCACCAAGCACAAAAGACCTGAGGACCTGCTGCCCCAATGCAAGCCCACATCATCCACTACCCGGTAACATGGAAGACCGGAGAAAAGCAGGTTGCTCCCTTTTGAAGTAGAGGCACTTAAGGCTGCTGTTAGCAACATTCTCAAGGAGAAAATCACCCTTCAGCGACCACAGCCGGCCTCCAGTCAAGCAGGTATAAAGACAAACACAGAGGTAGTTGCTTATGCTCCAGAGGGCCCCTTGCTGAGCCCCCAGGGGTATGGTGATGGATAGTTACCACACTACAAAGACATCCCCTAAAACCAGCTTTTCTTCTCCCTCTGGAGAACCAGCATTCTCACTAGCATTTTTCTGTCTTCCTCTCACTCTCTCCTCCCTCACATTTCTCCACAGAAGTCTTTCTCTCTCTTTTTCTTTCCCTCCTTTTATGGGGTGCTTCAGGGAGTGACGGGGGTACAAGTAGGGTGCAGAGTGAGGCCCTGAGCCTTGTCCCTCCCCTGCCAGGGCCCCCTTGGCTTCTGTGTGACTCCTCCCTCCCCCCTCAGACAGCCAGATGTAGCACCGGCTGCCATTGTCTGACATCAGAACCATGGAGCAAGGTCACTGCAGGCCAGCCAGGGAGAGAGAGGAACCAGAGACTGTTCAACTGTGTGTGGGTTTGTGAACCCCCAGGTGTTCAGCGGTTGTTCATCTACTGTCTCCCCCTTGTCTCTGAATGTTTATAAACCTAAGGCTGATTGCAATAAAGTGAGTCTTCACCCTGCAGAGACCCCTGAGTGCCTAGTCTTTGCTTAAGGCACCACATGTTCACTCTCCCTTCAGGGCCTGTCTTCTTTCCTGACAGGTGAGCAACAGCAGGGTTGGGTGGACAGCATGGCCAGCACTTCCTGTGGACACAGCATGTCAGAGTGACCCTCCTTTTCAACTCTCTCTTCTTTCTTTTCTTTTGGGGCTACACCTGGCAGTACCCAGGGTTACTCCTAGCATTGAACTCAGGAATTACTCCTGGCAAGCTCAGGGAACTATATGGGGTGCAGAGGATCAAACCTCGGTTGGATGTGTGCATGCAAATATCCTACCCACTGGACTATCACTCTGGTCTCTTGCTCTCCCTTTAGAAGTATGGTTGTCACTTGTCTTGTTCTTATATTTCATTAGGGGGGTGGAAAGTTGCTTTGTTTTGATATACACATCAGTACAAATTGTTATTAACCTTACAAGATTTTAATTGACACTTTTGAATGTAGTTTTGGAATATGAATGCAATCTTGGTTTTCGAATCCTTTGTCAAATGGATTAGAGTTCCAGGAACCATTGCATTCCCTGGACACATCATGATAAAACAAACTTCTATCCTACTCCCATTGTGTCTCAGCTATTTCACTGGGTTATGATAAACTTGGGCATAACAAGACAATATTTATAAAGAAGACTCCTTAAGTACAAATATAAGCAATTGTGTGCACAAACTGTTTCAGGTTGAAAAAAAAGAAAAACCAAATAGAAGATGAGGCTGGAGAGATAGCACGGAGGGTGCTATATTCCAAAATTTCTTATACTTGTATTGTGTGAGGCTGACCCAGGTCTGATGCCTGGCACTCCATAGGGCCTCTGGCGCCCACCAGGAGTGATTCCTGAGTGCAGAGGCAGGAGATATCCCTAAGCATTGAGGCAAAATGCAAAAAAAAAAAAAAAAAGAAAAGAAAAGAAAAGAAAACTAAAAACTTAACTAAGAACCAGAAGGAAGAAGAGTTAGAATACAAACAGCTAAATTCTGCATAACAATAGGTGAAAGGAAATATCGATTTTGTGGTGGGGTGGTTGTTCTGGGTCTATTCCAGGCTCCTCAATACTGAAGGTCAGTTCTGGTAGGGACCCTGCAGTGCCAGGGATCGATCTAGGCATCCTGCACGAAAAGCACGTTCCAGCTCAAGGGCTCTCCTCTGGCCTCTCACATAAACCCTGAGGCAGATGAACCTGAAATTAAGATCAGTACTGAGTAATAATGTCTCTATTCAGAGTAACAGGAGAATGAAATAAAAAAGATGACCCCCAAAATGTGCTCAAGACATTTGAAAACCATCCCAAAGCAAAAATGCATGAAAACGAGATGTGCACACACCCCAATGGAAAAGTACGTGTATCCAACACAAGTTCCAGACACAGGTGTAGAGTGAACACAATCAGCACTCAGAAAATGGACAGTGAGAACAGAAAGGAGACTCTTCTTGTCCTAATGGGATACAGCTGATGGCCCCTAGATGCTGGTTCACAGCTGTGACACCAGAAGGAATGCAGTCAGAAAGCTAATACAGGACAGAGACTGAGGTTAAGTGAAATTCAGGGCCAGAGAGAGAGCACGGAAGGTAGGGCCCTTGCTTTGCATGCAGCCAGCTCAGGTTCTATCCCTGGTATTCGATATGGTCCCCAGTCATCTGCAGGAGTGATCCCTGAGCTCAGAGGAACTCAGACACAAGAGCCAAGGCCTGGATGAAACACAAATCAGGAACGTTTTCATCAAGAGTAAATGTCTTGATATCCCTGATGATTAGTGATGGAGAGCATGTTTTATGTGATTTTTGCCCATTCAAATTTCTTCTTTAGGAATTTTTCTGATCATTTCATCACCCATTATCTTATGGATTGTATATTTGCTTTTTGTAGAGTTCTACCAGTGCCTTGTATATCCTTGATACTAACCCCTTATCAGAAGGGTATTGGTTGAATATCCTTTCCCATTCCATAGACTGTCTTTGTATTCTGGTCACTGTTTCTTTCTTTCTTTCTTTTTTTTGTCACTGTTTCTTTTGAGGTGTAAAAGTTTCTTAGTTTTAGTCCCATTTGTTTATTCCACTTGCTTAGTCAGTGCCATTTCATCTTTGAAGATATTTTTGCCTTTAATGTTGTAGAGGGTTTTGCCGACCTTTCCTTCAATGTAACTTTGGTCTGATGTTGAGGTCTTTAAACCATTTTGATCTAACTTTTGTGCATGGTGTTAGGTAGAGGTCTGAGCCTATTACTTTTGCATGTAGCTGTCTAGTTTTTCCAGCACCATTAGTTAAAGAGGTTTTTCTTGCTCCACTTTATAATTCTTGCTCCCTTATCAAAGATCAGATGATCATATATTTGAGGGAGTGTGTAAGGATATTCAACCCTATTCTATTGTTCTCTGGATCTGTCTTTGTTTCAATACCATGCTGTTTTATTTATTACTGCTCTATAGGACGGGTTGAAGTTGGGGAGGGTGATGCACCCATCGCTTTTTTCCAAGAATAGCTTTAGCAGGTGTATGGTGCCACCAGCAGGTCAACCTGTACCTGTGGGCGAGTGCATCAGCAGCCTAATGGTGCCTTCAGACTTCCAGATACCCCAAAATTGCTGCCATTTCTTTTGGCAGACACCAGCAACTTGGGGCCAAGTTTACCAAGAAATTAAATGGCAAAAAGTTAGGTATGTGGGAAACACATCCACAAACCACCACCGGATCAGCTCTATAAACTCAGTTACTTGCTTTATTTCAGAGACCCAGAAATCTTGGAAGAGAACAAAAGACGCAGTTACAGCCTGTAGTGTGGAGGTAGGTGGGAACCCATGACTGAGATCTCCAGGCCCATTTGGATCGGGACTGGACCTCCTCCCCACAGGTCCCCAGTTTTCCAGTAACTTGGCAATTACACCCACAAACTTCCCCTGGTCCCATGTAATCTCATCAATGGCCAAGACCCAGGGACTATAAACTAAAGCTCCTGGAAGAGAGCACCACAGAATGTCCTGACCCTGTGCCAGGCTGTCTTCACTGGAGCACCTCGGATGGGGCCGTATTGAGTTTCCCTCCCTGCCCCAAGCAGATCCACAGCAGCTGAAAACCTCCAGAACCCACCCGCTGCCATGCCTAAGTTCACTTTCCACTTGCTCGGATGAGCTCACCCAAGAAGAGATGAACCTCACCCAAGCCAAAATGAACCTCACCCAAGACAAAATGAACCTCACATAACAGAGGACCAGTAGGAAAACCCAGGTATGCAGTAGCTCGTGACTAAGATCTCCAAGCCCACTTGGATTGGGACTGTGCATCCTCTCACCAAGTCCTCAGTTTTCCAGAGCCTGGCAGTTGCCCACAAACTGCCCCCTGGCACCATGTAATCTCATCAACGGTCAAGAGACTATGAACTAAAGCTCCCAGAAAAAGATGAACGACACAGAATTTCTGGACATTATATTCTATCTATAACAAGCAATGCAAAACAAATCATCTAGCAATGCTTTTTTGGCAGGTTTGAGTGATGGTGGGACTGGTGTCGAAATATCAAATGTAACCAAAGAGAGTCTCTTGCTCTCGCGCCTGGCTGTCTTCCCCGGGGCCTCTCAGAGGGGGTGGGCTCCAGCTTCCCTCCCCACCCCGAGCAGAGCTCCCGGTGGCCAAAGACCTCTGGAACCTAGCTACAGCTTTGCTCAAGGCCCCTCTCCACACGCTCGGGTAAGCCTCACGCATGAAGGTACCGGCAGAGGAACCCAGGTGTGTGTAATCCCATCAATGGACAACATACAGAGACTTCAAAGCAAGCTCCCAGGCTTCAAAGTGGCCGCACGATATCTTATAACCTACTTCTCCCTCTGGGAGAAACTGGCAAGCTACTGACAGTTTCCTGCCCACATGGGAGAGCCTCAAAAGCTTCCCATGGTGTATTCATATGCCAAAGCCAGTGACCCATATGCCAACAAACTGGGTCTCATTCCCCTGACCCTGAAAGAGCCTCCAATGCAGCATCTTTGGGAAGGCCGAGTAGAGAGAGACTTCTTAAATCTCAGGGATAAAATGAATGGAGAGGTTGCTGAGATTGATCGAGAAATTCAACGATCAATGGGATGATAATCAACGATCAAAGCAGAGAGAGTATGGGGAAAATTGTCTGCCACACAGGCACACAGGCAGGGGAGAGGTTGGAAGGGGGTTTATAGGATATCATTGGTTTGTCCTTTCTCCCTTGCCACAGAGTTTGGGCTTATCTGGTAATAATCTCTAAACATTTTTAGACAACATTGGTATGTCCTGTTCCCCTTGCCACAAGGAGCTTAGGTATAACAGGGCACACCTATCAAGGTGCTGCCGAGTCACTCCCATTCCTTTGTCTATCTGCAACCACTTCTATGCTCTCTTCCCCAACCAGTTAATCAGCTTTTCCCCTAATCAGACTCTGTTAATTTACAAGGTCAGACCTTTCTAGGACACTGAACTTGTATTGTAAGTTAATATTGCCTTACAATATTTTGAATATTTTAAGTCTTTTGAATAGTTTACTTTAAAGCAATATCCATTTTGTATGGACAAAGAAAGACAGTTGTTAATATGCTTTTGTAACATGGGATTTAATTGGCTTTGAATATTATTCACTCCCAGGCATCTGCTTTCTTGACTTAAGCCTCAGCTGCCCTTACTCCCTAGCATCCCCAAAAGCAGAGTCCCAACGAGGGACGAGACGGACCCAGGGCAAGTGGTGAGTTATGTGCTACCCTGGCATCGAGATGGGCCTGGCCAAAATGCCTAATTCTTAACTATAAGTTAAGAGCTTGGTCATGGACAAATAACTGTCATGATTCAAAAGCAACGACAAGACTAGGACCCTGCTAGGGATAGGAAAGACTAATCTGGCCTGAGCACTGTAGTCTGAGATCGAGGTGACTCCAGGAGAGCAATTCTATAAGCTTAATGCATCTCTTGCTAGGTCCATACAAAATGATTCATATTATGAATACTTATATGTTAGTTCGACAAGGAGAAGTGAAACACACCCATGGGATTCCGCTCTGAAGTGGGTGTCCTGCTGAAGGAGAATCTGTCCTAGAGAAAGCATCCCCTAGGGAAAGAACTTTACCCCTATTGATTGTAACCAAACTTATGTGTAAGCCCCAAAACCTCATGCTGGGGGATTTAACTATGCTTGAAGGAGTGGGCTAGGGGCCAGTCCCAGTGCCAGATCTGGAGAAGCCAGATCAAGATCCAGATGCAGAGGAGAAGGAGAATGAAGTAGCATGGGGGAGGAAGAAGCAGGAGGAGAATCAGAGGAGAATGGAGATGGGAATGGAATAAACTGCAACTGAGAGCAACCAGCCTGGCCCTCGTTCCTTCCTTCTCCTTCCTCATCATCACCATCAACTCCCCGGGGTGGGGGAAGTGGCTGGTGACTACCGAATGCAGGCGGCCGGAGAGATAGAGCGCCGCTGCCCTGTGCCCGGTGTGGTGCCTCCCTTCCTTCTTTTTTGTGTATTTACTGTTGCGTGAACGTTCGTGCAATCGGAGGCGCTGAGATAGGAACGCAGAAGAAATAAATGCATTGATTGGAGGACTAAGGCTCGCTCTGGCTCTTAGCAAAGGCAGAGGGCCTCGTAGACCTCCTTTTATTGATCATGGTACCTCTAAAAGATGCAATATAGTGACGTCACCAAAGGCATCAAAAATTGTTACAGGGAGAACATTGAGACAATGGAAACATATTGTTTCCTTGTATGGGTAGGCCTATAGCCTCGGGAAAAGAATACAGAACTGAGAAGGAAAAGATACAAAACCGAAACTGAAACCTTCTTCAGGCACCTGGAATCTGCATCCCAAAGACTATGCTGGGCCAGAGACTACAGTTTACAATATCAAAGATCAGGCTTGGCTAACACCATCTGCATGTCAAAGACCAGCCAGGCTTCTGTGAGAGAAGGAAAAACTGCTCTTTTCAGTATTCTGAAATTATTTTTCTGAAGGCAGCTTGAAGGGGGAAAATGTTCAGCTTCATCCAAACCAGTCAGGACACACGAGAAATCTCGCCCATTTTCATGGGTCCCTATGTTCCTGTCCATAGTACGGTACAGTATAATTTACGCAGGGGTTGGGGTGGGGAATACTGGGGATTTTGGTTGAGGAAAATGTGCACTGGTGAAGGGATGCATGTTTGATGATTGTATGACTGAAGCTCAAGCATGAAAGCTTTGTATCTGTGTCTCACCATGAATAAAAAATGGGGGTGGGGGAAATAACAATTAAATAAAAAAAATAAAATTAACAAACTTTCTGAATTAAGAAAAGTAATGTGGAGTTCATGCCCAATTCAATCAGCTTAATCAATGACTGAATAAATAGTGTTAGGGGCGGCAGATCTCTGCCCGGGGGAGGCTCAGAGAGATAAAAGAACAAAACCAAGACAACTCTTTCTGCAAATGCATGGGGTTTATTTAAGCCAATATAGCTATATTGGGACCTTCAATTGTGCCTCAATAGCGTGGCATAACTGAAGGCCCCGACCTCCAAAAAGCAGGCTGTATTTATACCCTTTTGGGGGAGAAATGAAAATCTCACATATCAAAGGGAATCACATAGGTCACTTAATTTGCATATCTAAACATTTGTTGACAAATGAAAATCTCACATATCAAAGGGAATCACATCTATATATCAAAGGGGATCACACATATTGGGGGAAAATTACATGTATTGAATCAAAGGAGAATCATACATATCAAAGAAAATCACAGGTATTGGATCAATAGGAAAACCATACAAAAGGGAAAACCACACCTATTTCACTTAATATGCTAATTTCAACATTTGTTGACCATTCCGAGCAGATATTTGTTTACAGTTCCTAGGGGCAGTTTGTTGGCCCATTTGGTGACAGAGTCCTGCCCAGCGGTAGGTCCTGAAAACATCTTTCAAAGCAGTCAAGTAGTTACAAAGGGCAACTTCAGCGGTTAACCCTTAACCTGCCCTTCAGTTCTTGACTCTTAACCTGCCCTCCTCTTCAATCTTCACTTCTCCTTGTGAATATCTCTAATCTTAGAGATTGTGAAGGGGGTGTCTCCCTTTGTCTGGACATGCCACTAGTAGTCTCTTGTTGTCTGGACATGCCACTAGTAGTCTCTCGTTGTCTGGACATACCACTAGTCGATGTCATTCTGGTTCCAAGAGGGGAGGCAGCTTTTTGATTCCATCCTCCTTCAAAGCAGTTGGTGTGTTCAGGATCACAGACCTCTCCAATGGGGTTCTCTGGTGGCAGTTTTTATCACCTGATTGAAACCAGATGTCTCAATGCATACGGATGAGGAGTTCACTCTGGCAGTGTGCTCCCAGCCCCCATGGAGCTCGGCATTGATACCTGTAAAGACTAGTAATAACTGGAAAAGAGAGAGAGAGAGATCATATTCTGGCCTACACTTCCCTTTTCAAGGCTAAGTTGGAACAGTGGCAGTTGACCCCCCCAAAAAAAAAATTTAAAAGAGAACAGAGTTCCTCCATTAATGGGGTTCACACTCACAACAGGGTAGTTGGGATTTTCAAGGCCGGAGGGGCTTCCTTAATCTAGCTACCTACTTCATATTCCCCTAGAGATTCCACCACCTTTAATCCTTAAAGAGAAAGTGGTTGAAGTTCCGTCTTCTGGAGCTGCTTCATGCTGACAGAGGGGCGCTGGCCCTGCCTGCACAAGGGGTGAAATCTCATGCTACCTTAATTTAGTGAGCCCCAGGCAATGAATTTGTTGGGTTCCTCAAGTTATCTGAAAGAAAAGATCAGATCAATTAGACTGAGGGATGGCACTTAGACCCTGGAGATGTGGAAGGTCCTTTCTGACATAGTAAGAACAAAATAGTTTGCTATCTTAGAAAACATAAGAGTTAAAGCAACATAAACCAAAGCAACGTAATGCCATACCCATTTCTATCATAAAAGCAATGGAAAGGAATAACTGCTTTACCCATGGTTGATAGAAAATGACTTCTTATGTCCAGATTTTTCTAGTAACATAGAAGCACCAAGCTACTTCTCAAATAGGAAAAGCTATCCATTCACTGAAACTATCAGTTGGAGCCAGTAGATACCTTGAATATAAGTGTTTGATCATTTGCATGTCAAGCTGCCAATCCTCTCCTTGATAAGTTCCTTGAAGTTACAAGTGTTAGGAAAGGAGGCCCACTGTAAGAAATCACGCAACCCGGAGATTCTTCTTGCAGTGATTTATTCAGAGACCTTCTCGGGAAAGTGGACCGAGGGACGAATGAGAAAAAAACCATACCTAGCTAGGCAGCTTCCCTCCTTATCTACCCCTCGCTGCCTGCTTACGCCCAAGTGTCTGCAGCTAGTTACAGCTCGCCCAAGTGTCTGTAGCTAGTTACAGCTCGTGACAAGACATCCTGATTCCTTATCAGTTTTTATCTACGAAGCACGGTGTAATTAACAAGAAACAGGTGTCCACGAAGCATGGTCCCGTGGCGGCTCTCCACAGCCCATGATTCATTAATGAAACAGAAAGCACAGTTCTGAGTTCCTTTCCATGAAAGATGGCTTTCACTAGTGTTGGAAGCTTAGTGTAACCCTTTATCTATCAATTTCCTTTTGAAAACATTGTTCCAATGCCTATTGTCCCTCTTTTGCAGAGTATTTTAGATGAGTATTCTCTGGATGGGGTATTAATCCCATGATGGAACGAGAATTAAGAGCTGTTAAAATTCTAGTTCTCTCCAAATGACTGTGTTCATAGAACTAAGAGTGAATACTTCGATGTCCACTCTTGGCACTGTAGCCAATTGACAGGTTGGGGGGAAAGTAATTAATTCTGCACTTTGAGCTGAGGATCCCCCACTAAAGCTCTGGCTTCCAATACCCTGGTCAGACTAGTGACAGCATCTTCAACATTGAGTCTCACAGACTAGACTGCTTACTTTACAGTCAGCAAAACACATTGTACCTGAATTACTCAAAAGGGATACCTTACAGATCAAGATTAGAATACATTTACTAGATCACTCTATAGAATTTGAATCTAATTCTTTAAAAAGCAAGTTACAGAAACATGGTTTTCTCTTCACCTTCATTTTAAAATTTGCCTGACGGCTTAACAAATCTGACTTGTTCTTTTGCATAAACACAGCAAGATTGGAGAACTCTCCATTTGGGGTACCCCATTATTTACTGAGAAGTCCTGGGGGTTGGCTAAAGACAGGAGGCATACCAATAACAGCATTAATCTTATGTGGCACGTCAGAGTTACCCAGGCCTGGCCATAAATGTCCCACGATGAACTGGATGGCTTCAGGTCTTCAGGTTGAACTGGAGGTGGCCTTGAGCCTCATTTGCCATAGAGGCATCCTGGCAGAAAGGAGTCCCTCCCCTCCCTTCTTCAGGGCTGGGAGAGATCCTAGTTTCCAGGGTGTTTCTTGATGCTGAGAGTAGGTCAGGCCGTGTCAGTCACATAGATTTCCAGATTCCTCATTCTCCATAGCAGTGATGATTTCCATTCTTTCCTTGAGCCGGCCTGCCTCTAGGGTCTCCCTGAGGTTTGTAGGGTACTTGAAACTGTACCTGTTAAATACATGCTCCTGTCATTTAGACCAATCCCTTGCTGTTTCCCTGGAAGAGGGTTTTGGGGTCCCATAACTGATTTTCCTGTCTGCATGAGGGGTGGACCCTATTACAGAGAGGAAAGACTTTTATCTGGATTTATGCAAACCAACACAGTGCCATGAAACATCAAAAACATACTGAAGGTACAAAAGAAGAGAAAAGCAAACATTTCACTTTACTCACAGTAAGATGCAACACACCCATTTGTTGTGGGTCCTAGTCAAAGGAGCTAAAATCTGTAGAGGAAAAGTGTACAATTTAACATCGTATTTAACCCATTCAATCCGATGTTGAGAACCTTGACTTCCCATTAATAAAAGCACTGTACTGGGAGTACTAGAACAATTCCGCATGAGATTTAAAAAGTTTCTTAAAACAGTGATCAATTTCTTTCCTTCAAACACAACTTCAAACCTTCTACACATTCCTCTATATTCATTCTGTCCTGTAACTTTCCTTCAACCCATTTCAAAATCAACTTCACTTAAACAGAATCCCTTGCTTTTTTTCAACTGATGATATCTGCATCCATTATCTTTCTGACTTAAGACATACACCTATATTCCTTATAGTCATCCCATAAGTTTAAACTTTTATTTTACTGAACTTAGTACAACATAATCTCCCAAATTTAGATAATAGTTACCAATCATTTCATTTAACATGACAAAACTACTCTGCAGTTTCAAAAGCATTAGGTTAGTTCTATAGATATTAAAAAAAAAACTTTAAAGATGCTCACAACTAAAGTTCTTACAACATATTCATTGGGCAAAGGTTCAATTCACATTAGAAATTAACCAGGAGACATCTTAGAATTCTGATTTCTAGGAAAACACAAATATAAAGATTAAAACACTCATAGACTACCATAAAATATTAAGGATCTCACACTTGCATACAAAGTTCTCTGAGGTTCAGGATAAGGTTGGTACCGTAAATCCCAGACTAAGTCCTCAGGCCAATTCGGCCTGTCCTTTCTTCCTCAGATTTCCTTGTGACTTCCAGCTGAGATCTGTTTGAGGTGGTTTGGGGTCTTTATCAGGAAAATGAAGTTTACTCCAGATGAAGCCAAGCCATAGCAGGACCCAGAGTACATTAGTAGGTGTTATCTGTTAAAATATAAGCATAGACCTTTCCTCCTACAAGGGGTTTCACACTATTTCTTTTTTGTGTGTTTGTCAGATTTTAATGCAAATATGAGAATCAATTGTTTTCCCAGACCCTTTCTCATTTACAGAGTTGCAATCTTATCTGCTGGGCAAACATGTGATTAGAATTCACACATTTGAGGTTAGGGAGGGTCTGCATATCCAGTCTGACTGAGGCAGAGCCTGCTGAGCTGGGAATGTGGGGGGATGACCCAGGGAAGATCTTAAAAAAAAAAAAAATCTCTCAAGCTGACATCTAAGATTAACCCTTCATTAACCTGAGCTAAGTAGCTTTAAAAAGTTTTGCTACCAGAAGTCTCAGAGATCTAATAAAACACAGGTAAGATAAGTTTTTCAACCAATATTGCAACTCTAGAAAATAATATTTTAAACCGAAGCATTACTCTTTGAGCCTGTTTTCATATATCACAGTTATTTCAACTCACAAGATTCTCTAGGTCAAATAATTCTAATCCAGTGCAGATACAAATATATACATTGGTATTCTAGCATAAGACCTCTGGACCATCAATTTTTGTGAAACACAGTAAAACCTTCTTTGACTTAAGTTCAATAGTTCTCGTACCTTAGTTAGTTCAAATCATGAGCTTTCTAACTTTAAACAAGTCCACCATACAGACATGCTTTCAAATACAGAGAGAGAGCCTCCACCCCCCACTTTTTTTTAAAACCAACCTTTGATATTAGCACAGAAAAAAAAACACTCAGACCATCAATGTTTATGGAAACATAAGAAAACTTTGTTTATTTTGGTGGTTTCTATACCTCTGTTGCTTTAAAAACAGCTAAATTCCTCATTAAAATTATCTGAGGCTTGTAAGATAAAGCCTTGAATCCTCTGAATCGTTATTTCACTTTAGTTTTAGGCTAGTTTTAGGAGCTACTTCCTAAGCTCTTCCTAGATAGTACAGATTACGAATTTCAAAAGAGTTACAACTGTTAATAAACATTAATGTTCTTCCAATAAGAAATCTAGATTGAGAATTTCAATTTCTTTGTAGGCGCCACATTCTGATTAGAAATCTTTGTTTAAACCTGATCTAACAAGTTCCAAAGATACCTAGATCTTTTAAATTGTTGGACTACATATCACTCTGACTCCCTTGATTTTGTTTGCTCAGTTCTAAGAATTAATGACTTCAAACTAGCTCTAACACTCGAGTGTTCCACCGACAGACAGACAGACAGACAATGAACTGACTAAAAATACCACTACACGTGCACACATCTGCAGTTGATCGATCGATCTGACCCTTCAAAAAAACGGCAGGGAGAAAACTGATAGACAGAGAAAGGAAAGAGCACTCCCCAGGGCAAATTGAGCCCTGTCAGCCGATTGGGAACATTGCTCCCCGTTTCTCTGCCTGACCAGCCAGTTTCCTGCTTGTTAAGAACAGGTCAAGAAAGCACCTTTGTTGATACACGCTGGCAAAACAAATTATGACAAAGTTGTTGAAACCTGAGGTTGTCAGATGCTACCATTTTAAGGTCAAGACTACTTCTGAGGCAGAGAGCTAGTCTCTTCTTATCAACCATAGGGATAGACTGCCTTCTTTTATAGGGAGAGAGAGATGAGCCCTAGCCCGAACCTCAGACCAATGGGCTAGGGTTAGGGACAGGGGAGTTGATGTCTTTTGCCCCATCTCGAAGTACAGGAAGATTCCTGCGATCACCGAACCTAAAAAAAAAACAGGACGCAAGCGCTTGTCCCTTAGGGGACTTCAGAAGGAGAGAGAAATAGATGGTGCAGAGGCAGAGAAAGGGGAGTTTTAGCTGAGAATATAGAGGTTGCCGGAAGGTTGTGGGGCGGTCAATCTCAGAATTGAGATAGAAGCAGAAGCAGGTATGGGAGTCAATATGCCAGAGGGCATAAGAAAGGTTTAAATGACTCTTTTCACCTGCAAAATAAGGGGGAGGTGAAAAGACCCCTCAGGGGGGCAGTTAACCTTAAAAGAAGGCCATTCAGCAGAACAAAGAGTTAACTATGAGAGAGAGATTCTGAGCCTTTGAGCGGACTTCAGACCAGTGAGAGAGAGTCAGAGACAGCCGGTGGAGGTGGACTGTCCCATCCTTAGGAGATCTCAGTGGAGGAGTCCTAAGGTGATAGAACAAAACCAAATGCCAGAAGGAGGAACAAATAGTAAAGCGGCCGATGTTCAGATTTAAAGCGGCCGATGTCCTGGGATAGACCAGACGTAGATCCTCTGGACCTACCAGATGGAGGCAAGCCAGGCGTCCCTGGGTCTCCCTTTATCATCCTGGGGCGTCCCCCAGGGCTGTAGCTAATGTCAACCGGACACGTCTGTCAGACACAAAGCTACTTCAGATTCCAGGACCGGTATACCACAGATAAACAGATACAGAATAATTGTGCACATAAAGTCAGTACCGAAAAAATAGGCGCCAGTACTTACCCCAAAGAGAAGCTCGGGACTGTCCGGCGTCCCTCAGGCAGAGTCAGATCTCCGTGGAACCTCCAAATGTTAGGGGCGGCAGATCTCTGCCCGGGGGAGGCTCGGAGAGATAAAAGAACAAAACCAAGACAACTCTTTCTGCAAATGCATGGGGTTTATTTAAGCCAATATAGCTATATTGGGACCTTCAATTGTGCCTCAATAGCGTGGCATAACTGAAGGCCCCGACCTCCAAAAAGCAGGCTGTATTTATACCCTTTTGGGGGAGAAATGAAAATCTCACATATCAAAGGGAATCACATAGGTCACTTAATTTGCATATCTAAACATTTGTTGACAAATGAAAATCTCACATATCAAAGGGAATCACATCTATATATCAAAGGGGATCACACATATTGGGGGAAAATTACATGTATTGAATCAAAGGAGAATCATACATATCAAAGAAAATCACAGGTATTGGATCAATAGGAAAACCATACAAAAGGGAAAACCACACCTATTTCACTTAATATGCTAATTTCAACATTTGTTGACCATTCCGAGCAGATGTTTGTTTACAGTTCCTAGGGGCAGTTTGTTGGCCCATTTGGTGACAGAGTCCTGCCCAGCGGTAGGTCCTGAAAACATCTTTCAAAGCAGTCAAGTAGTTACAAAGGGCAACTTCAGCAGTTAACCCTTAACCTGCCCTTCAGTTCTTGACTCTTAACCTACCCTCCTCTTCAATAGCAGTACTTATTTAACTGATATACCTGTGTGTGCTCAGTTGACAGCACAGACTGAAATACCAAGGGCATTAGTACCTCTGTATTATCATCTGTTATGGCGGGAAGGGGAGGGGGAGGAAGGCATAACAGAGACTCCAGACAATGTAATGGGTCATGTTAAGTTCCAATTCCATGGAGTGTAGCCAAACAGAGGAGATAACTAAGGGTGAGATTAAGAAGAGATCAAACCAGGTTCTTCCCAGCTCTAATTCTCTGTCTGGCCCCACACCAGGAGGCAGATGGATGGCAGAAGGGTGGTAGGAAGTCTGCTAACTCGCACAGGTGTATACCTGGAGAGCAGAGCAGTGGGCAGATCAGCAGGGCTATGGAGGCAGAGCTGAAGACCTAGAGTCCCAGCTGCCCGAGCAGTGGACCTCAGACCTGGAGAGTGCAGGACCTGGGCAGTGTGGGACCTGGACTGCGTGAGGCATGGGAGTGTGGGACCTGGACAGTGATGGGCATAGGCAGTGTGGAACCTGGACAGTGAGGGAGCTGGACATGGCGAGATTACTACAACGTGAGTAGTGTCTAGGAAAAATAGCGATTGGTGCTGCCATCGCAGAAGTGGGTGCTCTTGTTTTTACTGCAGTCTTCAAAAGAGAATTGCGTACGCCATAAGAAAGAACTGAGAGGGCCTGAGTGATTGCACACTGGGTAGGGCATTTGCCTTGCATGTGGCCAAACTGGGTTCGATCCCCGGCGTCCCATATAGTCCCCCAGGCATCACCAAGAGTAATTTCTGAGTGCAGAGCCAGGAGTAACCCCTGAGCATCGCTGAGTGTGACCCAAAAAGCAAAAAGAAAACAAACAAACAAACAAAAAAAGGAGCTGAAATAGACAAACAGTTCCAAATTGTTCCACACTTCTCCAGGGCTGCAGTGGATGCTTCCAAGGAATCAGCATTCCATAAAATTCCTGTAGCTAGAGAGCAGTTTAGGTTCCAGCAACAATATTTTTTTTTTAGTTTTTTATTAGAGAATCACTGTGATGTACAGTTACAAACTTAGAACTTTTGTATTTGCATTTTACTTATACAGGGATTGTTTACCCATCCCTCCACCAGTGCCCATTCACCTCCACCAATGATCCCAGTATCCCTATCACCACCCCCACCCCATCCCCCACCACCCCAACCTGCCTCTGTGGCAGGGCATTCCCCTTTGTTCTCTCTCCTTTTGGGTGCCAGCAACAATATTTTTATAAATAAATCTATTAAGTAAGATTTGAGAGGGAGATTGTTTTCCTTTTAAATACACAAAATTGCTTTTGCCGCAAATAATCTACATTAATTTTGCTCGCTAGAACTAAATTGTATAAGACTACGTTGCTTATAATTAAGTTCTATCCAGCATATTCACTTGCCAAGTCTAACATGGATAGAGCAAGTTGGACACATAGGTTAAGAATGTCCCGAATCTTTCAATTATCAAACTGATAAAACTAAAAAACAATGCTGGCGAAGGCTCAGGAAAATAGTACTCATATATGCTAGTGAGCTGTGAATGGATGTCAGTTACTTCAATAAATTGTTGGAGTAGGTAGGGAAGTTCAAACCAGATTTAAGATGGAGCATTGAAGAGTGTGAAAAAGTGGTTTGTTAATATTTGCCACCTCTGGATACCAGAATGGCAGGGGGTGTGAGGGATAGTCATTAGAATGGCACATCTCTAATTCTTTAAATTGCTAACCAACCTGCAAGGATGAATTTCCAATCCAATTTTTAAAAGATTAAAACATCATGAACCGATAATATGTTGCTTTTGAAAAGTGGTGGGATAATTTCTCTTTTAACTTACAGTTGACTTTAATTTTCTGCGTCTATCAAGAGACCCAAAAAAAAGAAATACGACTCACTGCCCCAGCATGGTCACTGTAGCCAGATGAAGCCACTCGACATTCCTACTGTGGGACGCATGCTTCGTCAATAATCACAGAATTTCTCCTTTTCACATCAGCCATCTTTACTCAAAAATGTAACTAACGCATACTAACTTTAAGTGGAAACTAAATTACTAATGATAGTCGGAAAAATATTTTTGAAATATGTTTTTAAGTAACGTCGATGGTTTTCCACATGATAATATTCCTAAAAATCCATATGTGGAAGTCCTAGCTCCCAGTGCAGTGATATTAGGAGACTTTTGAAGGGGAGATGATTGGGCCCTTGGGTCAGCTCCTGCGGATAGGATTGTATCCCTTATAAAAGAGATTCCAGAAGAATGTGCACTGGTGGAGGGATGGGTGTTTGATCCCTCCCATTCAGTTGATATGACTGAAACTCAATCATGAAAGCTTTATAACTGTATTTCAAGGTGACTCAATAGAAAAAATAAATAAAACCAAACCAAAACAAAAAGATTCTAGAGAGTTTCCTCATACCTCCTGAAGGGGGGGGAGGGTGCAGGGAGCAATTGGCCCAGCTCATTCCAGAAAGGCTCCCACCAGAACCTGACCATGCTGAAAAGGGGATATAATCCTATCATCATTAGAGAATCCATTGACATTATTTAGTAACATATTTCAGAAATGTTTTTCCAGCTTACTAATATTAATAATTTTCTAAGACATCTAAAGTTCTGACAAAAGCTTGTGCACATAGGGATTTTCCCCACACCATAAAGCTGTCACACCACCTTTCTGGAGAGTGTCAAATATCACAGGGGAAGCCCTGGGTCCTGCCACTATGTCATCCAACTTCAGATGGTGATTTTAAGCACAGCCTGTTTCCTGTGCTTGGGAGAGACTTCTTTTGCTCGGATCAAACCAATAAGAGCGGTTGACAGTACTCAGTCAACATATGCATTCCCTTGATTGCAGTTTTCATGCAAAGCATCAAAAAGATCAAAAGGGCTGTTGAGGTCAACAGCCAGAAAGATACATAAAGATAGATCCATAATGGGAAACCTTGAGAGAGGAGCTTCTGTCCTGTGGAGATTGGGGTTAATCCTTAAAGGACTTGGAAGTTGCCTGTTTCACCAGCTGGGGAACTTGCTGGTCTTCTCCTCTAAGGGAGACTTCATCGTGTAGGCATAATTGACTGATGAGAGTCATTGTTGATTGAACTCAAACTTCAGCCCTCTGCTCCCTGAAGGTCTGTCATCCCGTTGTTCATCGATTTTGCTTGAGCGGGTACCAGTAACATCTCCATTGTGAGACTTGTTGTTACTGTTTTGGGCATATCTAATACGCCACGGGTAGCTTTCCAGGCTCTGCTGTGCAGGTGGGATACTCTCGGTAGCTTGCCGGACTCTCAGAGAAGGACGGAGGAATTGAACCCGGGTTGGCCGTTTGCAAGGCAGACGCCCTCCCTGTGCAGGATAGAAGAATTGGAGTCAAAACTGCTACAGTCTAATCACAGAATATCTCTTCTAGCAACAGTCCTTATGCAGTTTCCAGAAGTTATCTTAGCATGACAAATGCTGCTTTGCTACTCCCTCCACAGCAAATTTCAAGCACTCTAGGAACTCTGTGAAGAACCAGAACCCAAAACAAAGACATATTTCTTGAAAATAGTAAAACTCTGCTCAGCTGTGATCCCAGATGATGGTCCTGACATCTTCTGTTTTGGCCATCCCTGGCGGTGATCAGGGTTGACTCCTGGCTCTGCACTAAAAAATTAATCCTGGAGATGCATAGGGGGTCATAAGGGATGCCAGGGATTGTAACTGAGTCATAAGGGATGCCAGGCACTGTAACATGTGAGGGAAGTTCCCCACTCACTGTACTTTTGCTCGGGGCCCTCCAGTGACTTCTTAAGGATATGAGCTAATTGTGAATTTTCTGAGAGCCACAGCTCTGTCCAATTCACCCTTTTCCTTCATCTCGGTTTTGTCTCTGCCTTTTCTTCATGGGCTCTGTTCATTCTGGTTGTCAGTATAATAAATAGGAGCCGAATTGCTGCAGCGACTGAATTAGGTCATAAAGGTTTTTCCAGAGCGGGAGAGGAACAGCAGAGACAAGGAAGACTATTGCAGTGACAGGCTGTCAGTTACACCCCTGGGCCTTTTCTTGGTGCCCCAAGACCAGAGATTTACCCAGAAGACTTGCAAGACTCAGCACATACTCTTATTTATAGTGCTATGATTGCCTCAAAAGTCAGACAAGGTTAACAAACGGAAAAGGTATGTGGGAAAAACTGTATGAAACCAGGCGTTGGCTTCCAGGAGTCCTCCTCGAATGCAGTCATGTAACACACATTTAATCCTCCCATCACCAAGTTATAGCAACACACTTGATCTGTTACTGGTCAGGGAAGCTGACCTGAGCATAGAAGTCCAAGATTGTGATCAAATGCCATTTACATAGGCACCTTCTGCCCAGTGTGTACTGAAACTCTTGATTCCCAGAAGAAAAGCAGTTACTGAGCCAATGGGTTAGGAATTACAGGCCACTATCATTATCGTTAGAAAAGTGGGGAGTCTTCCTAAATCTAAGTTCCCAGATGCCAGATGAAGACCTGCCTTCCTAAAGGGGTTGGGTCACGGTTGCCTTATTAACTCTGCCCTACACATTCTCCAGTCACGTTTGTGTCCCTTGTATCTTACACATTCGTCTGTGCACTAGCCTAGTTCAAATGCCCTCTGACTCTGTGTTCGTGCAGACATGTGCACACAAACTGTAATAGTCAAAGAGCTCACTGCTAGGAGAAGAGACTGACAAGAGGAACAAAGGCAATTTCATGAGGCCAGTGCTGAATACTGATTAGTAGAATTTCATTTATTGTTTGTTCAAAGAAGACCCTAATTATTGATACTTATTTAAATTTACCATTGAAAGATAAGCATTTGACAGTTTGATAAATTTCTGAAATTTCTTTCCATTTTTATAGGTGTTTGGACATTTGTGAAAGAGATGTTCTTTGTAAGTCTACATATCCAATTAACATGCAAATAACCAGTAGAAAGTTCTGATATAAATGTGTAGAAATTCATCTGGGGTTGGGGATAGGGTACCCATGACATTCTTCAAAGAAACTGATCAAACACTCCTGAAATTCATATGGGACACCAAGTGCCCATAAGTAGCTAAAGCAATTCTTGCGGGGGGTGGGGGGGCGGGGTATGGAAGGCATCACCTTCCCCAACCTCAAACTCTACTACAAAGCAGTGATAATTAAAACAGAGTACTGGAACAAAGACAGATCCACAAACCAGTGGAATAGGGTTGAACATCCTTACACACACCCTCAAGTATATTTTCATCTAATCTTTGATAAGGAAGCAAGAAATGTGAAGTGGGTCAAAGAAAACCTCTTTGACAAATAGTTCTTGCAAAACTGGACAGCTACATGCAGAGAAATGGGCTCAGATCTCTACCAAACACCATGCACAAAGATCAAAATGGATTAAGACCTCAACATCAGACCAAAATCCATAAAATACATCGAAGAAAAGGTCGGCAAAACCCTCTAAGACACTGAAGCTAAAGGTATCTTCAAGAACAAAATGCCACTGACCAAGCAAGTGGAAACAGAGATAAACAAATGGAACTATCTTAAAGAAAGAAGCTTCTGTACCTCAAAAGAAACAGGGACCAGAATAGAAAGATAGTCTACAGAATGGGAAAGGAGGGGCTGGAGCAATAGCACAGCGGGTAGGGCATTTGCCCTGCATGTGGCCAACCCGGGTTTGATTCCCAGCATCCCATATGGTCCCCTGAGCACCGCCAGGAGTAATTCCTGAGTGCAGAGCCAGGAGTAACCCCTGTGCATTGCCGGGTGTGACCTAAAAAGCAAAAAAAAAAAAAAAAAAAAAAAAGAATGGGGCAGGATATTCACCCAGGAACCCTCTAACAAGGGGTTAATATCAAGGATACACAAGGCAATGGTTGAACTCTATAAGGAAAAATCATCCAATACCATGAGAAAATGTGGCGATGAATGAACAGAAACTTTCTCAAAGAAAAAATCCTAATGGCCAAAGGCACATGAAAATTAAAAAAAATACACTTCATCACTAATCATCAGGGAGATGCAGATCAAAACAATAATGAGATATCATCTCACACTACAGAGACTAGCACACATCCAAAAGAACAAAAGCAACCAGTGTTGGCATGGATGTGGGAAGAAATGGACTCTACATCACTGTTGTTGGGAATGCTAACTGGTTCAGCCTTTCTGGAAAACAATATGGCCATTCATCCAAAACTAGAAATTGAGCTCCCATGTGATCCAGCAATACCACTTATGAGAATATATCCTGCAATCACGATCACGATCACAAAATTCCCGTTAATCACCGATTTCTCGGGTGGGCTCAGTAACATTTCCTGAGATCTTAGCAGTCCATCTCGACTCGGCCCTCCTAAGGATGTTGCACTGGGGGCTCTTCAGGGTCAGGGGAATGAGATCCAGCTTGTTACTGGATTTTGCATATGAATACAAAATGGGAAGCTTGCAATGCTGTCCCATGTGGGCAGCAAACTCTCAGAAGATTGCCAGTTTCTCCCAGAGGGAGAAACAGGCTACATGATATCATGCGACCGAGAGCTTGCTTTTAAGTCTCTCTCTGGATGTTGGCCGTTGATGGGATTACACACACCTGGGTTCCTCTGCCGGTGCCTTCATGCATGAGGCCTGTCCGAACGTGTGGAGAGGGGCCTCCAGCATGGCAGTAGCTAGGTTCCGGTGGTCTTCGGCCACTGGGAGCTCTACTCGGGGTGGGGAGGGAAGCTGGAGCCCATCCCCTCCGAGGGGCCCCCGGGAAGACAGCCAGGCGTGCGGGCAAGAGACTCATCCTGCAGATGAAAAAAAGTGCAGTAGCAATGACATCTGCACTTGTATGTTTATTGCAGCACTATTTACAATAGCCTGAATCTGGAATAAACCCAAGTGCCTGAGAACAGATGACTAGTTAAAGAGACTTTGGTACATCTACACAATGGAATACTATGCAGCTATTGGAAAAGATGAAATCATGAAATTTGCATATAAGTGAATGGACATGGAGAGTATCATGCTACGTGAAATGAGTCAGAGAGAAAGGGACAGACATAGAAGGACTGCATTCATTTGTGAAATATAAAGTAGCATAACAGGAGACTGACACCTAAGGATAGTAGAGATAAGGGCCAGGAGGATCACTCCACGACTTGGAAGCTGATCTCACTTGCTGGGGGAAAAGGTAGCTGGGAAAGAGAAGGGACCACTAAGTAAAGGATGGTTGGAGGGCTCGCTTGGGATGGTAGATGCATGCTGAAAGTAGACTATGGACCAGATCTGATGGCCGCTTAGTACCTACATTGTAAACCATAACACCCCAGAGGAGAAAGAAAGTAAAAGGGAATGTGTCTGCCACAGAGGCAAGGGTGGAAGGGGTGAGGGTGGCGGGAGGGATACTGGGAATATTGGTGGTGGAGAATGGCCACTGGTGTAGGGATGGGTACTTGAACATAGTATGAGTAAAATGTAATCACGGAAGTTTGTAATTCTGTAACTGTAGCTCATGGTGATTCATTAAAATAAAATTTTAAAAAATTTAAGTAAATTTCATAAATATTCATAAATATAAATAGCTATTTATAATACAAATTATTGTTCATGTATCACTGTATCACTGTCATCCGGTTGTTCATTGATTTGCTCGAGCGGGCGCCAGTAACATCTCCATTCATCCTAGCCCTGAGATTTTTGCCGTCTCTCTTTACTCGTCCTTCCCAACAGTGCCGCATTGGAGGCTCTGTCGGGATCAGGGGAATAAGAACCATCATTGTTACTGAAAATTTTTGGCATATCAAATATGCCATGGGGAGCTTGCCAGGCTCTGCCGTGAGGGCAGGATACTCTCGGTAGCTTGCCAGGCTCTCCGAGAGGGCGAAAGTTTCATGTAAAGTAATAAAAATGTAAATATACTCAACCTATGAAAGTTAAAGTTACATATTTTTTGTGTAGCATTTTGAGCCAAAAAATGCTTATGTGGGGATGAAATGCCATAGTAATTAAAAAAAAATAAAAAAAATAAAGGATTCATGTCATTCATTCATCCAATTCATCCAGGAAAAAGTCTGCACTAAAAATTACTTTGAACAATGTTGGAAAATAGAGAGCAATTTTAAGTGATGGGTGCTAACTTAGATTAGAATTGTTAGGTATAATTTGAAAAGTAATTAAGGATTGGGCAGGAGTATGAATGGTCCCTTTTAAGTTACAGAAAAAATGTTATGAGTTTACCTATATGTCATTTATCATGTTATACACATTATATGAGACTTAGTGTGCACCAGTGTTCTCTGTTGAGGAGACTAAAACACCTATCGACACCAACTACATTGTAGTTGAAGGCCATGTGGGGGAAGGGAGTTGCGGGCTGAATGAGGGCTAGAGACTGAGCACAGCGGCCACTGAACACCTTTATTGCAAACCACAACAGCTAATTAGAGAGAGAGAACAGAAGGGAATGCCCTGCCACAGTGGCAGGGTGGGGTGGGGGGGAGATGGGATTGGGGAGGGTGGGAGGGACGCCGCGTTTACGGGTGGTGGAGAATGGGCACTGGTGAAGGGATGGGTTCCCGAACTTTGTATGAGGGAAGTATAAGCACAAAAGTGTATAAATCTGTAACTGTACCCTCACGGTGATTCTCTAATTAAAAATAAATAAATTATAAAAAAAAATAAAATAAAATATGTTGCTAGGAAGTATCTCATATGAGGCGTTATTGACACATCCAAATAAAATCAAAATAAAGTAGTCATATGTTCAACAAATAGAAAAATAAAAACTCATTTTCATTATTTAAGCCTTTTCATGTTTCTTAGAATGCTTTCACATACGTATTTCAAATTATACTTGTGTTTGTATAATTTCAGACATCAAGATAAGACAGTCAGCTTAACCAGTTGCCACCGTTTCTACCTCTTCTTTTTTCTGCTATTCTCTCATTGTTCCTCCCTCACATCCTTCTATACATATTCTCTCACTTTCATTTTCATATATTTTTATTTAGAAAATACATCCTATGTAAACAGTTTTATGGAAATGTGATTGATATATGATAAGTGATACATGCTTAAAGTATATGATTTAATACTCTTTTACATTTTTGAATACTCAAAAATAACATCTGCACTCCTAAGATAAGAGACATATACATCATTTCCAATGTCTCTTAAAATCCCTTTTAATCCTTTCAACCCAACTGTTTCTAAGCTGATCAACCATTGAACTGATTTCTGTTTCCCTTATTATGCTGGCTGAGAGGTAGAAGATCTGAGAATTAAGGAAACGTGGATAGTTGCCAGAATTCTTTGCTTGTTTAGTTTATGCTGTTGACATGTTTGAGGAGTTGATTCAGAAGTCAACTTTCTATTTCCAATTCAAATTTCATAGACTTCCTGGAGTATATATTTTTATCCAACCCTGTCTTATCTAATTACATTTCTTATTTGTTTTTATATAATAAGTAATGGAAAATACTCTGTAAATATTTTTACATTATACTTTACAATTGTATGTCTTATCTCAATATTTCACCTATTTTAATCCTCTTTTATATAGGAAAAAGAAACTTCTTTGTTCAAGTTGCTTGTGTTTTCCTCATGTTTTACACTGCAATAAAGTTGTCATCAAGAAAAAAAAAAATAAATAAAACACCTATCGAATGCGCTATTATTTCCCTTTCTAGTAAGTCAGACAGAAACAGTGGAGGTAGAGTAAGTGCCAATGACACAACTGTTGGCTAAACTGAAGACTTGAAAAAACATTTAACTTTAGAGTTATTTCTCTTTTTTAAATTCTTGATTACCTAGTTATTGAAATCTTTTGTCTTTTGATCTCAAAAATTGTCTGTAGGTTGAATCTGAACATGAAGTTTGAGTTTTATGGTCAGATATTATTCTGTGAGGTCTAAACAAACCAGGCACTTATTCTCTGGGTCTTAAAACATCCCAACTTCTAAAACGTGGTTGGAGATCCCGCCTGGGAAGGGAGATTCGTGCTGGAAGTAGACTAGAGACTGAACACCATGGCCACTCAATACCCCTATTGCAAACCACAACACCCAATTGGAGAGAGAGAACAAAAGGGAATGCCCTGGCACAGAGGCAGGGTGGGGTGGGGGTGGGGAGATGGGATTGGGGGGGTGGGAGGGATACTGGGCTTATCGGTGGTGGAGAATGGGCACTGGTGGAGGGATGTGTTTGCGAACATTGTATGAGGAAAAAACAAGCTCAAAAATGAGTGAATCTGTATCTGTACCTTCATGGTGATTCACTAATTAAAGAATTAAAAAAAAATCCCAACTTCTTCTTATGCATACCCAGTAATACCATCAAAATGACAGAGCTAACAGAGCATCCTCATTATGGTTTTAGCTTGAAATACACTGAGAATTTGGATAACCTGACATTCACAATGTTGACTGTAGGATAACATAGCCTCAGTAGTTTAGGTTTATTGGATTACTCCCATTACAGTGCTCCTATTTCTCTTTGTTTATTTGTAGCTTCTTTCTTGGTGTTCTGTTGACTTGTAAATAATGTTTTTCTCTTCTCCTTGAGTCCTTTGCATAGTTTATTCAGAGCAAGTCCTTTTTGTATGGACATAGGAAGACTTAACAAATGTTATGCTTTTGTAACCTGGGAGTCATTTGACTCTACATGATATTTTCCTCCAGGGCATCTGTTCTCTTGACCTAAGCCTCAGCTGCCCTTACTTCCTAGCACCCCCAAAGCACGGTCCCGTCGTGGGACAAGAAGGACCCAGGGCAAGCGGTGAGTTGTGTGCTACCCTGGAATCGAGATGGGCCTGGCCAAAGTGCCTAATGCTTAACTATAAGTTAAGAGCTTGATCATGGACAAATGCTGTCATGATCCAAACAGTGATACTAGATTTGGACCCTGCTAGGGTGAGGAATGATTAATCTGGCCTGAGTGCTGTGGTCTGAGCCTGTGGCAAGATGTTGCCAGGAGAGCTGCCTTGCAAGCCTCAATGTATCCCTTGCTATGTCCATACAAAAATAACTAGTATTGAGATGTTAATAAGTTCCTGGACTAAGGAAAAGAAAAAAACCTTAAGAGTGAGGAAGGGCTTTGGAGTGCCCTGCCCTCAGGAAGGGCTTTCTTATGTTGATTTGGCTACTTGGCTGGTTGTAGCCTAGAGGGCAAGGTGGGAGAGACAAGTAGGAGGAGAGAGAGAAGCCAGAGAGAGGCAGCAGTTGAGCAGTAGATCCAGAGAGAGGCCGGAGCTGGGAGTGCGGGAGATGAGAAAGTTTGAAGATTGAATAAACGGTAACTAATCAGCAACCAGCTTGGTCCTCGTTCTTCCTTCGCCTGTCCTTGACCACCGGCCGTCCCGATCCAGTCCACACACTGCGGTTCCAGAGCACCGAACGCGGGTGGTGAGACAGAGCTGCCCGGAGAGCCCGAGAGTGCACGCGCCCCCTCAGCGTTCTTTAGTTTTTTACAGTTGACCTTCCAATTGGTTACTTGTAATAGAAATACTGATTATTTCCACTCTTATTGCTACATTGGAAATAAAGAGCTACATCAGGAAAAAACCATGAAGCAGAGACCAGACAGGGAGGAAACATAAATGAAAGGTCCACGTTCGCAGGAAATGAGAAGGAAGGAACTAGATAGTGCCTGCCTTCTGGTAGTTGCTCACACGCATCTCATTATCCAGTCCCATGATCAAACAGAATGGCAGGAATAACTGAGGCTGCACTGTAGGGGAAGAGTGACAGCTATGGCAGTTGAGAGTTTCTGTTATTCCTTATGCTTTGAATGGGTGTAGGTGACCAGGTAAGTGGGCAGCAATCAGCAGAAACAAGTGAGGGTGAGGAGACAGAATATTTATAAACCCAGACACTGTATAATATGGGGAGTGTCAGAGGCCAGAGGCTGGTGGTACCTGTGTTTGGAAGAAGATGCACTGTCCAAATGGACACCTCTTCCTGTTTTCTGCGGTCATCCCAACAACTTGAGCTAATAACAAAAATCTGTAACACTGAAGAGTTCTAGGGTCCACCTGATACTTTCACATACATCCAACCCAAACTCAGAACTGGTCTCAGCTTCCAGAAACATTACAGACAACTTCTCCTATAACGTGACAAGGACAGTGGCTGCCATCTCCTGGATGAGTAAAATTTGTTTCAATTCTAAATGAAAACTCAGACTGAAGACAACACTGAGTATAATGCTTACCCTGCCAGGCAACCAACCTGGATAGGACCCCTGGGACACATACGATTCCCTGAGTCTTGCTAGGTATGATCTCTGAGTGCAGCCAGGACTAAGCTCTGAAGATGGTCTACAGTGGCCTAAAGAACAGCAAAGGCAAACTATGTCTATAAATGCAAAGTATGTTTTTCAGGCCTTCATTCTCCTCATGTTCATTACCTTTGTCTCTCTACCTACACCATACTGCCTCAATGGCTCAATCTTCTAAAACCTTGTTTGGGAAGAAAATATACTCCAATGTATTTATTTATTTCAGATGTTCTGTGAGCCTTCTTTCAGTTAAAAATCACTCTTATTTCTTTTTACTATAAGGATCTACTTGCCAATATTAACACTAGAAAAGGTGAATACTTTGAGCAAAATGGCATTGGATATATAGATTAAGTTGAGATGTGGAATAGTATACATGTTAATCTTGCCATGGAGTTCAGGTCATGTTCATGGAGCTGAAGTGTAGTGATGTACTGTGACAAGTAATAAGGACCTTTAGGTGGTGTCTTTAGGGATGAAACATCACTGACCAAGCAAGTGGAAACAAACATAAACAAATAGGACTACATTTAACTAAGAAGTTACTGCACCACAAAAGAAACAGTGAGCAAAATCCAGAGAGAGACCACTGCGTGGTAAAAATTATTTACACAATACCCATCAGATAAAGGGTAAATATCCAGGCTATACAAGAAATTGGTAGAACTGTATAAGAAAAAAACCTCCAACCACATTAAAAAATGGGGAGAAGAAATGAACAGAATCTTCCTCAAAAATGAAATACACATGGCTAAAAGGCACATAAAATGCCCTACATCACTAATCATCAGGGAGATGCAAATCAAAACAAAACTGAGAAATCATCTCCCACAACAGAGACTGACACACATCAAAAAGAACAGGAATAACTTGTGCTGGCATGGATGTGGGCAGAAAGAGACTCTCTTTCCTTGTTCCTGGGAATGCTGACTGGTCCAGCCTTTTTGGAAAACAATATGGGGACTGCCCCCAAAACTAGAAATCCACCCAGCAATACCATTGATAGTAATGTATCTTGGGGGTGCAAAAAAAAAATAAAACATGGTAGAAATGACATCTTCACCTCTATGTTCACTGCAACAATGTTCACAATAGCCAGAATTTGAAAACAACCTGAGTTCTCAAGAACAGAGTACTGGTTAAAAAAGCTACTGTGCAGTTGTTAGAAAAGATGAAGTCATGAAGTTTGCTTGTAAGCTTATGGACATGGAGAGTATCTTGCTAAGGAAATGAGTCAGAAAGAGAGGGACTGACATAGTATTGCTGCGCTCATTTGTGGAATATAAAATAACATAATATCAGATGAACACCCAAGAACAGCAGAGATAAGAAACAGGAAGCTTGCTCCACGTTTGGAAGCCTGCCTCATGAACTGGGGGAGAAGGCAGCTGGGACAGAGAAGGGATCGCTAAGTCAATGATGACTGGAGGGATAAGGAGTGATGAGAGATGTGTGCTGAAAGTAGGTAAAGGACCAAACAATCATGGCCTCTAATATCTGTATTGCAAACCATAATGCCCAAAAGTAGATAGAGAGAGTAATAAATAAATTGTCTACCATAAAGGCAGGGGATGGAGTGGGGTGGAGGTGGCGGGAGGGATACTGGGGACATTGCTGGTGAAAAATTTAAACTGGTGGAAGGGTGGGTGTTCAGTCATTGTATGACTCAAATTCAATCATGAAAGCTTTGTAACTGTATCTCCCGGTGATTGAATAAGAATAAAAGGACCTTTAGTACATTAAGAAAACAAACAAAAAAATCCTTTGGTGGGGGTAGGATCTTTTGGCACTCAGGGGTTTCTCCTAGTTCTTCAGTCAGGGATCACTCCTGGCATGCTCCAGGCACCATGCAGGGTGCCAGGATCTAAGACAGGTTGGCCACATCTAAGGCAAAGTCCTATCTGCTGGATTATTGCTCGAGCTCCAAAAAGATGTTCTTAATTTCTCAAATGAAGCAAATTTATGGGGAAAGTATAATAATAATAGCACTGTTGTCCCGTTGCTCATTGATTTGCTCGAGCGGGCACCAGTGCCGTCTCCATGGTGAGACTTGTTGTTACTGTTTTTGGCATATTGAATATGCCATGGGCAGCTTGCCAGGCTCTGCTGTGCGGGCGGGATACTCTCAGTGGCTTGCTCGGCTCTCCGAGAGGGACAGAGAAATTGAACGCAGGTGGGCCACATGCAAGGCAAACGGCCTACCTGCTTTCATAAAAAATGTGCGATATACAAACTTAGATTTGCATCCCAAATTTCATTATGTTTTTAAGGTAAATTTGATGTGGCATTCAAATATAATGTAATCTCTGCATTATTTATTCATAAATTTGAACATCTGATGTCCCGATAAAGTAAATCATATGATTTCTCTCATGTAATGTTCTTAGCAACAATGTTTTCAGCATAGATACATGTAACATTGATCTTAGAGAAAAGTTATTGATAAAGACCTCTTAATAATCTCATCTATAAATAAAACTTAGCAAAAATGACATAAACAGAAGGCACACTTTAAATACCTTCGTTAAAAGTGACTTTATCACAGCTATTCTGCAGCTAATATCCACTCGGTAGCAGAGCTTTTAGCAACAAGACACTAAACAAAATGACCCTTAGAAACAATGATGCTGGATACAATTGTCATAGCAAAGATGCCCTTAGCTACAGAATTCATTGACAAAAAATGCCCTTAGCAACAATGTCATATTACAGTAATAGCACACTTACTTAAACTTCATTAAATCAAAACTTCTAACAGAAAAAGAGCCTAAGTAAAATTTTCTTGCAAAACACTTTTTAATCCTTTGAAGGAGAGGAGAGTGTGTGTGTGTGGGGGGGGGTGGAGAACGGCATACATGGCTGTGCTCAGGGCTTACTCCTGCTCCGCACTCAGGAATCACTCCCAACAGGGCTCAGGGATCTATATGTGGGTCCAGGGATGAAATTCAGGGCTGCTGCCTGCATGGCGAGTGCTTTATTCACTGTACTTTCCCACCAGCCCTTGCACCTTTAACAAATTAATCCCAAAATTTCTCAATAAAATTGTGCTTAGCAACAATATCCTTAACCGCATGTCCCCAGCAACAGCTGCTTTACATAGTGGTCAGAGCAGCAGTGCAATTGTTTGTGACTTTTGAAAGCTAGGGTGGTGTCGGAAACTCCACATGCTGTTGCAGGCTTTGGATCCAATTAGCTTGGTGTCGAAAATATTTGTAGAACTGTTATATTGTAAAACTATTGTAAGTTCTACCTACCTGCAGAACTCACAGACATGACATGGATGGGATTCACCATTGTTCAGTTCTATAATCCTTTGATTATTCCCATTTGCTCTGTTCATGCATATCTTATACATAAACTTAGGATTTGACAAACACAAACTATTCATAAAATGAAAGACTCTTAAAAACCCAGCCTGTTTCTCTGCCTGCACTCTAGTTTATAAGGGTGCTCTTTCTTAGCTCTATGATGAGGAGGGGCTATGCCACCCTCTTTCTCCAACTAGGCCTGCTTTGGTTTTATGAATTGTCTCAGGAACGAGGTGGCAGGAACTGAGACAAAACCTGTGTTGCCTCTTAGAAAGATGATAAAGTTAACTTAAACAGGAAAGGTCATATCTGAGAGAAAAGGTCTGGTAGAAGGAAGGAAGAAACTACTGCTGCCTAGAGAGGGGCTGAAGAGAACAGTGTTGCCAAGGTTGGGTGTGACAGCATAAGACACAGTTAAGAGATGGTGAGCCTCCTCCAGGGAGTCAACAACAGTCTAGGAAGAAAAAAAACAATTGCTCATCTATCTCATTTGAGGACAGTTGCTCATTATTGTATTCAACTTCGAAAGGACGGCATCCTTGCCATCCTGTGTGGACTGGGGACCTTCCTTCTCTTACTGCCTTTCCTCTATAGTAAACCAATATATCACAATGTAGGAAGCACAGACCTCCTACCTTCCTTCACTGGGCTACACTAGCACGCGACAGGGACAAATGGAGACGTTACTGGCGCCCACTCGAGCAAATCGAAGCTCAATGGGAAGACAAGTGATACAAGTGATACAAGTAGGAAGCACAGACACATCAGGAAGTTAAGTGAGGAAACTTGGTCAACAGCAATTCATAATCTTTTATTTTTATTTACTTTTACTTTGAAGAAGTTACCTGGAAATATTCCTTAGACAGAAAGCCTCAGGGGAAAAAATCAAGAAACATCATTCTCCTAGGCTTAAGCTGAACCAGGAAAAGGTTACAATGGATCCTCAGTTTTTTGTCTGAATATTTCAGACCGGGTGTGAAAGTGTCCAGGTATGGTAGGAGGCTCCAGAGCAAAGCCAGGAAGGTAGTGGCCAGGAGACCCTAAGAGTATTAGGTAAAAGAAATCCAAATAAAAATATTCCAAGACACATCCTAATAAGAATGATGAAAACTACAGATAAAGATACAAACAATACTTTAAGCAGCAAACTCAAAGATCAAAGAAGAAAATTATTTATAAGGAGCATCCTATGATTTACCACAGGCTTATCAGATTAAACCCTCTGGGCCCAAAGACAGTGGTGGAATAGAGTAAAAAACTTATTGGAATCCCCCCTCCCCAAAATCTGAAAGATCAATGAAGCCAAAAGCTGATTCTTTGAGAAAATAAACAAGATCAATAAAGCACTAGCAAGACTCAAAAAGAAAGAGAGAGAGAGAGAGAGAGAGAGAGAGAGAGAGAGAAAACTCAAATAAACTGAATCAGAAGGTTAAAGAGGGACATCACAACAGAAACTACATAAATCCATAGGATCACCAGAGATTACTTTGAGAATCTTTATGCCATGAACCAAAAGAACCTTGAATAAATGGATAAATTCCTGGATCCCTATAACTTCCTAAGGCTGAACCAAGAAGATGTGGAATCTGAACTGAGCCATCACTATCAGCAAAATTGAAATGGTAATCAAAAGTCTTCCCCCGACCAAAAGTCCTGTCCCAGATGGACTCACTAGTGAATTCTTCCAAACCTTCAAAGAGGACCTACTGCCAATCCTTTTCAAGCATTTACTGAAAATTGAAGAAATAGAAACACTCCCAAACAGTTTCTATGAGGCAATTCTCACCCTGACACCCAAAGCAGACAGAAACACCACAAAAAAAGAAAGTTATAAGCCTATAGTCCTGATGAACACAGATGCAAATATCCTCAACAAACAGACAAAACAGATTCAAAGATCCTCAACAAAATACTAGCGAATAGAATACAACATTTCATGGAAAAAATATCTTGTACCATGACCAAGTAGGATTCATCCCAGGGATGCAAGGATGATTAACATTTGCAGGTCAATAAACATAATACCGTATATCAATAAAAAGAAACTATAAAACCCAAATGATCATATCATTAGAGGCAGAGAAAGAATTTGTCCACATGCAAGGTAGATGTTCTACTCATTTTACTATAGTTCCGGGCTATAGTAAAGTGCATTTTCTCTGAAAAATTCAAGGAGTATTTTATGTGTAAGTCACATTTGAAATACAAAGATGACTATTTTAAGAGTCTAGAACAATCTATCTGATCTTACAGAAGTCTCTGATATAATTTCTGTTTGTGAAACTTTGTGTTAAAATAACATTGAGACTGCCTCAATATATAAATATTTCCAATATATTTCCTCTGGAATGTTTTTCAGATCCAAATGGAAAAGTTCTGGGTTGCTAATGATATATCAGTGGTGTAATGGAATACTGAGAAACCGTGTTTCTACCAAGATAATAATTTGGTATATTTTGATATTTTATGTTTTTTTTTTACTTTATATTACATCACTCACAGGTTATTTGTTCAAGAACTTTATTAGGAAAGGAACACATTATAATTAAGATATCAAAATAATGAGAATTAAGACTGTTCCGTGAAAGGAGTTTTCAAATATAGATATTACCATAGTGGGTATTAACTATAATAATAGTGATCACTGTATCACTGTCATCCCGTTGCTCATGGATTTGCTTGAGCAAGCACCAGTAATATCACCATATCACCATTGTGAGACTTATACTGTCTTTGGCATATCAAGTATGCCATGGATAGCTTGCCAGACTCTGCCGTTGCAGGCGGGATACTTTCGGTAGCCTGCGGGTTCTCCGAGAGGGACGGAGGAGTCGAACCCATGTCGGCCGAGGGCAAAGCAAACGCCCTACTCACTGTGCTATCGCTCCAGCCCAATAAAAGTAATATTTCTATAAATTAATAGCAATAATAATTGATCCATAAACATTGGAGTGATATTTCTATGTAACTATTTGAGGAACCAAAGAGCTCATTTTTTAAAAGATGAAAATGCATAGTAGTTAGGAAAAGAATTATCTCCTCCATTCACACAAGTACTACTTTGGACCAGACTTGACAGAAACACTAGGGAAAAGTCTGCACTAATAATTTGGTCAATGTCTGTACTCATTTGTGGAATATAAAGTAACATAATAGGATACTAACACCTAAGCATAGTAGAGGTAAGTGCCAGGAGGATCGCACCATGACTTGGAAACCATCCTCACCTGCTGGGAGAAAAGGCAGCTGGGATAGAGAAGGGACCACTCAGTAAAGAATGGTTGGAGGGATATCTCGGGATGGGAGATGCGTGCTGGAAGTAGACTATGAACCAAACATGATGTCCTCTTAGCACCTGTATGCAAACCGAAATGCCCAAAAGGAGAGAGAGAATAAGAAGGAGTATGTCTGCCACAGAGGCAGGGGGTGGGAAGGGGTGGTGGTGGTGGGAAGGATACTGGGAACATCGGTGGTGGGGAATGGGCACTGGTGCAGGGATGGGTGCTTGATTTTTGTGTGATCAAAACGTAATCCTGGAAGTTTGTAAGTCTGTAACTGTATCCCACGGTGATTCAATAAAAATAAATAATAATTTGGTCAATGTTTGAAAATCCAGTTATTAGAATAATAGCAATTTTAGATAATTAATGCTAACCTTATTAGGTTAGCATCATTAGTAAGGTTTGATTTCAAAATTATGTTAAAAAATGGACAGGAGTAGAATGGTTCTATTTAAGGTCCAGTAAACAGTAAGCAGTTTCATGGATTTATACATGCTTTATACATTTTTACATGCTGTACACTTTCTTTGAGACTTAATACCAATAGCCCCCCTCCCCCACCGCCCGTTCATTTAAGGAGATAAAAATATTCACTGAATGTGCTTCAGGCCAAATTTGAATATGAACTTTGTGTTATGTAGTCAATGTTCTTTGAGATCTGAACTAACTATGGTGCTTGTTCTCTGGGTCTCAAAATCGCATGCTCCTTCTTACGCATTTTCAGTCATACCATGCAGAATTATGGAGGTAGTATTGCATTCTGATTACAACTTGGCTTAAAATACCTGATTGACTGTATTGACGTTTACAATGTTGAACTTCTGATTAATAATCTGTAATACAAATATCTTTTATTTCCCCCACTCTTGTTACTACATTCCTATAAGGAGAAACATATATATTCCCAATCAAGGCTTAGAAAAGGTCAATCATTAAAGCAACATCATGTAGGGAATATAAGGAAAAATAGCAAATATGAAAACAATAAAGTTCTGAAAACGTATATATACATGCATATATATATTATCATCATCATCATCATCATCATCCCATTGGTCGTCGATTTATTCAAGTGATCTCAGTAATGTCTCCATTCGTCCCAGTCTTGAGATTTTAGGGTCTCATTCCCCTGACCCTGAAAGAATCCAATGCAGCATCACTGGGAAGGATGAGTAAAGAGAGTAACTCTTCCTATCTTACTTGCTCTGTACCTCTGCTGGGGGCTGCAGTTTCGGGAGGTTGCCTAATTTTGGTCAGTCTAGACATTCAATGATAAAGCCTTCTTGCATTTTCACCTAAAGGTAGAATGTGACTCATTTAGTGAATTCTGTTACAACAGATCAGGCACAGGTTGGATGCCTGCAAGGCAAGTACCCTACCCACTGTACTATTGCCCCAGCCTCTCAGCACATTCAAAAATCATTACCAAATAAGAATGCAGGTAAACCAAACATACACCCTCACTGATGGGCGGTTTCCTGTGTCCGACACAAGTTTCAGGAAAATGCAGAATGAACACAGACAAACAAGCACCCCAAACTGGACAGTCATATAAGGAAAAAATTCTTCCTGTTCTCATGGGAGGCAGAGGGTGCCCTTAGATGTGGATTTCTAATTGTGATACCAGAATTAAAAACTACATGACATGGACTGGAATTCAGAAGAGAAATACATGGCAGCTGTAAGTCTAACCATGATGACAATCAAGCTTTGACACCAGACTAGCTCATTTAATGGGAAAACACAAGGCGCATTCAATGGGAAAACATGAGGCCTGGGAAAACACAAGGCTCAGTTTCATGTTCAGAGATGCTTTCAGCAAGAGAAAATGCCTACTTGCCTCTTCTTGGCAAACATCCTATTTCTCTACTAAGCTTTTCTTTTCATTTTTTTTTTCTTTTTGGGTCATACCCAGTGATTCACAGGGGTTACTTCCGGCTCCTGCATTCAGCAATCACTCCTGGCAGTGCTTGGTGGATCATATGGGATACTGGGACTTGAACCGGGGTCAGCCGAGGGTCCTTCCTCCCTCTCTCCCTCCCTTCCTTCCTTCCTTCCTTCCTTCCTTCCTTCCTTCCTTCCTTCCTTCCTTCCTTCCTTCCTTCCTTCCTTCCTTCCTTCCTTCCTTCCTTATCTTCCTCCTTTCCTTCCTTCTTTCCTTCTCTCTTTCCTGCTTTCTTTTGTGCTCAGGGATTACTCCTGCCTCTGCACTCCAGGATCATTCCTGGCTGTACTTGGGGTACTGGGGTACCACATTGAGTACTGGGGATTGAAGATGGCTAGCTGTGTGAGACGCAATCACCCTACCTTCTGTTCTATCACTCCAGCTGCTCTTAGCAGATTCTTTCACAAGCCCATACGTTTGTTCACTATCCCAGCACCAAACATATAAAAACTATGGTGTACAATAAAACTAGTACAAAGGAATTTCATGGTGATAAATAGTAATACTTAGAAAAAGTTACCTCAAATTTACAACTGAAATTAACACCTAACATAGACCAGAAAACAGAAAAAATCAAATGTTTATAGAAAGGATATTATATTTCTCTTTATAATAAAGGCCAATTTCTTTTCTTTTTTTTAACAACTTTTTTTTATTTTTATTTTTTTGCTTTTTGGGTCACACCTGGCGATGCACAGGGGTTACTCCTGGCTCTGCACTCAGGAATCACCCCTGGCCATGCTCAGGGGACCATATGGGATGCTGGGATTCGAACCCGGGTCGGCCGAGTGCAAGGCAAACGCCCTACCCACTGTGCTATCGCTCCAGCCCCAATAAAAGCCAATTTCCATAAAAATCATAACAGGATAAATGTGCAATAGGCAACAAATTGAGAAAAATAAAGTACTTTTGTCTGGGGTAAGAGGAGGAGATTTGGTCTACACCTGGCTGTGTTCAAGGCTTTGTTTTGGCTCTGTGCCCAGGGATCCTCCTACCAGTGCTTGGGGGACCATATGTGGTGCTGGGGATGGAACCCAGGATGGCTGCATGCAAGAGAATTGCCTTACCCACGTTATTATCTCTCCTGCCCATGCAAAGCATCCTAAATATCAACAATAAATTTTGCTGTTGATCTGAAGTCACATATGGCAGTGTTGAGGGCTTGCTCCTGTTTCAGGCTTAGGGGTCATTCCTAACAGGGCTCGAAAGAACATAATACAGTGCTGTGAACTGAATCAGGATCTACTGCATGAAAGGCAACTACATACCCCCTTTGCTGTCATTCTTGGCCCAAGCTCAATAATAAAACAACAAATAATCCAGTTATATAAAGCACTTGACGGGACCAGTACAGCAGGTGGGGTGTTTGCCTTACATGTGGCTCACATGGTTTTCATCCCCAGCATCACATATGGTCCCCTAATCTTTTCCAGAATTAATTCATAAGTGCAGAACCAGGAGTAAAACCAAATCCCCACCCCCCCCAAAAGGCACTAGGAAGGAAATTGTGAAAAGATATATAAATGAGCAACACATGAAGAGACGATCAACATTATATGTCAGAGATGAGAGCAATTCAAGTTATAATAGTTATGTGAACATTAGAAAGAGAGAAAATGAAAATTGCAATTCTTATAAAGAATTTGGGCTGGAGTGATAGCACAGCAGTAGGGCATTTGCCTTGCACAAGTCTCCCACCCCCCACCCCCGTTCTGATTCCTCTGCCCCTCTCAGAAAGCCTGACAAGCTATCAAGAGTATCTTGCCCGCATGGCAGAGCCTGGGAAGCTGTCCGTGGTGTATTAAATATGCCAAATACAGTAACAACAGTCTCAAAATGGAGATGTTGGGGCCGGAGTGATAGCACAGCGGGGAAGGCGCTTACTTTGCACATGGCCGACCCGGCTTCGATCCTCGGCATCCCATATGGTCCCCTGAGCACCGCCAGGAGTGATTCCCGAGTGCAGACCCAGGAATGACCCCTGAGCATCGCTGGGTGTGACCCAAAAAACAAAACAAAACAAAAAAATCAAAATGGAGATGTTACAGGTGCCCACTCGAGCAAATTGATGAGCAATGGGATGACAGTGACAGTGATAAAGAACTTACAAGACTATAGTGCTAACAGATTTATAGAACAACTTATAAAAGCTTGTATAAGCTGTAATGGTCCAGAACTGTGGAAAACAGTTTGGTGGTACTGAAAACATCAAACATGTATTTCCCATTTAAGAAGGAAGGAACATATAAAGAACATACCCCCTTCCATGGGCTGGAGCGATACCACAGCAGTATTTTTGCATTTGCCTTGCATGCAGCTAACCTGGGTTCGATTCCTCAGCCCCTCTCGGAGAGCCCAGAAGGTACCGAGAGTATCTTGCCCGAATGGCAGAGCCTGGCAAGGTACCTGTTGCATATTCGATATGCCCAAAACAGTAACAAACAAATCTCACAATGGAGATGTTACTGGTGCCCGCTCGAGCAAATCGATGAGCAATGGGATGACAATGACAGTGACAGTGACCCCCCTCCACATCAAATTGTAAATATTCCTGCATACTGAAGATCATATTCATGATAACTCTATTCACTGGAGTCAGAAGGTAAGAACACCCATATGGTTTATTAACAAATAAAGACAGAAAAGTGGCTTATACAACTGTACCACAGACCTTAGTACAGATATTACATCTCTGATACTTGTAGACCTCATTCTGGCATCCTGGCTGGAGAATCCTGAAGCCTGGTTTGGGCTGTGCACAGATCCCCAGCCCAGGCCTCATGTTCGGGGCTTCCCATGACAATCAGACGCACTGCGTGTGCTTTGTGGAAACCTCTTCTGATGCCGCAGTGTGGGCACTGCTGCTGCCGCTGAGAACTTCACCTGCGTGGACACACTGACCTTCTCCCGGAGGAGCTTCCCCATAGGAGAGTCCGAATGTGGACTCGGAGGAGGGACAGCAGGAGGAGGGACAGCAGGCAAGATACAGCTGGCTCCATGCACCCCCTTTTCAGGGGATGGCTCTGACACTGGTTATGGAGCAGGGGTCCTGGGGTCACCTTATGGGAACCTCCAACGGGGCCTGAGTATCTCCTGGGAAAGAAGTGGTAAAATCCGGTCCAGAGCGTGGGGGCTGTGGATGTGGAGTACAGGGACCTTGTAGGGGTGGGAGGCCCTCTGGGCTCATTGCATCACTGCCAGCATCTCCACAGCATCTCACTGGTTTCCACCTTCCTCAAAGGCATCAGGAGTCAGCTTGGAGTCTCTGGAGTCCTTACTTCCCAAAGAAGACAACCTGGGGTCATCAGAAAGGAAACTAAAGCCACCGCCTTAAGGACACACACACACACACACACACACACACACACACACACACACACACTTACAGACATACAGACACTTGTGTACAGGACCTAAGAAAATAAAGATAAATGGACATAGTTGTACATCTGAGAAAAATAATTCCAGAGGGGGAAAGATGAGGGAAATGACCACACATGAGCTGTTTACGTTTAAGAGCTCGGGAGCCTGAATAAGCTATGATTTGTGGGCACTGAGAACTCAGTAAGATACAGACACAGTCCACCTGTGGAAGATCAGAGAACTGAAAGAAGAGCAGGCCCAGCTAGGACATCCTGGAATTGTACACACACACACACACACACACACACACACACACACACACACACACACACAAAACTGCATTTCATCAGAACGTCTGAAGGCAGAATCAAATTAAAACCTTTTATTAATATACTCATAAAATTGCTTGTCATTTACAATTAAGAATACATATTGATAGGGGCACACAATTGAACAAAGTACTAGCAAGTGGATTCGAAGAACATGAAAGAGAATTATAAACCATGAGCAGGAGGAATAATCTCAGACAGGTCAAGTCACATTAACGTCCAGACACGAAATAAACACAATAAAAATTCAAAGCTACCCGATCATTTCACTTCGTGCAGAAAAGACCAGGGGAACATCCAACACAGTATTTTATGATTAATTTGATGGGAGGAGTGTTGAGTCACACCCAGCAGTGCTCAGGGCTCACTCCTGGGCGTGCTCGGGGGACCCTTTGGGGCTCCATAATTAAACCGGGTCAACTGGGAGCAAGGCAAGCGCCCTCCCCGCTGTATTATTACTCCAGCCTGACTTTTGATATCATAAATTTTCTTCTCACATTTAAGTTTCTCAGCTCATCCACGTAGTTTTCAGTGAGTAAAATAAGAGTTGCAGTGACCGTCGCCCAATAAATGCACGCCCTTCTTTATCCCCACTCTGTTTTTGTCCCCGCTCTCAGGTTAGCAAAGTACAGCCGCCCTCAACTACAAAGGGGCCTCCGGACGGGCGCAGAGGCCTGTGGGAAGTGTAGTCCCCCCAAACGACAGTTCCCAGGGGGCTTTGCGACGCGCTCCGCCCACTTCCGCTGGAGGGAACCGCCCCTGGGCTGGTCCTTCCGCTCTGGTCCACGTGGACCGAGACTCCCGGGACCCGAGGCGGATCTCCCGAGCCGGGGACTCTTCTGCAGAGGCCGAGAGGTGCGTGATGGCCCGGGTGCCGCTGCGAGGCTGGGGGACGCCGGGTGCGGACAGATGCAGGAGCTGAGGAGTGGGCGAGCAGGGGGAGGTGGGCAGAGGCGGGAGGGAGCCCCCCTTGGGAGCGCGCGGCCCCTCCTGCCTGGCCGCTGGGTCTCCGCAGCGGCGCGGGCCGGCGGGGCCGCACGGGGAAGGGCCGGGGCAGGCTGGACCCCGAGTGCCCGCGGTTGGCGGGCGGGACACGGTCCCCCCTCCCGGCCCGCCGCGGGACCCGCACCCGGGTCGGGGTCCCGTCTCGGCGTGCAGGATGCTGGGTAGACGGGCGGGGGTCACAACAGAAGGTCTGCGGGGGCTGGGAGGGGGAGGGAGGAGGGAGAGGGCTCCCCGCCCTGCTCGGGGTCCTTCCTGCAGGGTCCCGGGACGGGGCGGACCCTGGGGCTTGGATTCCGGGGGCCGCGCGGCCGGAGCTCCGCCCGCTGCCCCGTCCGCCCCGCCCTGGGCATCTGCTCTCTCGGGGGCGGGGGGGACGGGCTTGGGTGCTTCCGGGGACCCTGAGCCCCAGCCCTATCTCAGGGTCCGCCCAGCTGAGCAGGACTGCCTGAATCCCAGTTTATTTTTATTTTTTATTTTTTTTATTATTATTTTTTTTAATATTTTATGCTCCCCCAAAATAATTCAGTTTATGGGGCCGGAGCAATAGTCTTGAGCTTAGCTGACTCAGGTTTGATACTTGGCATTACGTATGGTCTTCTGAACACCACCAGGAGTAAACCGTGAGCGTAGAGCCAGGAGTAAGCCCTGAGCATTGCTGGGTATGGCCCCAAAACAAAAACAAAAACCAATCAGTTTAGAATTCACTAAAGTATGTACTCAGTTCCCCCTCTTGGATGTACATGTAGAAAGTATAAAAACTGTCAATGTATGATACTTCCTACAGGACTCCTGCCATTTGGTATGCTGATTTAGAATGAATCCCAGTTTAATTCCCTCCCCACACGCGCTGCCTTCCGTACCGTTCCGCAGTGTGACTCTCTCGGGTGCCCTGTGTCCCGGTGTGTGTCAGAGCTCCTGGCCCTGCAGTGACTTACCGGTGTGTCTGCTTTGTAGTCACTTATCCAGGCACTTCACTGACATGACTTCTCTGTTCTTTTCTCTCATCCTCAACCATTATCAGCAGCGACCCCTGACATTTTCTTTCCGAGTTTTTTGCCATTTGTGGGCTGGAGCGATAGCACAGCGGGTAGGGCGTTTGCCTTTCACGCGGCTGACCCGGGTTCGATTCCTCCGCCCCTCTTGGAGAAGCCGGCAAGCTACCGGCAAGCTATCGCGCCCGCACGGCAGAGCCTGGCAAGCTACCCGTGGCGTATTCGATATGCCAAAACAGTAACAATAAGTCTCACAATGCGAGACGTTACTGGTGCCCGCTCGAACAAATGGATGAGCAAAGGGATGACAGTGACAGTGACAGTGGGCTGTAGTGCAGCTGGAATCATCGGTTTCATCCTTCTTTCAGGTGGGCTTTCAGGTAGCAAGCATGTGGTGGACCCTCTCTTGTCTTTCCGTCAGGTGAAATCACATTTAAGTACTGAATAATTGGCTCTTGTTTGTTTGGGGGCCACACCTGGTGGTTCTTAGCGCTTTCCCCTGGCTCAGCACTCAGGGCTCACCCCTGGGGGTCAGGGGACCGACCTGCTGTGTATCGCTCTGAGCCCTGAGGAATATCTTTGAACGTGGCCTGTTTGCCTTCTGAATATGAGTATCTGCTTTTCACTGCGCGTGCAACCGTGGGTTTCCCTTGAGTGTGTGTGCAGTGACATCAGAGCTCTCCTTTCTTTGGTTTAATGACGTTTTTCTGTTGTTCTGATGAGAAACTATTCTTCACTCTTATGTACTGGTGCCGGTGTTCCCTCCTTTCCCTGCTGCCGTAAAGATCTCCTTCTTTGCATCTTGTAGTTACTGAGGTATCTGGAGTAACATTCTCACTGCTCACACCTTTCACCAAAGCCATGGTTTTACTCACTGATTTTATGTATTTCCTTCCTTCCACCCTTCCTGCTAGTCTTACTCTTTCTCTCCCTCTCTCCCTCCCTCTCTTCCCCTCTTCCTCCCTCCCTCCCTCCCTTCCTCTCTCCCTTCCTTCTTTCCTTCCTTTTGTGTTTGGGCATACCCAGCTCTGCTCAAGGATTGCTCCTGATTGTTCTCTCAGAGATCACTCCAGATGATGCTCAGGGGATCATAGGCATTGTCGGGGACTAAATCTGAGTTGGCCGTGTGCAAGGGAGCAGCACCAATCCCTGCCCTATCTCTCAGGTTGTTGTGTTTTTTTTCTTTTTTGACAACATTCAGTCGTACTCAGGGCTTACTGTTGGCACCATGCTCAGAAATAGTCATTGTTTCTTGTTTTGTCACTGGTCACTGTCATCCTGTTGCTCATTGATTTGCTCGAGCGGGCACAGCAGTAACGTCTCCATTCATCCTAGCTCAGAGATTTTAGCAGCCTCTATTTACTCCCAATGGAAGAACTTCAGTCTCAAAGTATACAGAATAAAAAATTATCTTTTTTCATTGCAAGGCAAAAACCTACCCACTAAACTACAGCACTGATTCAGGGGTTGTCTATGAGCACAGAGCCTGGAGTAGTAAGCCTTGGGCACAGCCATCTGTGGCCCAATCAAAGGAAAGAAAGAAAACGTTCACATTCTGTTCTGTACTTTCCCTTTCTTTCTGGAACTCTAAGTGTAAGTCATGCACACTGTTTTCTCAAGTCCTTTTTCTTTCTTCTTGTTAGGATCGCAGGGAAGCATTTATTTTAGGAAAAGAAAACGTAGCAGAGGCACTCCTGCAAGAATGGGAATGAGAGTCCGAAGGGAACCCGCTGGCTGCCGCTGCCGCTGTTTCTCTCTCTCTCCTCTACGCTTTTTATTTCCTCATCCCCTTCCCCTTCTACCCCCCCAATGGGTGGGGATATCTGGACGCTAAGATTTTAACCATCTCTGGTGTTTCTAGGGGTTGCCATAACAACTGTATGTGGGCATACCGGTGGGTTTACTGAATGCAAGTCAGAGAGAAACACGAAATCAGAAAATAGTCAAGTTTTATATCCAGTTGGGTCTGCACACTGAGCAGTTAACTGGCTTGCAAGGTTGTTCTAAGCGATGCACCGGGTTCATCTGCGCAGGGGATCTGCAAACTCATATTCCCCTGTGTCCTTGCTTGATTTAACCCATCAGGCCGCACTGAACAGACACCCTAAAAGGGAAGATCTTGAAGGGGGCCTCAGATTGGTCACATTTTCTCACAGCCGTTAGTTAGCACCTGTGTAGCCTTACTGCCAGACAGTCTGTTAGTACTGGTTGGTTTCTCCATTTTATTGAGTGTTCTAGAACCTTGTCCAGACTGTTGCTCTGAACTATCTATCACAACTATTTATTTTATTTTTTTTTTTTTACTCTTTATTTTTTGTGTGTGTTCTTTGAATGCTTTTATTCCCCTTTCTGTATTCCAATCTTTTTTTTTTTTTAATTCTTTTATTGATTCACCATGTGGAAAGTTACAAAGCTTTAGGTTAAAGTCTTAGTTATACAATGCTCAAACACCCATCCCTTCCCCAGTGCACATATTCCACCACCAAGAATCTCGATATACCTCCCCCCTTCCCCCCACCTCCCCAGCTATCACAACTATTTAAACAACTGCTTTGATGATGTTTTAAAAATAGCGTCTTAGGCTGGGGCTGGAGCGATAGCACAGCGGGTAGGGCGTTTGCCTTGCACGCGGCCGACCCGGGTTCGAATCCCAGCATCCCATATGGTCCCCTGAGCACCGCCAGGAGTAATTCCTGAGTGTAGAACCAGGAGTAACCCCTGTGCATCGCCAGGTGTGCCCCAAAAAGCAAAAAAAAAAAATAGCGTCTTAGGGGCTGGAGACTTAGCACAGCGGGTAGGGCGTTTGCCTTGCACGCGGCCGACCCGGGTTCAAATCCCAGCATCCCATATGGTCCCCTGAGCACGGCCAGGGGTAATTCCTGAGTGCAGAGCCAGGAGTAACCCCTGTGCATCGCCAGGTATGACCCAAAAAGAAAAAAAAAAAAAATAGCGTCTTAGCCTTTTCCCAGGATTTGTTTTGTTTGGTTTTGTATTCTGTCCCACCCCCAGTGCTTGGATTCCAATCAGAGATCCATTATTTTCATACAGTATCTCAATGTCACTTGTAGTGACAGTGTAATTTATTTATTTTTCTGTTTTCCCTTGTTTTCTTTATGCCCAGGGCGGTGCCCCAGGGTTGCTGGCGATCAGACCCAGGGCTCCTATGTGAATCGTAAGCACTCCGTGGCCCATGAATCTGTTTCTTCTGAAAACTCCATTCTGGAGGATTTTTTAAGTTTAAAAAAAAAAAAAAACCTTTGTAATTTCTTTATTACTTGTTTGGGGCCACTCCCGGCAGTGCTCGGGGCTTACTCTGACTCTGTGCTCAGGGATCCATCCTGCAAGGCTGGGAATTGAACCCAGGTCTCTTGCATGCAAGGCAAGCGCCCTACCTGATGTGTGTCGTGTCACTCTGGTTCTGTTTCACTTTTTATCGAAGTGTAGTGGTTCACAACCTTGTATAATCATTATTTCTTATTTTTATTTTTTTCCTTAATTTTTTTCCTCCCCTGTATGGAGATCTGGGACTGCTGTGCTGTATGTCGCAGCAACCAAAGAATTGGACAAGGTGGACTAGAATAAGTCCCAGAGACAAGCGGGCTTTTCTCACCCTTTTCCCATTACCTGGGAGTAGTATGTCCTGTGGATTCGGTCTTCATTTCTAAACGGTTGGAAAAGCTGAATGTTTTTCCACGTGCCACATTTTTCAGCTTTGGAGTTCTACCCAGCGGTGCTGAGGGCTTACTCCTGGCTTTGCACTTTGGAATCCTTCCTGGCAGTGCTCGGGGACCATATGGGATGGCGGGGATCGAACCTTTGTCGGGCATGTGAAAGACAAGTGCTGCCCCTGCTGCACTATTTCTCCAGCCCAAGTATTACTCTGTTTAGTAGCGTCCCATAATTGAACTCTATTTTAGTATTGGGGTCACAGACAGTGCTCTCAGGGGCTACTCAGGGTATGCTACTAGGCACTGGTCTCACATTGCTAACGACCACTCAGTACAAGTGATAGACCCAGGGTTCATTCCTACAAGGCTTGCACTCGGGCCCGTGAGCCATCTCCATCCATGGCCTTCGCTACCTGGTTGTGTCCATTCCTGCGTGTTAGATAGTACTTCTATACCTTCGACTGAACTCTGTGGGTTAAACAAATTTTTCATTCTTAAAATTCTACAGACTGGAAAGTCAGTATCAAGTTGCCTTCCAGTTCAGATGTGTTCCTGATTTACAGCTGAATCTTTCCTTCTGAGTTCGTGTGTCGCAAGAGGGAGGAAGATGACATGTCTTTGTCCTTTTACGAGGTCATAGCCAATTATAGGAGAGGTACCTCAGTTAAGGCTTCTTTGAAAATTGCCTCCTGGGATGGCAAGATCGCTGAGTGGGCTGGACTGCATGGTCTGAATGCAGGAGTCCAAGGCACCGAGTGACGTCCCGTTATTGCTTTGAATTCATTAAAATATATGGTTCACGTGAAAGAACTAATGGGGTTTGGGTCCTCATCTTTGGGTCTCCGGTGACATGTAATGTGTCAGGACAAATGACTGGTTTTGCATTTTTGCTCCAGATAAGAGTAACCCTGTTTCGAGAATTGGTATTCTGGGAGATTCATTCAGTTCTATATTTATACTTAGGTTTCCCAACAATAAGCTTCTTTATGGAGAATTTTATTAACACTTTTATTCATGGCAATATGTGTGTTATTAATATGGGATACTGTGGCGCTATTTTTATGAAGTCATAATAAAGAGGTTTGTATGTTTCTTTTTGTTTTTGCTTTGGGGCCATACCTGGCAGTGCCCAGGGCTTGCTCCTGACGTTGCACTCAGGGATTTTTGTTGTCACCGTCCCTCGATGACCTGGGTCCACTGGTGCTTTCGGGGCTGATGACCATGCCCCCAGCCGATGGATGAAGGAAGGGGTTGGGGGCGCATGGCGGCTAGTAATCAGTGGCCCTTTCTTTAAGTCGGCATTATAGAGAAACCGTGAGGGTTGGGGCAGCACTACACACAGGTGTGGTTGAACATGAACATTAACAGTGAACGGATGTAAAGCTGCTTCTTCAGGGGGAGTGCTTCTGCGAGACCCGTCTCAGGACTGAATTTCATCCTGGGGCTCCAGCACTCCAGATTCCTTCTGGGAGATCAGCCCAAGTGCAGAATTCCAAGGCCATAGTGATTTTTTTCCTTTCTTTTTTGGTAATCCCCATAAACAATCCTATTCAATGTGCTTCTTACTAATATTTCTAGTCATTTCTGATAAACACAGTAAGAGTCAGGGACTTTTATTTGTACCCTAGATTAAGCTTCGAATCATCTCTCGAACTCATAGGAAAGGGTGTCTTTTCCTGCGGACATCTCCCGATATTTCCAGACTGCAGTCCTCAGGCCAGGTGAGTTTTTCCTCACTTCAGCAGGGTCTTATTCAGTTACTGCTTTTGGGTCTTGTCAGAGTTTGTCCCGTGAATATGCTCTTAACTTATGATATTTCTTATGGCACTGAGGTGTCCCGTGTTGAACTAGGGTAGCTTACAGCTTGCCATGGGTCCATCCAAGACCCTTCTGGGACCCGCCTTTTGGGTGTATGGCACTGCGGTCAATCTAAGGGCAACTAAGCCTTAAATCAAGTGAACTGGATGAATGCCCAGGAGTAAATATTATTCAGAGTCAATTAACTCCCATGTTATCCCAAAAGCGTAACTGTCTTCCTGTGTCGATACCAAAAGGCCATTGCTCTAGAATCAAAGTATGCAGAGGACATAAAGGAAAGAGAAGAGCTGTATTTCACTGGCATGTACAAAATCCAGAGCCTTCAGAAGGTTTGACTTTACAAGTTATCCTTCTGATGGAGACACTTGTGACTAACAGATAGGGGGAGCAGAGCACAAAGGAGAGAGTAAAGATAAACACAGAGGATTGGGAGTGGCCTGATGAGGTAGGGTGTGCCTCAGGAGCACTGTGGTGGGTGTGGTTCGGTCAACCTAAGCTCTCTTAGGGAGGAGAAGGGAAAACCCAATGTGGAACCTAAAATGCTTGGAACTGTGACCTAGCAAGGGATCACTCCTGTTGGGTTGGGAGATTATCTGGGATGTGGGACTAAACCCGGGTTGGCCACATGCAAGGCACATGACCGGCACACTCTGCTATTGTTCCGGCCCCAGGGTTAGAATAGTCTGCCGCTGACTGAGAGAAATACACCGCTACAGGCCATGGTTCTGTTTGAGGAAGTGGCCGTGGACTTCACCTGGGAAGAGTGGCAGCACCTGGACTGGGAGCAGAGGAGCCTGTACAGGGATGTGATGCTGGAAACCTACAATCACCTGGAGTCAGTGGGTGAGTGAAGCTCCCAGTCACTGCCTGCTCAGCTTTTCTTAGTAAATGAATATACTACTACTTAGGGATTTAACCTTGAAGGGTTTGTACAAGTTTATTTTAAGGCCCTCTTACAAGTGAGTAAAGAAATGCTATTTTAGAAAAACAAAACAAAAGTCATATGACCATTCACCCTCTAATCAAAGATTTATGTGACCCTCTACCTTTCCCTTGTTTTCAGTATTTGTTTCTTCTTGTTACATGACAATAATTCCCCTGTGTGCTGGAGAGATAGTCCATCCAGTAGGGTTGCACTCTCTGGGTCTCTCCCCAGCGTTCCATATGGGTCTGAGCACCTCGAGGAGTAATTCCTGAGTGCAGAGCCAGGAGTAAGTCCTGAGAACAGCTGGGTGTGGCCCCAAACAAACAGAAGCAAAATTACTTGGGGTCATAAAGTTACAGTGTTGTTTAGTTTATGGTGTTGAGGTTTTACTATAAATTTATTACATTACTCCATCACTAAAATGCCCATGAAGCTCCACCACTGCCCTTTTTAAAATATTGAATCACCATGAGATACACATTAGTTCTCAAGTTCTTCGTAATTGGGTTGCAGTCATACAATGTTCCGCCACCCTCCCTTCACAAGTGTACGTTTCCCACCACCAATCCACAGTTTCTTTCTGCCCCTCCCCAACCTAACCTCTGTAGCAAACTGTCCCACTCACCCCACCCCTCCCTCCCTTCCTCATGTCTTCTCCAGAGTTATCATTTCCAGTTATTCTCATAGTAGTTCCTTCTCTCATAACAGTACTCCCTACCCCCACTTAATGCCAAGCTTCCTACCATGGTCCAGGGTTAGTTGGATTGATCAATCAGTTGGGGGCGCAGAGATAAGTAAGGTGTGTGGAATGTTTAAGCACGGAGGGCCGAGCTCTCAGACCATTCGGCATTGATCCATAACTGCAACCTCCTTTTATGGGTTAATGATCAGAATATCTAGCATTCCTCAGAGTCAATCAAAGTACAGAGGATCCAACACATCGGAGTACATGTTATCTTGTAACCTAATGATGCACAAAGCTCCTGATGAAGCAAGCCAGACCACCTCGTAATCGTTACATCCCACTCCCATACATTCCACATCCTCTTTCTCAATCTATCTAGATTTAGACAGGCTTACACAGTAACCTATTAGGATTTGTTTAACCTCATCTAAGCGTAGCACAGCACAGGCCGTCTATAACAGAGAGTGGCTGCATTGTGACATGCTGACCCCGGCCCAGTTCAAACAGAGTTCCTAGCTGGTTGCAGCTATGACCCGGCCTTGCTTGCAGGGCCGCGTCTTTGGAACTTCTTAATGACTCCGGTCAGGCTCCGACATCTCCCCTTTCTGTTCTGCAGCAAGTTTAGCCATCATGGCGATGTTAGCAGCCTGTTGTTGGGCTATTCCACTTTGTTCTCGGAACTTTCTACGGGCTACACAAAATAAAAGCAACAACGGGATCTTGAGAATAAACATGCCAGTAGAGCTTCCCATAAGACCTCGCATATGATTTACAGGGTTTAATTGAGAAATTCCATCAGACAGTCCGGCCCATATGCTATCAGACCCCAAGGTTTGCAAGTGATTCTGAAATGTAGAATGAATGGTTTTTTTTTTTTGCAGCTGTATAATTTTGTCGGTCACATTGTGATGGCTTAACAAATTCATTGTAACCTTTACCCATGGAAATTCAGATTTGTTACATGTCACATGCTTTGGCTAAAGCATGTGGTTTTCCAGTCACATTTTATAGCCAACTGCCTTTTTAAGCTGAAAGCTGGTCATCAAGCAGGGTAACAGTTTGTGTCCCATTGCCAGTTCTTCTTGTAATTCTGCATCAGTTTGCCTTTGAGCAGTCCACGGTCTTTCAGGGTTCTCGAGGCATTTCTTGATGAATTCAGCAGTCTGACACTTGCCGCTTTGTGATTCCCGTCGTTGCCGTGGTAGCAGCGATGGCAATGAGTCCCACAACAGGGGCAATCAGGAGGCCCACTAATCTTTTCCTGTGACAGGTGAGCAATCAGCCAACGAAGAATGTTGGTAGCCAGACTGTCTTCCCATAAACGGTTCAGCCGCAGGGCCATCCAAACACCCGCACGAGCTCTAAGGAAATAGATGCTTTCCTCTGCTTTAAGACTCACAGAGTTGGTGATGGAGTGAACATGGAACAGTCAGTGCAGCGCATTACCCCTTTTACTCTGTCCCCGTTCATTTTTCCTTTACGCATAACATATGGCAATGGAACGCAAGCCTGTTTATAGCGGGTAAGCTTTCTATCAAAATATCAAGAATGTTTTGCACCAAGATAGTTACAGGCGGTCATGAATCCAAGAGCATTCCCTATTTCCATAGATGATTTTGTTCCTGATGCCCAGGAAGGAAGGGTGTAGGAGGCGCAAAGCCACCTCCACGCCACACTATACCATTATTCAAGTGAATTATGATTCGGTAAGTGCCGGGGCTTTCTATTAGTCCCCAGCTCAGGGCCTTGTTTGTTCCCTTTTCCCAGTCTGAGTCCGCAGGACTCCAATCAATAATTTTCCCATAAGGGGAATCAATATACACTCTGGCTTTTTTTCTTCTGCAGTATTTCCAATATATCCAGTCTTAGTTCAGTAAATTTAGGGAGTTCACATAGAAGCAAAGACGGTAGGGAGTCATTGCTTCACTTCCCATATCTGAAAATCCATTTGCTGGGAGCAGTAATGATGGCTTTTTATGAGATTCAGTAGAATCTTGATATTCAGCCAACCGGTTTTCTATGTGTATTTTCAAACAGTGACTCCCGTTACCCATGCAGATAGGCATCCCTTCCAGCCCGAAATATATTCAGGAAGGTTGTGCCTTCTTCGGGTTTGATTGGCCTGTGTCATCATGCGGGCCAGGCAGCCAGGACGGTTCATTAGTGTGTGTAGGCACAGGAGCGTCCTGCCGTGATGTTCCCCTTGATAAAGGCAGGTTAGGAATGTAGGCCCAGTATGTCATGTTAATTGTCGATGGACTTACCTGTACTGTGACCAGTGGTGACACAGCCAGGAAGAGTGCCGCTGGTGTTCTCGGGCCTGGGTCGATTCCAGCAGTCCGTCTGCTGGAGATGTCAGTGCCTTCAGTTGTCCCCGAGTGGGGAACTTTGCTTCACGAGTTCGAGGTGTTCTGCCCTGTTCATCAAGGCGTAGTCTTTTCATTCCCTTCTCTAAGTGCTCTGTTGGAGTGACATTTATTAATTTGAGCCTTTTTGAGGGGCACCAAAACTTGTCTTTATCTGTGGAAAAAAAAGCAAATCCTCTTCCCCATCGCTTGATATTTACGAGGACCCATGCATTAGTTACGGGATCCTTTTATTGTGCCATTTGTCAATTATCGGAGGGGCTTTCCTTCACTTGGGAATGTTCCTCCGTATGCTGTTTTTGGTCCTTATCTCAGTGCATCTCAGCCGCAGTTTGATTGTCAATTAAATTTTTAAAAATTCAAAGTAAATAAGGCCCTAGTTATTGTTGTCAGGGGTTACCAGTATATATTCCCCTTTTTGTTTGAAAAGCATGTCCGTTAATGTCTTATTAGCTCTTTCAATATTGCTTGCCCCATGCTGTTGTATGGAATGCCAGTGATATGAATGGTATTATATACCTTAAAAACCGATGATGCTTTTGAGGAGGTATGAGCGATGCATTATCAGTTTTAATTGTTTGAGGGACACCCATGTGGCGAAGGCTTCTAGGAGGTGTGTTATTACTGAGTCTGCATGCTCAGAGGCTAGTGCTGTTGCCCATTGATACTGGGGAAAAGTACCTGTGGATTGATGGACGTACTTCTGTTTTCCAAATGCTGATACGGTAATTACCCCCATCTGCCATAGTTGATTGAGCTTTAATCCACATGGGTTAGTCCCGAGTGGCATATGAGGGGTACTGATGGCCTGGCATGTAGGGCATTGTTGCACCATTTCCCTTGTTTTAAGGCTTTAGCATTCTGATGATGTATCTTATGAGAATTTTTAACCTTGATACCTGTGGCTATTGATTTATCAGCCACATCATTCCCATATGGGCCATAGGCCCCGGCAAGTTAGAATGTGCCCGTATCTGGGTAATAGACAGAGGATGAATTCTAGGACGTAGAAGATCCTGTAATGTTTTGAATAGTCCTGTTAACTCACTCTGCATGAGGCAGGGCAGCTGTAGTCACGTTTCACAGTCCCAGCTGCGTGCTCTGAGTCAGTAACGGTATTTAAAGCTTCCTCAAAGTCTTGTAATAGGCAAATTATGCCATGTAATTTATTTTTCTGTACAGATTGATATGGAGTGTCAATTTAACGTGTTCAAGAAAGCTTAGTATAGACAGTTTTTGCTGGTGTACAACAGCTCACATATCTCAGGCCTAGCTAGGCTTGGATGTAAAAATTGTTTTTCTGTTACTGTAACTATGTTTTTCCGTTTAGGTAACTGAGTTTGATTCTGTTTCTGTTGGCTAAGTTAATTTGCATATTCTGCGTATGTGGCTGAATATTATTGGTTAGGATGATAAACTAGTTAATAAAAGGGGCTGAACAGGCTGCTCTGGGTCACAACACCAGAGATACTTTGGGATCCTCCATAAATTATTTCTTTCGCGTGCCTAGCTCAGTGCCTCAGACCGCCTAACCAAACCTTAGCGCAACACCTGGTCCCAACGTGAGAAGAAATAAAAAAAGGGAGAAGAAAAAGAGAAAGACAGAAAGAAAGACAGAAAGACAGGAAGGAAGGAAGGAAGGAAGGAAGGGAGGGAGGGAGGGAGGGAGGGAGGGAGGGAGGGAGGGAGGGAGGGAGGGAGGGAGGGAGGGAGGGAGGGAGGGAAGAAAAAATAGAAAGGAAGAAAGAAAGATAAATAGAAAGAAAGGGAGAAGAAAAAAAAGAGAGGGAAACGAGAAAAGAGAAAGGAAACAAGAAAGAAAGACAGGAAGAAAGGAAAGAAAGCAAGAAAAAGAAAGAAAGAAAGGAAAAAGAAAAAAGTGGAGAAAATAATGATAGGAATAAAGAAAGGGAGATGAAGAAAAAGAGAGAGGGAGAAAGAAATATAGAAAGAGGGAAAAGGAGAAAGAAAGAAAGGAAGAAAGAAAGAAGAAAAAGAAAAAAGCAGAGAAAATGATAGGAAGAAAGAAAGGGAGATGAAGAAAACGAGAAAGAAAGGGAGAAAAATATAGAGAGAAGGAAAAGAAGAAAAGAAAGAAAGGGTGAAGAAGAAAAAGAGAAAGAAAGAAAGAAAGAAGAAGAAAGGGATAAAGAAATAAAGATAAAAAGAAAGAGAAAGGGAGAAGAAGAGACAGGAAAAGAAAAGAAAAAAGAAAAGACTTCTTTCAGAAAGAGGGAGAAAGAAAGGGAGAAGAAAAAAAGAAAGCTAGAAAAAGGGAAAGGAAGAAAAAGAAAGGGAGAAAGAAAAAATATAGATAAATAGAGAGAAAGGGAAGAGAAGAAAAAGAGAAAGAAAAAAAGGAATAAAAACGAAAAGAGGCGATGGGTAATTCTGTAACTTCGCAGCAGGATGCCTATATTGACACCCTGAACTCTAACAAAAGCAGCTGGTCTGCCTCTGAAGGAACAGATAATGCAATGCCTCCTTGAGAGGGTACAAAGATATTGTCATTGGTTTAAGCCAAAAAAGTAGAGAACAACTTAATTTGGAACTCTGGACAAAAGTAGGGAAAGAATCGCGTCTTGAACAAAAAAGTAGAGAATTGATCTCAGCAAATGAATGGAGCGCGTGCATTTGTGTTGCTGCTCCCCTGAATTTTTCACAGTTTGACTTTGAGTCTGAGGAGCCTTCTCTTTTGTCTTCTCATATGGCTCTCTCGACTGATTCGTCAAATTTTAAAGCAAATTACAGAGACATTCCTGTGTTAGAGGAGAAGAGTAGGAAGAACCGTTGATTCAGCCTAAATTTTGTGTTATGTCAACAGCATCTATATTATTTGGTGATTCATATCAAATTGGTGGTTCACTTGCCGGTCTGAGTCTGACAGCTTCGAGTCAGACATAGAGAATTTGGTTTTAAAAGAGCTTGTAAACTCCCAAGAATTGAGAAAAGTTAATAAAATATTAGATAAATTAGACCAATGAAGTACCTTGAGGTGCACCACCCTTCTGAAAGAAGGATAATGTCTGCTTTAGAGGGTATCACTGATCCTGACCCTTTGGCAGTTCTTTCTCCTCGCTTATATAAGAATAAGGAAGAGGAATCTCTGTGTTGCCATTCTAAACTTACTCCTGAAGCTCCTTTATATCAGGCAAAACTGAGCCAACAGCCTGCTCAGTTTATAGCTTTTCCAGTCGTTTGCAATCCTGATGTGCAAAGAAAAAGACAGGCAGGGGAATATGAGCCTGTTCCTTTTAAGTTTCTTTCCTCGCTTAAGCAAGCTGTGACCACCTAGGGTGTTACTTCTAACTATGTGCTAGCCCTTCTGGAAAATTTTGCAGAAGCTAATACTCTAATTCCGCTTGATTGGCAAACTCTTGTGAAGGCAGTGTTAGAAAGTTCTCAATATGTACAATTTAAATCTTGGTGGAAAGGAGAGGCTGAGAAATTTGCTAGAATTAAAACACCAAAACATGTTGACATCACTGTGAAACAGATTTTAGGCACTGGCAAGTGGGCTTTAGTGGAAGAACAAGTCCGTTTGGAGGCAAACATCTTGAGACCTCTGCAAAATGTACTATGTCATTCACAAAAATCTTTCAGGAGGTAAATGAACTTTACACAGATTTTATTGCCAGACTCCAGGAATCTCTTGAAAAGGCTATGCCTGATGAAGGCCTTCGTGAAATGCTTATGCTATCTTTAGTGGTGGAAAATGCTACAGCAGATTGCCAAACGGCAATTCAAAGTGCTAAATTAATGGGTAAACACTCGCTGGATGATTTTTTTTAATTTATTTTTTAAATTTAATATATTTATTTTTAATTAGTGAATCACCGTGAGGGTACAGTTACAGATTTACACATTTTCGTGCTTGTGTCTCCCTCACACAGTGTCCGAGAACCCAGCCCTCCACCAGTGTCCAAACTCCACTATCAATGAACTCAGTATCCATCCCACCCACCCCACCCACACCCATCCATCCCATTCCCCCTGCCCCGCCTCTGTGGCAGGGTATTCCCTTTTGTTTTCTCTCTCCTTTTGGGTGTTTTGGTTTGCAGTACGGGTATTGAGTGGCCATCGTGGTCAGTCTCTAGTCTACTTTCAGCATGCATCTCCCTTCCCACGCGGGATTTCCAACCACATTTTACTTGGTGTATCCTTTTGTATCTGAGCTGTCTTTTCCCCCAGCATGCTCTGAGGCCAGCTTCCGAGCCATGGAGCCAACCTCCTAGTACTTATTTCTACTATTCTTGGGTGTTAGTCTCCGACTCTGTTATTTGATATTCCACAGATGAGTGCAATCTTTCTATGTCTGTCTCTCTCCTTCTGACTCATTTACTTAGGGTGAAACTTTCCATGTTGATCCACTTAAATGCAAAGTTCATGACTTCATCTTTTCTAACAGCTGCATAGTATTCTATTGTATAGATGTACCAAAGTTTCTTTAACCAGTCATCTGTTCTCAGGCACTTGGGTTTTTTCCAGATTCTGGCTATTGTAAACAGTGCTGCGATGAACATATAAGTGCAGATGTCATTTCGACTCTACTTTTTTGCTTCTCCGGGATATATTCCCAGCAGTGGTATTGCTGGGTCAAATGGGAGCTCAATTTCTAATTTTTTGAGAAGCGTCCATATTGTTTTGCAGAAGGGCTGAACCAGTCGGCATTCCCACCAGCAGTGTAGAAGGGTCCCTTTCTCCCCACATCCTCTCCAACAGTGGTTGCTTTTGTTCTTTTGGATGTGTGCCAGTCTCTGTGGTGTGAGCTGGTATCTCATGGTTCTTTTTTTTTTTTTTTCTCATGGTTCTTTTGATCTGTATCTCCCTGATGATTAGTGATGAAGAGCATTTTTTCCTGTGCTTTTTGGCCATTTGTATCTCTTCCTTGGGAAAGTTTCTCTTCATTTCTTCGCCCCATTTTCCGATGGGGTTGGATGATTTCTTCTTGTAGAGTTCAACCAGTGCCTTATATACCCTTGATATCAACGCCTTATCGGATGGGTATTGGGGGAATATCCTTTCCCATTGTGTAGATTGTCTTTGTATTCTGGTCACTGTATCTTTTCTGTTGCAGAAGCTTCTTAGTTTAATATAGTCCCATTTGTTGATCTCTGTTTCCATTTGGTTGATCAGTTGCGTGTCATCTTTGAAGGTACCTCCAGCTTCAGTATCGTGGAGGGTTTTGCCGACCTTGTCTTCGATGTACCTTGTGGATTGTGGTCTGATGTTGAGGTCTTTAATCCATTTTGATCTGATTTTTGTGCATGGTGTCAGGTCGAGGTCTAGGCCCATTCTTTTGCATGTGGTTGTCCAGTTATGCCAGCACCATTTGTTAAAGAGGCTTTCCTTGTTCCACTTCACATTTCTTGCTCCCTTTTCAAAGATTAGGTGATCATACATTTGGGGATGTGTGTGGGGATATTCCCCCCTGTTCCATTGGTCTGCGGCTCTGCCTTTGTTCCAGTAACATGCTGTTTTAATTGTTACCACTTTGTAGTAAAGTTTAAGGTTGGGGAGGGTGATGCCTCCCTTCATCTTTTTCCCAAGTATTGTTTTAGCTATCCGTGGGCGTTTGTTGTTCCATATGAATTTCAGGATTGCTTGACCCATTTCTTAGAAGAATTTCATGTGTATTCTTATAGTTATCGCGTTGAATCTGTGTAATACTTCGGGGAGTATTGCCATTTTGACAATGTTGATTCTCCCTATCCATGAGCAGGGGATATGTTTCCATTTTCTCATGTCCTCTTTTATTTCATGGAGTAGCGTCTTACAGTTTTCTTTGTAGAGGTCCTTTACTTCCTCCGTTAATCTGGTTCCGAGGTACTTGATTTTCTGGGGCACAATTGTGAATGGGATTGCTTTTTTTCATGTCCCTTTCCTCTGTCTCGTTGTTTGCATATAGGAAGGCCATGGATTTTTGGGTATTGATTTTATAGCCTGCGACTTTACTGTACAAATCTATTGTTTCTAAGAGTTTCTTAGTAGAGGCTTTAGGCTTCTCTAAATATAGTATCATATCACCTGTGAATAGTGAGAGTTTGAATTATTCCTTTACTATCTGGATGCCCTTTATATCTTTTTCTTGCCTACCAGCTATTGCAAGTACTTCCCGTACTATACTGAACAGAAGTGGTGAGAGTGACCTTCTGGATGATTTTATTAATGTCTGTAGGGAAGTGGGAACACCAACCCATCAGGCCCAAATCATAGCCGCTGCTTTTTAAAGAGTGAACCAGGCAAAGTGTTACAGCGGAGGAACATTTGGACATTTCAGACGAGATTGTACTCGTGTTAAATCTGGGATAAGGAAAGAAGCAGGCATCTGTAGATGATGTGGGAAGGGGAAGCATTGGGCTAATGAATGTCTTTACAAAATAGAAAAATTTAGAAAAGTCAATGAGCCATCGGGAAATGGGAGTCGGGGCTCGACCCAGGGCCCCTTCAACAATACGGGAAATTGTCAGTAAAACCTCAAGTTAAATTCAAGAGTCTTCCATCTTCTACGATGATAATAATTATTAAACCCAAGAACATTGACAAAAAACTGTCTTATTGACCTTGTGAGAGCAACGGAGGGAAGTGTAGCCGCTGATATTTCAGTTTTACAGGAATTGTTTCTGACTCCTAATGAAATTTATAAAATCCCAACAAATGTTTATGGCCCCCTTACAAAAGGAACAGCAGGATTGATCCTAGGGAGAAGCAGGATGACTTTGTGAGGTGTTAACGTAAAAGTGGGACTCATTGACAGTGATTTTTGGGAATGAAATTTCAATTCTAGTCACTGTTCAAACGGATATCAGAATATTGAAAGGGGAACATATTGCTCAACTGCTTTTGTGCGTACTGGGACAAAATACAGGCATGAAAAGAAAAGGTGATTTTTGGAAGCACTAATGCAGAAATATTTGGGGCAAAAAAGATTACTGATGATAAGCCTACTTTAGTTATGACCGTTGAGGATGGGACAAAACTGGAGGGTATGTTAGATTCAGGTGCTGATGTTACTGTCGTCCCCTCTCATCATTGGCCTGTGGTTTGGCAAAAGCGTTGTGTGGACGTTACTTTTCCTGGTATGGGAGTGGTCACTGATGTTCAACAGAGTGTGTAACGTCTTCATTGTAGTGATCCTGATGGAGACACAGCAGTCCTCCGGCCATATATTGCTCCAATAGCTTATCACCCTATAGGGATGAGATTTGTTGCAAAAACTTGGTGTGAAATATACTAAAGAGAAAGGGGTGTCTCAGCAGTCGCCTTTTAAATTTGGGCCGCTGCTCGAAGAACAGCTCTCCCCATAGTCTGGAGAAAGGTTCAGCCTGTTTGTGTTGAGCAGTGGTCCTTCAGAAAAGAAAAACTTAGGCTTTACATGAATTAGTTACAGAACAGTTTGAATTGGGACATATTATTTTCAGCTCTAGTCCCTGGAATTCACCTGTATTTGTTATCAAGAAAAAGACTGGTGGGGGCTGGAGCGATAGCACAGCGGGTAGGGCGTATGCCTTGCACGCAGCCGACCCGGGTTCGATTCCCAGCATCCCATATGGTCCCCTGTGCACCGCCGGGGTAATTTCTGAGTGCAGAGCCAGGAATAACCCCTGTGCATCGCCGCGTGTGACCCAAAAGGCCAAAGAAAAAAAAAAAAAGCTAAAAGGAAAAGAAAAAGCCTGGTGAATGGCGATTGTTGAGTGATCTAAGATAAGTTAGTGACTGCATGGAGCCAATGGGCCCTTTGCAAATGGGCCTACCTAATTTGGCCATTCTTCCAGAACAGTGGAATATTACTATAATTGATCTAAAGGATTATTTCTATGCCATCCCTTTGAGAGAAGAGGATAGAGAAAAATTTGCTTTTACTGTGCATTCCTTAGTAAGTGAAACTCCTGCTAAAAGATATCACTGGACTGTTTTGCCTCAGGGGATGATCAATTGTCCCACGTTGTGTCAGTATTTTGTTAATCAACCATTATTAGGGCTCAGTACCCTGAAGTTAAAATTATTCACAATATGGATGATATTCTAATCACTGCTCCACCTTAAATAAATTTGCAGAAGGTTTATGAAGCTATAACTTATGAACTAGAGTCATGAGGTTTAAAAATTGCATAAGACAAAATTCAACGTCGGGTTCCTTGGGAGTTTTTGGACAAATAATATGGGAGAGTAAAATTACACCTCAAGAGTTTCAAATTCGGAGAGATAAATTAAAAACTTTGAATGACTTTCAAAAACTATTAGTAAATACAAATTGGCTATGGCCTTCTCTGAGTATTTCAACCTATGCCCTACAAAGTTTGTTTCAAACATTGGAAGGTCATCCCTCTTTAAATTGTCCAAGGCAACTTAGCCTTAGAACAGCTGCTGAAAAAGAATTAGAAATAATTGAGGAAATTGTTAATATGGCTCAGCTGGAGAGAATTGATTCTTCAGAAAGTTTAAATCTGATAGTGTTGCAAATCCACATTCTCCTACCAAGCGGAACCTATTGAATCCGATGTTAACGTTCTTCACAGATGCTAGCAAAGAAGGAAAAGCTGCTTATACTGATATGCAAAATGATAAGGTTTTACAGACTCAATAAAAGTCAGTTCAGAAGAATGAATTGTCTGCAGTCATTTATCTTTTACAAAATTATTCTGAACCAGTAAACATTGTGATGGAGTCTCATTATGCAGCTTGGACTGTCAATCATATATTTACTGTTGCTTTGCCTTTCAGTGACTCTGAGCTTCTTTCTTTTTTTTTTTTTCTTTTTTCTTTTTGGGTCACACCCAGCCACACATAGGGGTTACTCCTGGCTCTGCACACAGGAATCACCCCTGGAGGTGCTCAGGGGACCATATGGGATGCTGGGAATCGAACCCGGGTCGGCTTGCATGCAAGCCAAACGCCCTACCTGCTGTCCTATCGCTCCAGCCCCAATGAGCTTATTTCTTTATTTAAAAATTTGCAGCAAGTTTGAGAGACCGTAAACATCCATTATACATTATTCATATGTGACCTCATACGGGTCTTCCTGGTCCATTAGTTCAAGGCAATGAATGAGCTGATAAGTTGGTTGCTTTCGTAATAACTGCAGAAAAAATCTCATGATTTACGTTATCAAAATGCTCGTGCGTTGAAAACCAAATATGCCCTTACTTGGTGGCAAGCTAAAGACATTATTAGCAATATCCTCCTACTTATCAGGCAATCAATATACCTCATATGCCTTTGGGAGCTAATCCTCGAGGTATAAAGACAAATGAAATTTGGCAAAGGGATGGAACTCTTGTCCTAGCTTTTGGTAAACAATAATATGTTCATCGATCAATTGATACCTGTCTACATTTTTGATGGGCTTCTGCGTTATCTTCAGAAAAGGCAGGAGCTGTGATTACTCATTTGTCAGAAGCATTTGCTGTTATGGGCGTTCCTAAGACAATGAAAACTGATAATGCGCTTGCTTATACCTCTGTGTGATTTTTTTCTCTGCTTATGGTATCAATCATATTACGGGAATTCCTTATAGTAGCATAGGACAAGCCATTATTGAACAAGCAAATCGCTTGCTTAAAGATATGTTACTTAGACAAATGAGGGGAATATATACAGATTCTCCCAGACAGCAGATATTCAGGGCACTGTTCACCTTGAATTTTTTGAATTGCTCTGATGAAGTGACATCTGCGGAAAAACATTGAGAAATTCAGGATAGCTCAGAAGAAATAAATTCTAATAGAATTAAAAATGATTTAGATAAAATTAGTCAGAGACGTAAAGTTTTTTACAGGGACCCAGTCTCTGGGAGTTGGATGCCAGGCCAAGTAGAACATCCACGCTCGTCACTGTTTACAATAGCCAGAATCTGGAAAAAAACAGAGTGCCCCAAAACAGATGACTAGTTAAAGAAACTCTGGTACATCTACACAATGGAATACTATGTAGCTGTCAGAAAACATGAAGTCATGAAATTTGCATATAAATGGATCAACATGGAAAGTATCATTTTGAGTGAAATGAGTCAGAAAGAAAGAGACAGACATAGAAAGATTGCACTCATATGTGGAATATAAAGTAGCAAAGAGGTACGAGCTTGCAATGATGCAACTTCTGGCAGATATCTCTCTGGACTTAGTTACTAAAATACTAAATTACAGAAACCCAAAACTGAGAGGCCGCTAAGTGTGGTCACTCGACCTCATACCTCTTCATCCTCAGCAATGGAAAACAAATTATCTAATACTTCCTTTTCAGCAGGTCTGACTTTAGGGGAGAGACTCTCCAAACAATAATAGTGAGTTTTGTTGAAATATTGTATGCAATCAAAGTGAAAGTAAAGTGAAATTTATTAGTTACACAGGCGGGGGGCAGGGGGGCTAAGGGTGGGGGGGCTAGGAGCGTGGGGGGGTTAGAGGTGGGGGGGCGGGGTGGAGCTACACTGGGATTCTTGGTGGTGGAATATGAGCACTGGTGAAGGGATGGGTATCCGAGCATTGTATAACTGAGATTTAAACCTGAAAACTTTGTACCTTTCCACATGGTGACTCAATTAAAAAAAAAAAAAAAAAAGAACATCCACGCTCGAAAAGCTGTGCAGAGAAACGATAAAGGAAGGTCTCAGAGAGAAGTACAGCAGTGTTGGCTGATGTGGCAAAAGCGGGCAAAAAGTATTCGCAACACTTGCCTGTTCTTCACCAACTACACCAACATGATTGCCCTCCAACGTCCTGATGGATCTATCACATCTTCCAGAAGGGCAATGGAGAGGATAATTCACGATTTCTACTCAAATCTCTTTGACAGCCACATCCACCTGCCCACATACCAAATTTCCACAGGATGGATATGTCATTCCCAACGTCCTCCCTTCTTAAATCCAACACCTCATTTCATCGGTAAAGGCGTACAACACCTGGTCCAGACAAGGTCAGACCCAAACACCTGAAGAATCTCCTGCCAGTACTCATCAGTACCCTGGCTTAGCTCTTCAAACACTACCTGTCTGAATGCAAGGTTCCATCCCAATGAAAAACCAGCAGGAACGTTCCGTTGTACAAGAAGGGAGACATCCACGACATCAGCAACTTTCACCCAGTCTGCCTGTTGTTCACTCGAGTTATCCTGAATAGAATAGGCAGAACACTAGATGAAGGACAAGCATGCGAGCAAGCCGGGTTTCAAAAAGGCTTAAGCATAATCGACCATATCCACAGGGTGAATAAGCTCATTGAAGTTTCGCGAGAGTTCAAGATGCCGCTCTGTCTAACATTTTTTGATTTAAAGAAGACCTTCGATTCTGTTGAGAGTGTAGTGGTCATCGAATCCCTAGCCAAACAGGGCATTCAAATTCAGTACATCAAGATCCTTCTCAAACTGGATTACGGATTCACCACCAGGAACGCACCATTCTACAAGAAAGTGATCATTGATGTAAGGATAGTGGTTCGGCAGGATGATACCATTTCACCAAAGCTCTTCAGTGCCACCCTCGAGAACATCATGCGACAACTGGAATGGGAAGGAATGGGAGTGAAGATAGACAGTTGGCAGCTACACCACCTCCACTTCGCTGATGACATCGTTCTAATGACACCAAGCATTAGCCACACGGCACAAATGCTGGCCAGCTTCGACCTTGAGTGTGGAAAAGTCAGACTGCAGGTGAATCTCAGTAAAAAAATGTTCATGAAAAACGATCTAGTCCCTGACATTCCCTTTGCTCTCAATGGAACGAAATTGAATGCAGCAACTATGTGTACCTGGGTCGAGAACTCAACATGAGGAATGACTTGGCACCAGAACTGTGTAGGAGAAGGAGAGTTGCGTGGAATGCCTTCAGTAGCATCGAAGATGTGGTTAAAAGAACAAAGAACCTCTGGCTCCAGGCACATCCTGACTCCACTGTTCTTCCTACAGTAACATGCCTCAGAGACCTGGGCTTATGAAAACACTATTCGTGTATCCCAAGGAGGAATCAAAAGAGATATGCTTGGAGTATCATGTTTCACTCATGTGAAAGAACCAGAATTCCAACCTCCATCAACAGTCAAGAAGCAGGGACACTGTCTCATTTGCCAAGGTGTCAAAAATCAGATGGCCGGACACGTAATGTGATTCAGAAATGGCTGCTGAACTATAGTTGTTACCGACTGGATTCCATGGAACGTCAAGACCACGTGGCCGCCCACCTGTGAGATAGTCAGACTTCTTTGTCAAAACCCTGAATTTTGAGGCTTGAGGGTGAATTTTGAGGTTTGAGGCTCTTCCTATTCCTGGGGAGAGTAGATACTACTGGACTACATTCTGCCCACCTACGAGATGGTCAGACTTTTTCATTAAAACCCTGCATGAACGGTTTGAGCCTCTTCCTGTTCATGTGGAGCAAGCAGATACCATTGTACCACACTAGCACGCAATAAGGACAAATGGACACGTTACTGGCACCCACTCAAGCAAATGGAAGATCAACAGGATGACAAGTAATACAAGAGATGTCTCTTCATTGGTGCATTTAGACCATTGACATTGAGACACATTATTATCATGGCGTGTGCCATCTTTCTGTAGGGGTTTGTTGTGATTGTAGGGGTTTTTCTCGTCTTAGAGTAGCCCCTTTAGTCCTTCTTTTAAGTTTGGTTTTTAGTCTTTGAAGTTTCTGAGTTGTTGTTAATCCATGAAATCGTGTATCATTCCTTCAAGTTTGAGAGTTTAGCCGGATTAAGTATTCTTGGTGAGTCGTTCATTGACTTTTTTCACTATATCCCACCATTGTCTTCCAACTTAGAAGGTTTCCACTGATAGGTCTGCTGTAAATCTAAGAGGTGCTCCTTTGCATGTGATTTCCTTCTTTGACCTTGCTGCTTGCAGTATTGTATCTCTATCCATGGCATCCATTCTGATTATGATATGTCTTGGAATCTTTTCATTAGGGTTTCTTTTAGCTGGCACCCTTTGGACTCTTTGAATCTGGATGCGTGCATTCTCCAGCTCTGAGAACTTTTCAGCAATGATTTCTTTAATTGTGGCTTTTTCATTGAGGTTGCCTCCCTGCCCTTCTGGTATTCAAATGATTCTAATGTTGTTCCTCATTGGAATCATCCTCTAGGTCTCTGTTTCACCCTAGAGCTCTTCTGGGGTCTTTCCCCATTGATTGTTGTTGCCTGGAAGCTTCCTGCAGCTCACCTTCAAGCTCACTGATTCTGTCTTCGGCTGTAGTCAATATATTGTTGAGGGCACCCACTCAATTTTTAAATTTCATCTATTGAACCCTTTATTCATAATACTTCTGTTTGTAGCTTTGTTTTTTCTGCTCTCATTTCTTGCTTTATTTTGTTGGCTGTCCATTCCACTGTTTCTGTCATGTCCTCCTCTAATTTACTGGATGTCTATTCCTCCGTTTCTTTGGTTCGTTGAACATCCTCAACATTTCATGTCTGAATTCTTTGTCTTAGAGATTCTATTTGTGGGAATTTCCTGAAGCGGCTTCAGGTCTCTTTTCTTCATCTGCTCCTTTGGAGGGGTTACCTGTACTGTTTTTTACCCCTGTTAAGTTAGTCCCCGACAGACCAGTCCTCCTGGTCCTCATTTCTATTGTTTTATTTCTGGTTTTCTAGGAATGTTTATATCGTTTATCAAAACAGTTGGACCAGTTGCATACCCACCAACAATGAGTGAGACTCTCTTTCTCTTGAATCCATGGCAGCACTGGTCGTTCTTTTTGATGTGCAACACTATCCTTTAAAAAAAAGCTTTTAGTCATTGAGATACTGTGGTTTACAATACTACTAATAATGGCTTCTCATGCACACAGTTGAAGCACCACACCCACCATAGGTGTACTCAACTCCCTCTCCCGCGGACCCCAACACCTCTCCCTCTCAAACAACCACCGCCAACTCAGCTATGGATCAGTTCTCCCATTTGTTGCCTTTGGACCTTTGTTTGTACTTGCTGTGTGTCTTTAGGTCCTAGAGATAAGAGAGATCACAAACTTTTTTTGTGACTCCGATCTGGTCTACATTCGCTCCCCCAGGTCCCACTCTTTCTTAATAAATTGTACAGTCTAAGGCCAAGGGCTTGTAATTCTTCAGCACAGATGATTCCGTTGTTTGATCTCTGTATTGCAGAGTGAGATCCTATGTTCTATTGGTCTTCGCCTCTGGCTTATGCACTAAACAGAGGTGTACATAAGTAATACTTCCAATGTGAGATTGAGATTTTTTTGTGTGTTTTTTGTGAGTGTATACTAAGATTGGCATCACTGGTTCAGAGGGGGAGTTCTGTTATTACCTTTTTGAGGAATCACCATATTGTTTTCCATAGAGACCGACCAGATGACCTTCACACCAACAGTGAATGATGGTTCCATTTTAACATGATCTACTCCAGTATCAGAGTTGTACCAGGACTTAAAAAAATAATTTGGTGCTGGAGGGTTAGCACAGCGGGTAGGGCATTTGCCTTGCACGCGGCCGTCTCGGGTTCCATTCTAGCATCCCATATGGTCCCCTCTGCTAGGGTTAAATCCTGAGTGCAGAGCCAGGAGTAAGCCCTGTGCATCACTGGGTTACTCCAAAAAGAAGAAAAAAATTTACCAGTCTCACTGGTGTGAGTTGATATCTCACAGTTGTTTTGCATGCATTTCCCAAATAATACATATAATTGACATTGAACGCTTTATTTTTTTCGTCTTGGAAGTGAAGCAAGTTATTTGGAAACCAAAGGGAGAGGAGAGAGAGAAAGAGAATGTAGCCTTCCATTGACAAAGTTTATTCAGGATGAACAATGATCATATTGAGCAGAAGGAATGCAGTCTGTGCAGAACTTGTAGGAAGAGAGGGCAGGTGATAAGGGGGTAAGAGAGGACAGATTTGTGGCTATATGGGAAGAAATGGTACAGAGTCTCTCTGGCCTAAACCTATAGGATATCAATTGTTTGTCCTTTCTCCCTTGTCACAAAGAGTTTGGCTTTATCTGGTAATAATCTCTAAACATTTTAAGTCACCATTGGTATGTCCTGCTCTCCTTGCCACAAGGAGCGTAGGTATATCGGGTCACACCCAACAAAGTGCTCCTGAGTCACTCCCATTCCTTTGTCTATCTGTAACCACTTCTGTATGCTCTCTTCCCCAACCAGTTAATCAACTTTTCCCCCTAATCAGACTCTGTTAATTCGTAAGGTCAGACCTTTCTAGGACACTGAACTTGTATTAAAAGTTAATATTGCCTTTCTCTGGATGGGCATGAAAAGTTTCATGCTGAGTGAAATGAGTCAGAAAGAGAGAGACAGACATAGAAAGATTGCACTCATCTGTGGTATATAGAATAAAAGAGTGGGAGACTAACACCCAAGAATTATAGAAATAAGTACTAGGAGGTTGACTCCATGGCTTGGAGGCTGACCTCACATTCTGGGGAAAGGGCAACTCAGAGAAGGGATCACCAACTATAATGTAGTCGAAGGCCATGTGGGGGAAGGGAGTTGCGGGCTGAATGAGGGCTAGAGACTGAGCACAGTGGCCACTCAACACCTTTACTGCAAACCACAACAGCTAATTAGAGAGAGAGAACAGAAGGGAATGCCCTGCCACGGTGGCAGGGCGGGGCGGGGGGAGATGGGATCGGGGAGGGTGGGAGGGATGCTGGATTTACTGGTGGTGGAGAATGGGCACTGGTGAAGGGATGGGTTCCCGAACTTTGTATGAGGGAAACATGAGCACAAAAGTGTATAAATCTGTAAATGTGCCCTCATGGTGATTCACGAATTAAAAATAAATAAATAAAATTAAAAAAATAATAATAATATTGCCTTTCTCCTCTCCCTATGTCTTTTAAATAGTTTACTTTAAAGCAATGTCCTTTTTGTATGGACAAAGAAAGACAGTTGTTAATATGCTTTTGTAACATGGGATTTAATTGGCTTCGAATATTATTCACTTCCGGGCATCTGCTTTCTCGACTTAAGTCTCAGCTGCCCTTACTTCCTCTTACCCCAAAAGCCGGGTCCCGGCAAGGGACGGGACGGACCGAGGGCAAGCGGTGAGTTATGTGCTACCCTGGCATCGAGATGGGCCTGGCCAAAGTGCCTAATGCTTAACTATAAGTTAAGAGCTTGGTTATGGACAAATGCTGTCATGGTCCAAAGGTAACGATGAGACTAGGACCCTGCTAGGGATAGGAAAGACTAATCTGGCCTGAGCACTGTAGTCTGAGATCGAGATGACTCCAGGAGAGCAATTCTATAAGTTTACTGCATCTCTTGCTGTGCCCATACAAAATGACTGATGTTATGAAAGTGTATATGTTAGTTGGACAAGGATAGGAGAAACACACCCATGGGATTCTGCTTTGGGTGGGTCGTCCTACTGAAAGAGATTCTGTCATAGAAGAAGCATCCCCTGAGGGAAAGAACTTTACCCCTATTGATTGTGACCACACCTGTGTGTAAGCCCCAACACCTCATGCTGGTGGATTTAACTATGCTGAAAGAGTGGGCTAGGGGCCAGTCCCAGTGCCAGATCTGGAGAAGCCAGATCGAGATCCAGATCCAGAGCGAGAAGGAGAATGAAGTAGCATGGGGGAGGAAGAAGCAGGAGAATCAGAGAATGGAGATGGGAATGGAATAAACTGCAACTGAGACCAACCAGCCTGGCCCTTGTTCCTTCCTTCTCCTGCCTCTTCATCGCCATCAACCTCCCCTCGGTGGGGAAGGAGGCATGAGACTACCAAACGCGGGCAGCGGGAGAGATAGAGTACCGCTGGCCTGTGCCCAATGTGCCCCCCTCCTTTTTTGTGTTTTTACACAAATCTGAGACAAAGCTATATGTCAGAGTCATGAGTTGCAAGCCCCAACCATCAATCATCAATCTATACTAATTTCCCGAGAATGCGAGATCCCTGGTGCCAGTCTGTCCCTATAAGCGCTGGGATCTGGGACGTTCCCAGAGGGTCACAGAAAAAAATGATTTGGGAGCTGTGGCAGCAAGGACTCCAACAAGAGACAGGTGCTCAAGGGAGAACACAGACTTCCCAGAGTGGATAAAAGCACAAGTGCGTATCCAAGTGTGGATGTGTGGGTCATTCCCCAGAATGGGGAACCGTAAGCTCAAGTTAGAGAGTACCCATCTCAGGCACACACAGGCCAAAGAAGCAAATCCAGACGCTTTTTCATATATTTATTGTTCACTCATTACTGTACAACCCTTAAAGATTTCACCAGTATAAATCTTCAAGGACTTTAAGTAGTTTGACAAAATGAACAGCATTCCTCCTTCATTTCCTTCAACAGGACATTCAGTCACCAAACCTGAACTGATCATCAAGTTGGAGGAGAGAGAAGAGCCATGGATGGTCAGTCCCCCAGTGCAGAGCCTCTCAGGTCAGTCCGTACGTATTGGCAGGGAAGCTGGAAAAGGGGGAAACTACAGGGTGTGTTGTGCTGAGCAGTTTGCCACGAGTTTTTTCCCCCCTGTTCAAACCTTAATAGCAGTTAGCCTTCCTGTGTTATTGGTCTCCAGAACTTACTGGAGTTACAAGCCCTTTCCAAATGGATAGTTACTTTAAAATGAGATCCTAGTGTATGGTTCTGTGAAATGTTTTTATGGACTTACTGTCTCTAGAATCTCAGTTATTGTACTTTTATATTCTCATTGAATGTTCTTTTGGGATTTATTCTTTCTAAAACCTCATTGATGTTTTTTGGGAGGAAGTTTTGATAATGTGGGTTCAGCAGTACTGAAAATAAATATCCTATGGTGGATATTGTTGGACAGTGTCCGGTGACCTGTGTAGACGGAGTTAGTTGCAGTGCAGTCTACGGCCGACGGTCAGTACACATGGACAACAGGCTGATTCCCCTGAAGACACTTTTGCTGAGGGCAAACAGTGATTCTGTAGGGGCAGACAGAGTGCAACAGAGACGGGACAAGGGCAGGGGCTAAGTGGGTGGTGAAAGGGTAGATTAATGTTTGTGTTGGTAAGATTAGTATTAGCGGAAACAATGTCATTCATCTAGATTCCATAGGGGTCAAATTCCATATTCCACTATTGCTCATCAGTTATTTGTCTAGACTCATCGGGATGAATGTCCCACATTCCAAACCTGTTCACCAGGAATTGCCATGTATTAATATATACTGGTATCTGGGAAATGTCATTTCTTCAGGTGCCACTCCATAAGCCATGTCCGGGTTGGGAATATTCTCACATTTCGACTGGTCCAGTTGGTTTCACAACTTTGCTCGCAGGAACTCCATCTCCCCCTTTTTTGTTTTGTGGCTGAAACAGGCCGATAGAGTTTTTCAAGTGGGAGTCCTGTGCTGTGTGAACTATACGTGGTCAAAGAGGCAGAATCCTAAGGATAACAACACAAGTACTAGTATCAGGAACACTCCAGTGCTTTCTGCGACTTGAGTGACACATTGTATTACTCGGGTGGCACAAATAGCGGAGCTATTCTAGTCATAGGGAAGACTGGCTTTATTCTAATCAAGAATCCCTCCCTGCACCTGAAGTCTATTGCTGCAGCTCCGCCACTCTTTCTTAATAAATGGTATAATTCAAGGCTGAGGGGTTGTAATTGTTCAGCACAGATGATTCTCTTGTTTGATCTCTGTATTGCAGAGTGAGATCATACTTTTATGCACTTAACAGTGATGTGCATAAGTAATATTTTTCAAAGCAATTTTTTTTTTAGTGTATACCAAGGAGTGGCATCACTGATTCAGAGGGGGAGTTCTGTTTTTACCTTTTTGAGGAATCACCATATGATTTTCCATAGACACCACATGACATTCACACCAACAGTGAATGATGATTATATCTTTACATGATCTACTCCAGTATCAGAGTTGTATTAGACTTGAAAATAATAATATGCAAGTCTCACTGGTGTGAGTTGATATCTTATGGTTGTTTTGCGTGCATTTCCCAAATAATACATATAATTGACATTGAACACTTTATTATTTCTTTTCTTGGAAGTGAAGCAAGTTATTTGGAAACCAAAGGGAGAGGAGAGAGAGAAAGAGAATGTAGCTTTCCATTGATTAAGTTCATTCAGGATGGACAATAATCATATTGAGCAGAAGGAATGCAGTGTGTGCAGAACTTGTAGGAAGAGAGGGTAGATGATAAGGGGGTAAGATAAGTCAGATTTGTGGCTCTGTGGGAAAGAATGGTATAGAGTCTCTCTGGGCTAAACCTGAGACAAAGCTGTCTTATAGCATAGGTGTCAGCATCCCATGTTACAAGTCCCAGCCATCAGTAATTGTGGAGTATCTATATCTGTACTAATCTCTGGGGAATGCCAGATCCCTGGTGCCAGTCTGTCCCCATAGCTGTGATCCGGGACGTTCCCAGAAGGTCACAGTGATATGATTTGGGAGCTGTGGCAGCAAGGACTCCAAGAGACAGGTGCCCAAGGGTTAACACAGACTTCCCCAGAGTGGATAAAAGCACAAGTGCGTATCCAAGTGTGGATGTGTGGGTCATTTCCCCAGAAAGGGGAACCATAAGCTCAAATTAGAGAGTACCCGTCTCAGGCAGACATAGGCCAAAGAAGCAAATCCAGGCACTTTTTCATATATTTATTGTTTACTTATTACTGTAGAACTCTTAAAGGTTTTCCCAGTATAATTCTTCAAAGCCTCTCAATAATTTTGACAAAATGAACATTAATTAGTTTGACAATATTCCTCCTTCATTTTCCTCAACAGGACATTCAGTCATCAAACCGGAACTGATCATCAAGTTGGAGGAGAGAGCAGAGCCATGGATGGTCAGTCCCCCAGTGCTGAGCCTCTCAGGTCAGTCCGTACATACTGGCAGGGAAGCTGGTAATGGAAGAAACCACAGAGTTTGTTGTGTTGAGCAGTTTGCCACGAGTTTTTTTTCCCTGTTCAAACCTTATAGCAGTTAGCCATCCTATGTTATTGGTCTCCAGAACTTACTATTTATAAGCCCTTCTTTCCCAATGGATAGTTACTATCAAAAGAGATCCTAGTGTGTGGTTCCATGAAATATTTTTATTGGTTACTGTACTTTTGGACATTCTCATTGAATGTTCTTTGGGATTTATTCTTTTTAAAACCTCATTGATGTTTTTGAGGAAGCTTTGATAATGTGCATTTAGCAGTAGTAAAATATCCTTTGGTGGATATTGTTGGACAGTGTCCGGGGACCTGTGTAGACGGAGTTAGTTGCAGTGCAGTCTATGGCTGACGGTCAGTACACATGGACGACAGGCTGATGCCCCTGAAGACACTTTTGCTGAGGGCAAGCAGTGATTCTGTAGGGGCCGACGGAGTGCAACAGAGACGGGACAAGGGCAGGGGCTAAGTGGGAGGTGAAAGGGTAGATTAATGTTTATGTGGGGAAGATTAGTATTAGCAGAAACAACATCATTCATCTAGATTCCATAGGGGTCAACATTCGTTATTCCACATTTGCCCATCAGTTATTTGTCTAGATTCATCGGGGTGAATGTCCCACATTCCAAACCTGGACACCAGGAATTGCCACGCAGTAATATATACTAGTCTCCAGGAAATGCCGTTTCCCCAGGTGCCACTCCATCAGCCCTGTCCGGGTCCTGGGAACATTCTCACAGCTCGACCGGTCCAGTTGGTTTCAGAACTTTGCCCGCAGGAACTCCATCTCCCCCTTTTTTGTTTTATAGCTGAAGCAGGCCGGTAGAGTATTTCAAGTGGGAGTCCTGCGCTGTGTGGACTATACGTGGTCAAAGAGGCAGAATCCTAAGGATTCACAAGTACTAGTATCAGGAACACTCCAGTGCTTTCTTGGACTCGAGTGATGCATTGTATTACTCAGGTGACAAAAAGGGGGAGCAATTCCAGTCAGGGAAGACTGGCTTTATTCTAACCAATAATCCCTCCCTGCATCTAAAGTAAGCCTGCAGTCAGTTGCATGTAAGGCAGACGCCCTACCCACTGTGCTATGGTTCCAGCCCCACCACCCTTTCTTAGTAAATTGTATAATCCAAGGCTGAGGGGTTGTAATTGTTCAGCACAGATGATTCTGATGTTTGATCTCTGTATTGCAGAGTGAGATCATGCTTTTCTTGGTCTTTGGCTCTGTCTTATGCACTTAACAGAGGTGTGCATAAGTAATATTTTTCAAAGTAATTTACTTTTTGTGTGTATACCAAGAGTGGCATCACTGGTTCAGAAAGGAAGTTCTGTTTTTACCTGTTGAGGATCACCGTACCGTTTTCCATAGACACTGACCAGATGACATTCACACCAACAGTGAATGATGGTTCTCTCTTTACATGATCTACTCCAGTATCAGAGTTGTATCAGACATAAAAATAATAATATGCAAGTCTCACTGGTGTGGATTGATATCTCATGGTTGCTTTTCTTGCATTTCCCAAATAATATATATAGTTGATATTGAACACTTTATTTTTCTTTTCCTGGAAGTGAAGCAAGTTATGTGGAAACCAAAGGGAGATGAGAGAAAGAGAATGTAGCCTTCCATTGACAAAAGTTTATTCAGGATGAACAATGATCATATTGAACAGAAGGAATGCAGTATGTGTGGAACTTGTAGCACGAGAGGGCAGGTGATAAGGGGGTAAGAGAGGTCAGATTTGTGGCTATGTTGAAAGCAGTGGTATAGAGTCTCTCTGGCCTAAACCTGAGACAAAGCTGTATGTCTTATATATAGCATAGGTGTCAGAGTCCCACGAGGCAAGCCCCAGCCATCACTCATCAGTCTATACTAATCTCCAGGGATTGCCAGATCCTTGGTGCCAGTCTGTCCCATAAGCTGGGGTCTGGGACATTACCCGAGGGTCACAGTAAAAATGATTTGGGAACTGTGGCAGCAAGGACTCCAGCAAGAGACAGGTGCTCAAGGGAGAACACAGACTTCCCAGAGTGGATAAAAGCACAAGTGCGTATCCAAGTGTGGATGTGTGGGTCATTCCCCAGAATGGGGACCCGTAAGCTCAAGTTAGAGAGTACCCATCTCAGGCACACACAGGCCAAAGAAGTAAATCCAGGCACTTTTTCATATATTTATTGTTCACTCATTAGTGTACAACCCTTAAAGATTCCACCAGTATAAATCTTCAAGGACTTTAAGTAGTTTGACAAAATAAACAACATTCCTCCTTCATTTCCTTCAACAGGACATTCAGTCACCAGACCTGAACTGATCATCAAGTTGGAGGAGAGAGCAAAGCCATGGATGGTCAGTCCTCCAGTGCAGATCCTCTCAGGTCAGTCCGTACGTATTGGCAGGGAAGCTGGAAAAGGGGGAAACTACAGAGTTTGTTGTGCTGAGCAGTTTGCCACGAGTTTTTCCCCCTGTTCAAACCTTAATAGCAATTAGTCTTCATATGGTACTGGTCTCCAGAACTTATTGGAGTTTTAAGCCCTTTTTTCCAAATGGATAATTACTTTCAAATGGAATCTTTGTCTTTGGTTTCGTGAAATGTTTTTATGGATTTACTGCCTCTAGATTCTCTGTTACTATACTTTTGGACATTGTCATTAAATGTTCTTTTGGGGTTTATTCTTTCTAAAACCTCATTGATGTTTTTGAGGAAGATTTAATAATGTGCCTTTAGCAGTGATAAAATTAAATATCCTTTGGTGGGTATTGTCCTGTGCTGTGGTGGACTATATGTGGTCAAAGAGGCAGAATTCTAAGTCATAGGGAAGACTGGCTTTATTCTAATCAATAACTCCTTCCTGCACCTAAAGTAAGAGGGTGTAGGCCCCTGTTCTGCATCTTGGTTGATGGCATTGGACAGTCCAAAGGTGGTAGGAATCATTTTGCCTGAGCTCAACAAAATAGTTCACCACACATACACCATTCACACATGCCCGAGTCATCAGTTTGCTGTTTTTCTGACTCCTATCCCTAAGGGTGACAGGATGGCAGCAGAGGAGGGTCAAGAGACAGGCTGTGTCCAGGGCGAGTTAAACCCTGTCAGTGTTCACTGACCCTCAGACGCTGCTGCTCCTGGTCTGTTTCTCAGGGAAAGAGATCAAGAGCTCTGCTGGGATTATACTGGCAAGTAAAATCAGGGTCAAAGCACTGGAAACCTAAGTGAGATGTTACCGTATTCATTTTTCCTTACTCTATAGTAGAAATGTAATATTTTCTTTCTTCTTTATTTTTTTAAAAAGTTTTGGTTTTAGGGGCTATTTTGGTCATACCAACGATGTTCAAGGGTTTTCCTGGCTCTGCACTCAGGAGTTACTCTTGGCGGTGCTTGGCCGACCATATGGAATGTTGAGGAGCAACGTGGGTCTGCTGTGTGCAAGGCAAATAACTACCCCCTGTACCGTCACTCCGGCCCCTAGAACTAACATTTTCCGATCAAACCATGGGCCCTAACAGGCAGGCAGCACTTCTGTCCTGAGTAGGAGATGTAATCAGTGGCCCAGCCTGGTGACAGCCCCTGGGATACAGTGGGAGAGGGCACTGACGGGCCCGCAAGGGATGCAGCTGCATTTTCCTAGCAGGAGTTTCCTTGGCCGTCAGAAGCTCCTTCGAGGGAGAGTCTGAATCTGAGTCTGACGTGAACAAATTTGTCTCAGCAGGACGTCAGACGTTATCTGCCAGATCAGGTGACAGAGAGGACTTGTGACGACCTGAGGCAGGTTTTCTCAGGCTCTAAGCCAGTTGTGAGCATCACTTTTTTTTCTTCCCCATCAGACTTTGCACGAGACTTAGTTATGACTGGGAGACATCTCTTTGAAGTTTCTTAGGAATTGGGAAGAGGCACAGTCGCTTCTAAGTCCTCAGCTGCAAAAATCTTTTCATTTTCCATTTATCCCTCTCCAGGCTTTCCTGGTCTAGGTCATACTCACATAGAGAGGCCTCAGTTTTATTCCTTATTTTCTTCCAAAGTTATTCCTTCCAGGGCCCATTTTGTAGCTCTCCCGCAGCTACAGATTGGGATTTGAATTCTATGTTGCCATTTGGCAGCTAAGGATGACTCTTTGCAAAGTCTCTAATTTTCTTGCTTCGCTTCAGAGCCTTAAATATAATATCCCTTGCCCTGTTCCATCAAACCTTGTTAATAAAGGGCTTAGCTCTGCACTGAGTTTTGTGTTTAGCTCTACACTGAATTTTTAGCAGCCTCTCTTCCCTCTCTTCGTCATCCTTCCCAACAGTGCCACATTGGAAGCTCTCAGGGTTCGGGGAATGAGACCCATCACTGTTACTATTTTTGGCATATGAATACACCACGGGGAGCTTGCTAGTCTCTGCTGTCTGGGAATTTTACATTAGACTATGAAACACTTTGGAGCCAGAGCAACAGCAGGTAGAGCTCTTGCCTTGCACCTGATTGACTTGGGTGCAATTCTCAGTATCCCAAGCGTCACCTGAGTGCATATCCCAGGCGTAATCCCTGGCATTGGTGGGTTGTAGTGACCCCCCCTTCCTCATGAGACTATTAAACATTTTAATTCCTGAGAAATAAAAACCATGTTTTAAAAATGAATACTCTTCTAAGCATACCTTGATATTGGAAGTAACTTCTTTATACTCCTCTATCAATCCAGAATATATGCTTAGATAGTCTTTATAATAAGAACATTTCTCTACTTTTAGATATTCAGCCAGAGGATGACTTGATTGAACATAATTGGAAAGATAAGAGTAAATATTATTTGCAAGGTGTAAAGACCAAGAGCAGAGAAACAACAAAGCAGAGAGTGGACGTCAAAAACACTTCTAATTTCAGCAGTACCTCCATCTCAAAGGCAGTGATTAGTAAGGGAATCTATTCTACCCAGCTGTCTGAGAAGATTCATGGTAATAAGAATATACCTCTGACTGTTGAACACGATGAGGTATACCCTGTACAGATACTTGAGGACCACAACAATCTCTGTAAAATAGCTAATATCACTAAACATCCAGAAATGTGTGCCAGTGGAATACATCATGAATTTCAAGCAGACAGGCAGCTTTCAGAATTCCATAAATATGAAAGCACATACCTTTCAGCGAAAAATTATGCCTGTAAGCAATATGGCAAAACTTTATTCAAACAACAAAGACTCATTGAACATCAGACAGTTTCCACAGGAGAGGAATCCTATGAATGTCAAGAATGTCAAAAACCTTTTTCAGGGAATCTAAGCCTCATTCAGCACCAAAGACTTTGCAAAGGAGAAAAATTCTATAACTATGAAGACTATAGGACAGCTTTCTCACAGGATTTATACTTCACTCACCATACGACAATTCACGCAAGGAAGAAAGTCTTTGAATGTAAAGAATGTTCGAAAAGTTTCTCAATGAAGGCATACCTCACTAGACATCAGAGACTTCACACAGGAGTCAAACCCTATGAATGTAAAGAATGTAGGAAAAGGTTCATTAGAAAGGCATATCTCGTAGAACATGAGAGAATTCACACAGGAGTCAAACCCTATGAATGTAAAGAATGTGGGAAAGCTTTCTCATCGAAGACAAACCTCACTACACATGAGAGAATTCACACAGGAGAGAAACCCTATGAATGTAAGCAATGTAGAAAAAGTTTCTCAACAAGCTCATATCTCATAGCACATGAGAGAATTCACACAGGACTGAAACCCTATGAATGTCAAGAATGTAGGAAAAGTTTCTCAGTGAAGGCATACCTCACTAGACATGTGAGATTTCACACAGGAGTCAAACCCTATGAATGTAAAGAATGTAGGAAAAGTTTTATTACAAAGGCATATCTCATAGAACATGAGAGAATTCACACAGGAGTCAAACCCTATGAATGTAAAGAATGTAGGAAAACTTTCTCAGTGAAGGCAGTCCTTACTAGACATGAGAGAATTCACACGGGACTGAAACTCTTTGAATGTAAAGAATGTATGAAAAGTTTCTCAACCAAGAGAAACCTCACTGTACATGAGAGACTTCACACAGGAGTCAAACCCTTTGAATGTAAAGAATGTAGGAAAAGTTTCACAACAAAGGCATATCTTATAGAACATGAGAGAATTCACACAGGAGTCAAACCCTATGAATGTAAAGAATGTAGGAAATCTTTCTCATCGAAGACAAACCTCACTACACATGAGAGAATTCACACAGGAGTGAAACCCTATGAATGTAAAGAATGTAGGAAAACTTTCTCAACGAAGACAAACCTCAATACACATGAGAGAATTCACACAGGAGTCAAACCCTATGAATGTAAAGAATGTATGAAAAGTTTTGCAACAAAGTCATATCTCATAGCACATGAGAGAATTCACACAGGAGTCAAACCCTATGAATGTAAAGAATGTAGGAAAACTTTCTCAATGAAGACAGGCCTCACTAGACATGAGAGACTTCACACAGGAGTCAAACCTTATGAATGTAAAGAATGTAGAAAAACTTTCTCAGCGAAGACAAACCTCATTACACATGAAAGAATTCACACAGGAGTCAAACCCTATGAATGTAAAGAATGTACGAAAAGTTTCTCAACAAAGACAGGCCTCACTACACATGTGAGAATTCATACAGGAATTAAACCCTATGAATGTAAAGAATGTACGAAAAGTTTCTCAAGAAAGACAAACCTCACGGCACATGAGAGAATTCACACAGGAGACAAGCCCTATTAATGTAAAGAATGCACAAAAAGTTACTCAACAAAGTCACAACTCATAGCACATGAGAGAATTCACACAGGACTGAAACCCTATGAATGTAAGGAATGTAAGAAATCTTCAACGGAGACAAACCTCACTACACATGAGAGAATTCACAGAGCATTGAAACACTATCAATGTAAAGAATAAAACAAAACTTTGTCGATGAAGGCAATCCTTACTAATCATGAGAGAATACAAACAGGAGTAACACCCTGTGAATGCAACGAATGAAGGTAAAGTTTCTTGAGAATGTCAGAACTCAGCATATGAGAGACTTAACAGGAGTCAACCCCCCCTTTTTTTTTTTTGCTTTTTGGGTCACCTATGGCGATGCTCCGGGGTTACTCCTGGTTCTGCACTCAGGAATTACTCCTGGAGGTGCTCAGGGGACCATATAGATGCTGGGAGTGAAACCTGGTTCGGCTCTTTGCAAGGTAAACTCCAATCCGTTTTTATACTCTTTTTAAATTTTGCTTTTTGAACAAAGGAGTCAATCCCTGTGAATGTAAAGAATGTACAAAAAGTTTCCCAATAAAGTCACAACTGACTGGACATGAGAGAATTCACACAGGAGTGAAACCCTTTGAATCTAAAAAGTGTTGTAAACTTTCTGAATGAATACAGGTCTCAGAAGACATGAGGGATTTCACACAGAAATTAAACCTTATAAATGTAAGGAATGTGCAAAACGTTTCTTAAGCATTTTGTCTCTAAATCAATATGAGAGACTTCACTCAGGAGTGAAACCCTATGAATCTAAATAATGTAGGCCAACTTTCTCAGTGAAGTCACTCGTCACCAGACATGAGAGAATTCACTCAGAAAAGAAGCCCTCTGAATATTAAGAATGTAGGAAAAATATTTAGAAATTTTATAAGCCTGAGAGAATTCACACAGAAGAAAAACTTTATGAATATAAAGAACATACAAGTTGTCTAGAATTTCAAAATATTTAATAACACAATGGTACTCAAGCATTGTATGACTGAAACGTAATCATGCAAATTTGTGAATCTGCAACTATCTCACAGTGAGTCATTGAAAATAAAAAATTTTTAATGAACGGCTGTTACTTTCTTAAATGCCCACTGAAATGAAGGTGATGTTGCTCTCCCCTATTTTTTTTTGTGCTGTGGCCCTAGAGAGTAGTAGAGCCCCAGATTTAGCTTATAATTCATAAGATTACAGCATGCATTTAGACTGGTATGATTAATTTTTGTTACTTTTTTTTAAATTTCACCTCAATATAATTCAGACAAAAGTTTATTATTGAACTGTTTTAGGGGTAATCTAACTTAAGCACTGCCATTCCATTGTTATCAGACCATTTGTTCAGTTTGGTGTAGAATTTTCACTTAAAATATTTATGTAAAAAAATATATAGGAATATATACATATGTATAGAAAACTTCTGGACAGAGACAGCTAGCTAAAATTAAAATTTAAATATGTAAATATGTCAAAGTCTTCAGCAAAACTTCCATCATTAGAGTTGGAGATATGGCTTACCAAATTGGAGTGGGGCCATTTGGGAGGTGGGGTGGGAAGGCCGAATGCAAGTGGAAAGGAACTGGCTTACTGATTCTGGAAGCATAAACTCAGGCTACAGATTGTGGTGTATCTTGCCCACCTAGAATCAGAGGGCTGGTCACAGAGAATGAGATAAACAAATTCACACACAAGCACTGTCCTTGTTTTAGTGTTCCTGAGCAACTGTCAGTGGGCTGACGGGCTCTTGTATATTGTTTATTTGATTCAGTATCGTCCCAACATGTGAGCTGTTGTTTAAGTTGGCAGAGACACGAAGGACATGGAGTGAGCATGTGAACATTTAAGAGGTGTACGGAAGACCAGAGGTTGGCGTATTTCACACAGCCAGTCAATCACTCATACAGGAGAGTCACGTGACAACTTCCTTTTCTATGTATTGCCTGTGTTGCCCTCTGCATCTAAGAGACCCTAAACTGTAAACGTGCATTCCCCTGGATGCACCCAGGCGCCCCGACGCCTTTGCCCCTGCGCCTTTCCCTCCCGGTGGGTCGCACAGAGGAGACCCCACAGGAACTCCCCACAGCCCCGCTAGCTCGCCCCGGTCGGGCCGGGAGGCGCTGCAGAAAGGCGGCGGCGGCTTCAGCACTGAAGGGTTCCTCCTGGCTCTGCACTCGGGAATCTCCCGTGGCGGTGCCGGGGGACCGTGCGGGATGCCGGGGATCGAACCCTGGGAGCCAGCGCCCTCCCCTCCCTCCCGCTCCGGCCTCTGCATCACTCACGTCCTCACCGAGTTTGGTCCTTTCCTGACCCGCGCGCCCCCTGCAGACGGCCGCCAGGGGGCGCCCGCGCGGAGGCTCAGGTCCTGCTTCTCTTCAGTTCCAAGGGTCTGTTCATCCAGGGACTTTCTTTCCTTCTCCACTGGGTTTAGGTCTGTTCCACGTGTCCATACAGAGGCCATTGATTGGTTTGGTTTTTTCCTGACAGCCAGTTCTCGTCATTGCATAAAACGCACATGTTTAGGCACTCTGTGTTTGTGTGTATGTATCTATCTGTGTCTATATGTGTGTCTATGTGTGAGTCTATGTGTGTTTTTGTCTGAACCTTTTGAAACATGCTGACTTTGGCCATCTTGATCTTCTGGTCCATCGAGTCTGTTTTTCTTTTCAGCTATGCACGAATTTTATGATATTCTATTATACAGCAATATAAATTATAATAGGAATCTAACAATACTTTATAATAAATACTAATTTATTAATATATATTTCTATAATTTAAATTTATGCTAGATATAAATGCAAAGTTATAGATGTATATATGAATCTAACTATGAACATACAACAAATTTATTATACATGAGTTTTATTAGATGTGAAATGAATCAACTATCTTTGGGTCTGTTGCTCTTTTTCACGTGCCGGCCCGGCAGCCTTCACACCCAGGCTCCGTTAGTCCCTGAGTGGTCAGGAGCATGAGTCTGGACTGAACTCCCCAGTGCCCTAGAGACTCACTGTCTTTTTCCCCTTTTTCTTTACTTACGTGTCTTTTATTTTTTTACATGCATTTTTTCCCCTTTTGCATTTGCGGTCACACCCTGCAAATATCACGGTTACTCCTGGTTCTGCACTCAAGAATCACTCCTGGCTGTGCTCTGGGAACCATATGGGATGCCAGGGATCCAAACCAGGTCAGTAGCCATATGCAAAGCAAACAGTCTACCACCATGCTACTGCTCCCGGGCCTCTTCCTTGTGTCTTTCACGCAAGAGGTCCCTGCCATCTCCAAGTGTTTTGCTGACAGACGAGTATCAGAGGCTGTGTAAAATGCACAGTTACAAAACACACTATTTCATTCTCTTTATCTTTTTAACCATCTTATTCCATTTGCATGTGCTGACTTTGGATTTCTCCATCATTTCTATATCAAACCAGTAGCTTTTTGGTTCCTGTACTTATTACACATTATATTTGTGAATAGATCTGTCATACATGCATATAAATTTATATTATAGAAATTTAATAATGTGTTTATTGAAAAACAAATTCAATACAATAAAAATGTAAACAAATAAAGGTATAAATAAGTGTAAGTTTATAAATACAGTTATATTCATATAAATATCACGAATCACGAAATCCCGTTGATCGTCGATTTCTCAAGCGGGCTCAGTAATCTCTCCATTCGTCCTGTCCCTGAGATTTCAGAAGCCTCTCTCCACTCAGTCTTCCCAATGATGCTGCACTGGAGGCTCTTTAAGGGTCAGGGGAATGACATCCAGCCTGTCACTGGCTTTAGCATATGAATACGGCATGGGAAGCTTCCAGGCTCTCCCATGTGGGCAGGAAACTCTCAGTAGCTTGCTAGTTTCTCCCAGAGGGAGAAGTAGGTTATAAAATATCGCTTCTGGGAGCTTGCTTCTGAGTCTCTGGATGTTGGCCATTGATGGGATTACACAGATCTGGGTTCCTCTGCTGGTACCTTCATGCGTGAGGGTTGTCCAAATGTGTGGAGAGGGGCCTTGTGCATCGCTGTGGCTAGGTTCTGGTGGTCTTCATCTGCTGGGAGCTATGCTCAGGGCAGGGAGGGAAGCTGGAACCCATCCCCTCCGAGGGACCCTGGGGAAGACAGCCAGGCATGTGGGCAAGAGACTCTCTTATAAATATAAGTACAATTTATTATAAATTTATGTCTAAAAGACTGAAGTTTTTTATACTTTTTATTATCTTTTAAATACTTGCTTTTCTTTTTTCTTCTTTTTCTTTTCTTTTTTCCTTTATTTTATTTTAATTTTTTTTGCTTTTTGGGTCACACCTGGCAATGCTCAGGGATTACTTCTGGCTCTGCACTCAGGAATGACTCCTGGCGGTGCTGGGGGACCATATGAGATGCCGGAGATCAAACCCTGGTCAGCCGTGTACAAGGCAAAAACCCTACCTGGTGTGTTACCACTCCAGCCACATACTTATTTTTCTTATTTTTAAAATTTAGTTGATGAGTTCAGGGTGGCGTCTCAGCAAAAAGTCTGAGGATCCGTTTAGTCCACAGAAGAAAGAAGACTTTCTTTTTAAAAAAAAAATTGATTTTTGATGAAGTCACCAAGCTTCAACTCCTCTCTAGTAGATCAAACACTAGGCTCAAAACTCTGCCCTTCTGGGAATGGTATGGGACTGAGTTCCCCTCCCCGGGGGTGGGACCAGCAGCTTCCTCCCACCCCCAGCATCTTCCAACTGAGCTTCACAATTCCTAGAACTAGAGACCACCAGTATAGTGATGATGACACCTCAAATTTCACAGTACTGACAGCCTGGCAGGAACACAGCAACTTTGATGGGAAATTTGCATAGAGCATACTAAGCTCCATGTGCAAAAGCAACAAGACAAACCTCAACCAGCACTGATCAGCTCAGTAAATTCTCAGACCAGGACATTAGGAACACCATAGTCAGATACAACAGTGATCATAAATCGACTTTTATTGATCTATTTTCTGGTAATTGCGTTTGCCATTTTTCTGCAACCAGCACTATCAAGTAAGATTATTTATGCCTGCTAAGGCTTGGTGCTGGATGGAAAATGGGGACTGGTGGAGGAAAGTCATACTGGTGGTGGGATTGATGTTGGAAAATTGGATTCCTGAAACAACTGTATTACAAACAACTTTTTAAATCACAATGTTTACATTTTTAAAATATATAACGATGGAAGTCAATTTTAGAGAGTAAAAAATTCCATGTGTAGACCGGGATGCAGACTCTTTGCTTTAATGCCTTTACTTCATAACTTGGACAAATGACTAGAAGTCTGCCCACCTCAGGCACAATTGGGGATAATAGTAGACTAACCCCATATGACTCCAGAAGATTGAAACAAGCTAATACGTGTTGTTTCCATAGTGCTGGGCACAGAGAAAAACACTAATTAAATCTGTATTACTTCTGAAATCCTTATGTTAAAAATAATAGCTTTTTTCAAATTAGTTTATATTTAATGGCCCCAGGATTAATTCAAGTTTATGACCATATTTACATCCAAGTCTATTAAGTGTAAAATAACAAAATGTCAGTAAATTCATGCAGTTACAAATAAACCGCGGGATTTGTCACAGGATTGAGTGCGGGATTTTACCCCGAAACTGAAGAGTTCTCAAACACCACTGATGAAGAAAACTAAAAGTAACTGACTCGAGTCCTCCTCTCTCCATATCAGCCTTTCTAGACTGCCCAGAGCTTCATTTTTTCTTGAATCTCAAATAAAAAACCCAGTTGTATAGAATGGACACCTACTTAGCTCTGGTTTTTGTGTTGAAAATATTGAAAGTATGTGGGAATGATAGGAGATTTCAGACCACTCTTTAGTGTAAATTTTATTCTTCACACTAAGAGATATTTATTTATACTGAAGCTGAAAGCAATTTCTTTCATCAAAAACACTAAACACAATAACCTGAATCCAGACCAGAGACACCTCACATTGCCTCTCAGCATAGGGATAGAAGATAATCAGAAATAAACAAATAGACACTGCAGTCCCTTCACCTAGGAGAAGAGACAGTTGGCTATCCTCTTTGACATCCATTTTCAGCTTCAAGAGCCAAAGTAAAAAAAAAGTCCTGCAACCAGGAGACAAAGGGTTTTTAATTTATTTTAAAACCCAAAGGTAAAGGGATAGCTTTACATTACCTCTTTTTAATTCTCATCATTCTTTCCCATGAAAGCAGCTCTTTATTTGATAATGCATAGAAGTCACCTCCTCCTCACCCCCTACTCCAACCCCAAATCAGAGTCACTTAAACCATCTGGTACCCGGGAGATCTACTTCTATCACTCACCTAAGATGGAGAGTGCACGCTGCTGACCAAAACCCGCAGAACGTTCTAGTGTTGTTCCCTTCCCTGCCTCTTCCGCGTGTGTATCCGTCAGTGTAGACTACGGTTCCTTGGGAGGGAAATGGACAGTGAACTGCTTCCATGAGCACAGTCCCACGTACATAAAACCTGATGAGAGAAGAAATAAGTCTTCTCCACTGCACCTCTTTTGTAACAAGATTTTATTTTTATCAGTTTGCTAGGGGGGAGGAGCTCCCATCGGAGCCCCTGCAGGGGTCCGCTCTCCCCGACCTCCACCCAAGCTGTAGACCCAAAGGTTTTCTTCTCACCCTGAGCCCTGAGCTCTTCAGTGCTGGGGGCACAGGGCCATGTGTGGCACTGCTGAGACCGAGGGCCTCCCCAGCAATGCCGAAAGGAGAGGCGGGTCAAGCTGAACCTGGAATGTGAGTTGGGGTCTCTTGCCTGCCCTTGAAGCTCTCTCCCTGATGTGTGACTAAGTTCACAAATGATTTAAAATTCAAACATTAAGTATCCAGATAAATCTAAGCTGTTAATTCCTTATTTGTGGCAGTTGAAGTATCAGAGATTAAAGCTGCCCAACCAAATCTTTTTCTGTGTCTTTTTGAGCCCAGCAGGCCATTGCTCAGGGGTTACTCCTGGATGTACACTCAGAAATCACTCATGGTGGTGCTCAGGGGACCGTAGGTGATGCCAGGAATTTAACCTGGCTAGGCAGTGTGCAAGGTAAACACCCTATCTGCTGCATTATTGCACCAGCCCCATACGCTTAATTTGAGATAAACTGAGATGTACACCTTTCCCTCAAATTGAGACAGCCCAATTTAAATATTTGAGGTCCTGGAACGGGCATTCCTGACTGTGCCCAGGCTGGATCTCTGCTCAAGGACTACTCCCAAGTTTTTTTGTTTCCTTTGGGGACACACCCTGTAGTGTTCAGTGCCTACTCCTGCCTGTGCGTAGGAATCACTCCTGGCAGGCTCGGGCGACCACTGGGAGTGCTAGTGATCAGACCCAGCAGGTCAAGAGCAAAGCAGCGCCCAAAACACTGTCTCCCCATAAGCCCCCAAGTGAAATTTTAACTTGAAATAGCCTAATTTAAATTCTAGAGAAGGACAAACTTTTAAAGCAATTTAACAAGAAATTGACAAACAAATTTCTGTCCTCTTTTTAGTATTCAAGATCTCCCACTGTTAGGAGAGGAAAAAAACAACAGCAAAAAAACGGGTTGGGTGGGATATGGCCAAAAGAGCAACAAGCTGGGGGTACCACACATTGTAATTCAGTCAATTCTGATGGAGATAATTACTAGGAGCAAGGAGGAGAGGCTGGGGCAACAGGCATCTCAGCCTTTGGACTCTTCAGAATCCTGTACTCAACCGCCCAAAGCAACTGCAGTTAGAGAAAATCCAGAAGTACCATGCACAAGCTTCTGCTTCAACGCCCCCAGGAAGACTTAACGGACCTCAGTGATGGCACTCCGGGACCTGGGGAGCAGGGCCAACAGAGGGCAAGGTGTGTCATAAGAAACACTCCCCAGACTTTCTCAAGGACCCAGATCCTTGAGATCTGGGCTGCAATGCGACCAAGCTATTGCCTCTGTCTATTGTCTGTATTAAGCACTGCTATTCTCTTATTGGCTATTGCCTCTCTATCATCTGCACACATCACGGCTCTTCTCTCATTGGCTAAGCCACTGTCTATCGTCTGCTTTCAGCATCGCTCTTCTCTCATTGGCTATTGCCACTGTCTATCGTCTGCTTTCAGCACCGCTCTTCCCTCATTGGCTATGCCGCTGTCTATCGTCTACACGCAGCACACTCTTCTCTCATTGCCTATTGCCACTGTTAATTGGCTGCTTCAGCACTGCTCTTCTGTCCTTGGTTATTGCCACTGTCTATCGTCTGCTTTCAGCATCGCTCTTCTCTCATTGGTTATTGCCACTGTCTATCGTCTGCTTTCAGCGCCGCTCTTTTCTCATTGGCTACTGCCGCTGTCTATTGTCTGCATTCAGCACAGCTCTTCTCTCATTGGCTATGCCGATATTATCTACACTCAGCACTGCTGGTCTCTCATAGACTCTTGCCACTGTCTTGTGTGCACTCAGCACTGCTCTTCTCCCATTGGTTGTTGCCACCACCCATAATAGCCTAGGCAGGGTTCCTAGGGGAGGAGAAATCAGGAGTTAGGCCCTGTACTTGGGTTTGCCCTGGGAGTGTGTGTGGGAAGAGGGGCCTGGGAATGACTAGCTAAAGGCTTGGTCCCAAGGGTGGTGATCACAGGAGTCCTACCCCCTCTAACTGTCCCTGGAACTTTCCCTCGGCACCAGGTGTTGGTGCCCAGAGAACACAGGAGGGAGGTCCCGCGACCCCAGAGTCCTCCCCTGTGGCCCTTTCTCCGTAGGTTCCTATAAGGAGGAGTAGGAGGCTCACGAGCAAGGAACGTGGTCCACGACTGGAGTGACCCATGCTTTACTGAAGAGAGCATCTCTAGGCATCTGGGATCAGGGCCTGCTCAAGCAAGCATTGGTCAACGGAGTCAGGACAAGGGGAGGGTCCGAGCCTTTCAGCAACAAGTCTGTTGGCTCATAACTGGAAAGAGGCCTTGGAATTCTTGATTTGCAGTCTGCTCATTGGCGCTTTTCCAGCCAAAGCCGTTTTCCTCTGAGCAATTTTCTGTGACTCCTTCACTCACCTAGAATTTGGGAAGGACTGGAAGAGGAGGACTCAGACAGGCTCTTCCCATCTCTAGGGTGCTTGCTCCAAGGAAACAAAATTGAAAGCTCAAGAGCCATTCCCAGTACCATGTGGCTTTCAGGTACCTGGTCTAAGGCTCCTTCTAACTCCTTCAGCCTCCAAATGCCAGCCCAAGCTCTGAGAGCATTTCCAGGTCTACTTGACACGCTCCACCAGTACTTTCTACAGCCTTGGACCTGCTTTATCATTTGTCTTAGTGTGGTCTGGTACATATCGGCATACCCAGTGTTCAAGGCTTATTTCTGGCTCTGCGTTTAGGGACCCCTCCTGGCAGGGCTCAGGGGACCATATGTACCTCTAGTAGTTCTTATTTGCCATAAGAGGGCTATGTTCGGGGTGGGGAGATAGTGCAGTGGGTAGGGCGCTTGCCTTGCATGCAGCCAACCCAGGTTTAGTGCATGGCATTCTCTATGGTCCCTCAGCATCTGCAGGAGTAATTCCTCAATGCTTAGCCAGGAGTAAACCCGGGTATCACCGAGTGTGACCAAAACCAAAACCAAAGCAAACAAAAGGAGCAGACTGTATTAGTACATGTCAGGAAAGAGCCTTATCCACCGTACTTTCTCTCCAGTCCCCTAAAATAAAGTCAGTGGTGTGACAGTTAATAAGGGATCTGAAGAAAGATGACTTTGCTTAACATGAAGAAAAAGATACTGGGCCATTGTGTAAACCCTAGATACTCTAGCCAAGCACTATAAGGAAGTAACATAATAAAATTAACGTAGATTTTAAATGCCCGCGCCTTTATGTCAGCATCTCTTTAGTGACAAATAGATAGGGATCCTCTGCACCCATTATATATATAGTGATCCAAAAAATACTGCCATTTTTGAATATAAATGGTAATAAGAAATTCTTAGATATTATTAAAGTATAGAAAAAACATACAAAATAAAATGGTAGGTTAAAATCTCTGCTGTAATTCTCAGATAAAATTAATAACGTGTCTATGAATCTTCTCATGATTGAGAAAGAAAATGATAAGGACAGTTTGACACTAGTCCTTTAATATTATTCGTTGCCTTAATTCGCAAGTGATAAGAATAATGCTTTTAAAATGAATACACCTTTAGGGTCAGAGAGACAGCACTTCAGGTAAAGCTTTAGTCATGAATGCAACCAAGATAGGTTCAATCTCCAGTACCCTATATTGTCCCCCAAGCACTTCTAGGAATGATCCCCAAGTACAAAGCCAGGTGTAATCCTGAGCACCACCAAGTGTGGTACAAAAAGCAAAACTAAATACATCTTTAAAGAAATTCTTGGTCCCTCTGTGTTTGGAAGAACCTTCTTTATAATATATAATCCCACAAAACATGCTTAGGTAGGCTTATCATTGTGAATATATCTATCTCATCTTATTTCTTTATACATTTTTTCTAATTTTACATACTCAGTCTTAGTATGACTTGATTGAGCATATCCAGAGACATCCCTGTAGACAGGAAATGGAGCGATATAGTCAGCAGATGATCGACCCAGGCTCAATCCGCAGCATCCCATATGGATCCCTGCATACCAGGGTGACTCCTGAGTACAGAACCAGGAGTAAGCCCTGAGTACTGCTGGGTATGGCCCAAAAAAAGTAAAAGAAGGAAAGAGAGAAGTCCTTATAGACAATTTCAGCAAGCTGGGAGCAACAAAGAGAGACAGGATTTCAAAATTACTTTAAATGTGTGAACTCTACCCAGGTTTCAGAAGTGAAGTTTCATAATGGAGGAGACTATTCTTTTGTCATGTTTGATAAGTATGATGCATGTAAGAACTGCTTTATGACTCCTGGAGAGAGGCCGTATGGATGTAAAAAAAAGGCACAAAACTTTCTCTTGGAAGTCCCTTCTCTTCCAACATGAGAGAATTCATAGAGGGAAGCCCTACGAATGTAACAAAACATTCTCAGAGAAGCTAAGCCTCACAGCACAGGAGAATCCACAAGGAGAGAGGCCCTATAAATGTCAAGAATGTAAGGAAACTTTCTCATGGAAATCAAACCTCAGTCAGCATGAGAATCCATGTAGAAAAGCCTGTGACTGTAAAGAATGTAGAAAAATATTCTCATCGAAGTCAAGCCTCATAAGCATGAGAAAAATCACAGAGGAGAAAAACCCTGTGAAGGAGAACTCTCCTCTAGCTGACTCTAAAAGGAACTAGGGGAGAGGTGTTAGAGTGGGTAGAATGCTCCCCTTCCACGGGGCTGACCTTGTTTAGATCTGTAGCACCTCGTGTGGTCCCCAAGCCAGCCAGGAGTTATTCCTGAATACAGAGCCAGGCAAAAACGCTAGTACCACCAGGTGTGAGTGACAACAACAGCAAAAGATCTGTTCACATTAGGAAATAAATCCAAGCATGTCATGTCTAAGCATTTAAACATGGGTTTATAGCATAAATATAATTAATTTTATTCCCAGCGTAGATGTAACGGGTGACTTTCCTTTTCTTTTTAAATTATGACTCAAGAATAGTATTCAGTAATTATACCCGGTAATAGCAGTGGAATTCAGCAGAGAGATTTATCTTACTATTTGATAACCTATTTTCTCTGTACTCTATCTCAAAATGACTATGGACATAGAATGAAGGAAAACTGAAGACACAATGAATGTAAAGAAATGTATCAAAGATTTGAGGATTGTATTTGTGGAAAGAAACTGTACAGTCCGACAGGATTGTTACAAGGAGGTCTTTAAATTGTATCTGCAATTATTTTAACAAGTTTTTGATAAGTTTATGAAAAAGTTTCTTAGATAGTCCAGCATATAAACTCATCATGGAACCATATTGTCATGCTCTTAGAAAGATTTGGCACAATATGGATAGACAGGCAGAGAGTCTCTTGCCTGCACGCCTGGCTGTCTTCCCCGGGTCTCCTTGGAGGGGATGGGCTCCAGCTTCCCTCCCCACCCCGAGCAGAGCTCCCGGCAGCCGAAGACCACCGGAACCTAGATGCAGCCATGTTGGAGGCCCCTCTCCACACGTTCGGACAGGCCTCATGCATGAAGGTACCAGCAGAGGAACCCAGGTGTGTGTAATCCCATCAACGGCCAACATCCAGAAAGAGATTTAAAAGCAAACTCTCAGAAGATACAAGATATCTTTTTCCTACTTCTCCCCCTGGGAGAAACTGGCAATCCTCTGAGAGTTTCCTGCCCACATGGGAGAGCCTTGCAAGTTTCCCATGGTGTATTCATATGCAAAATCCAGTAACAAGCTGGATCTCATTCCCCTGACCCTGAAGAGCCCTCAGTGCAACATCATTAGGAGGGCCGAGTCGAGATGGACTTCTAAGATCTCAGGGAAAGGACGAAATGAGATGTTACTGAGCCCGCCCGAGAAATCGGTGATTAACGGGATATTGTGATTGTGATTGTGATGGATAGACAGGGCCAGATAGATAATACAGTGGGCAAAGTGCTTGCCTTGCACAGGTCTAGCATCTATATGTATCCCCAATCCTTCAGGAGTTATTCCTGAACACAAAGCCAATAGTGAACCTGAGCACTGCTGGGTGTGCCTCCCCAAAACAAAAAGAAAATAAGACATTTCCTATGTGAAATTAAGTAAAGCATTAGGTTTCTAATGCTAGAAATGCAGTGGAATGGGTTGGGGGTGATACTGGGAATTTTGGTGGTGGAAAATGTGCACTGGTGAAGGGATGGGTGTTTGATGACCATATGATCAATGTTCAAACATAACATTTTTGTTACTCTACCTCATAGTGAATTAATTTAAAAATAAATAAAAAAAAAAAGAATATTGCTACTAGGGCAATGTCTTAAGGAGACCGCCTCCCTGGTTACCATGACAAGATTTCCCTCTGGAAAGCTTTCCTCCCAAAATGTGACCCTTTTTGGGTTTTCGGGGAACCCAAAACCAGTTCAACGACATACTCTAACAAGGCATAGCTCCAAATGCTGCCACACCAGATCTGCCTGCACCTGCAGGGACCCTACCTAGCAGGACCCTGGAGCATGAGCGCCTGCTTCAGAAAATGTGACAATGGGCCCGGTGCCAGAACGGCGGGCAGCGCACTTGCCTTGCACCAGACTCACCTGGGTTTCATCCCGGCATCCTGTGTGGTTCTCTGTGCACTGCCAGGGGTGATTCCTGAGTCCAGAGCCTGGAGTAATCCCTGAGCATTGCCAGCTGTGACCCCCAAGCAGACAAACCGGAAGAATCCACATCCTAAGGGCATTTTCTCCAGGTGCTGGCACCCCTCTAAGGCCCCCGGTGGAACCCTGAGGCATCTGTGCCGATCACTGTGTTTTATTTACTGAGTTTCAGTTTGTTGGCTTTCGGTTTGGGGGCCACACTGCCGGTAGTGTGTGCTTATTTTATTGCTGCTTATTTTATTGTTATTTTTTCAGGTGTTTCCAACCAGCTGTGCTAAGGGTTTGCTCTCACTGAGCAGTAAGTCTTTATTATATTGTCAGTTTTCTCTTTGCATTTCTCAGGAGATTAGTAAGCTTCAAAAAATCCTTTACTTATTCACCATTTCTATATATTCTTTACTTTTTCATTAAAATCCACTGGCAATTTATGGGGTGGAGGGAAGTTGGACCATACTCAAGGATTTTTAGGGGCTAGTCCTGGCTCTGCACGCCAGAATGAGCCCTGGTGGTGTCAGAGACCCATGTGGAATGCCAGTGATTGAAATCAGGTCACTTGCAAGCACCCTATCTGCGGTACTCTCTCCAGTTCAAAAAATACACTGCCAGTTTTGTTATTTTTTGCTTGCTATTAAAGGATATAAATGAGGGGGCTGGAGCGATAGCACAGCGGGTAGGGCATTTGCCTTGCACGCGGCCAACCCGGGTTCAAATCCCAGCATTCCATATGGTCCCCCAAGCACCACCAGGGGTAATTCCTGAGTGCAGAAGTGCAGAGCCAGGAGTAATCCCTGTGCATCGCTGGGTATGACCCAAATAGCAAAAAAAAAAAAAAAAAAGAGAGAGTTTATATATTGGATGCTAATCCTTATCAGATCAATTAACTTAAAATACTCTTTCTTAATTTGTCTTCTCATTAGTAGAGGGATGCTCATTCTACACACCTGGTTTCAAGTTTGAGGTAGTTTCATTTGAGTAAGTTTGCTTTTAACCTCTTTTGGGGTCAAACACAAAACATACTTTTAAAACAATTCTAGTTTATATATACAATAGTCCACTTACTCGTTGAACCCACTTACTCCTGTTTATTGTACTGGGGCTACACCTGTCTGTCCTTCCAGATTACTCATGTCTCTGTACTCAGGCATCCTTCCTGATGGGGATTGGAGCATTACACATGGGGTGCTTGGGATCGAATCCAGGTTCACTGACACCACAAGGCACGCACTTAACCACCGTAAATCTCTCTGTCCCTACCCATAAGTGTTTATATCCTGATGCCCACACGTCAGGTAACGTTAAAATTTAGAGGGCATCATATCCAAAAGGACTGTGTTCTTATAAAAAAGGGAAATTGGGTAAGTATAGGGTCCTCAGAGTCCCATCAGGAGTGCTCCCTGAGCACAGGCCAGGAATAAACCCTGAGTACTGCCAGGCTGACCCAAACACAAAAGAAAACGAACAAACATAACAACAAAAGCAAGTTAAGAAAAAAAGATGGGATTAAGACACTATCATTTCATTTAAATCTAATAATAGATGAGTAATCAGTAGGAGAGAACATTATACTTCTAGTGGCATGACAAAAACTAATAAACAGTTAGAGTGTGGGACCAGAGAAGTGGTAGACAGGTTATGACACGGGCCTTGCTTATGGCCGACCCAGGTTCAATCCTGGAATCAGACCCACAAGTCCTGCCAGGAGTGATCCCTGAGTGCAGTGCCAGGAGAGACCCCAAAACAAAAAGTGATTTAAATTGGGTGGGGAGGCTTTTTCTTTCTCTTAACTTGGCACCATGATTTGCAATCTTATGATATCACTATTTCAGGAATGTATAGTTGCCACCCCACACCCACGCACCGAGAATCAGCCTCCCTCCCCACAGGTCTCCAGCTCCCCTCTCTCACCCACCTGCCCCCGCTGCCCGTAGTCAACTCAGTGCTGCTCAGACGCTCTGTGCTGTAAGCAGTCTTGTGGTTGGTTGCCCAATACTCCACATAGGAGCGATCATTCGTCTTAGTTCTTTCTTTGAGTCACTTTGCTTACCATGATAACATGCAGTTCCATCTAAGTTGCCGTGAAGTGCAAGATTGCCTCTTGCCCAATAGATAAATAGAATTCCATTGTGTGTATATGTATGGGCCACAGTTTCTTTATTCAGTCACCTGTTCTTCGACAGTCGGGTGTTTCCAGATTGTGACTATTCTGAACAGTGCTGCAGAAGAACTCAAGTCCAAATGTCTTTTCACATTAGTGTTTTTGGGCTTTGCGGGTAGATGCCAAGGAATGAAAGAGCTGGGTCATGTTTCAGCCACTCTTTTTGTTTGGGGCCATATTCTGGTGCGGGGCTGCTCGTCTCTCAGACTGTCTGGCAGTTGTGCACAGGAGACCACGTTGTGCTTCTTTAAACTGCGTGTCCAGCCCTGGAAGTCTAATTTTAACCTTTGAGAAAGGCTCTGCTGTAGTGTCTCTCACTGGGGCAGAGTCAGATGATGCCCACCTGTCTGGGTGGTTCCTGTCTCACCACCTCCCCGTAGCACTGGTTGGTTCCGTTCTTGGATGTGCCCATTCTCACTGGTGTGAGGTACCAGCTCTCCTTTGGATTTGCATTTCTCTGATAAGTGGTGGAAAGTGCTTTTGTTTTTTATTGTTAAGACTTGGGTGCTACTCCTGGCTCTGTGGTCAGGGTCCTCTTCTGACAGTGCTTGGGGGATCATAAGTGCTGAGGATGCAAACTAGGGTTAGTCATATGCCAGGTAAGTGCCTTAATTCTTGTACCATCTCTCCAGAACACTTTGCGAAGGGGTTGTGGGGTTGTTCAGACCTGGCAATGCTCAGGGTCTACTCCTGGCTCTGTGCTCAGGGGATCAAATCAAGGGTATAATCACCTTAACCTTGGTGACTTCTCTCGGCCCCAAATGAGCACTTTGTAATATAACACCTGTATGTCTGATTTGAGGAAGTGTCTATTTAGCTCTATAAGTTTTTTTTTTCACTTTTGCAAATTCATTTGCTTTCTAATTTTTTTCTTTTTTCTTTCTTGGATTTTTGGCGTTGGGGGGGGCTGGCGCACACACAACTTGTGCAAGAGTTAGTCCTGGTTTCTTCTCTCCAGAATTACTCCTGCTGGGCTCGGGGAACATATGAGATGTGGGGGAACCAAACTGGGTTGGCCACATGCAAGGCTAATGCCTTACTACTGTACTATCACTCTGGCCTCTAAGTTTTGCAAATTCTTTAAAAATTCTAACATTAGTGCTTTCTCTAACAGGAGAGCAAATATTTTCTTACAGAGTTGGTGGGGGTGGGGTGGGGGTGGGGAATGGCGGCATGCTTTCTAAGTGCAGAATCTTTTTCAAATGGAAAATGTGTTCCTTCAGAGCATATTTCAAGTCCCTATGTTCTCAAGCACCATCTTTCAGTTTTCACCACACATTGAGAGATGTCAATCTGTTGTAAAGATGAGGGAAGAAAATATGGAAGATGAAATAATAGCTTCAAGTTCTCATGTCTATCATAGTCCAGGTTTAATTCCAGACTGCTTGATCTTGGTACCCATGCAGTCATTTGTGTATGACCTACAAGCTTTATTATAAACTGTTATATGGTTGACCAAAAAAAATCATAGATAAATGGGACCTGGAGCAATAGGACACGGGGCACAATGCTTGTCTTGCACGTGGCTGACCCCGCTTTGGATCCCGGGTATTCCATATTGTCCCCCGAGCCCCGCCAGGAGTGTTTCCTGAATGCAGAGTCAGGTGTAAGCCCTTAGCACAGATGGGTGTGGCCCAAAACCAGGAAAAAAGTTCTAAAAATGTTTAATAATACCATGGGGCTGGAGCAATAGCACAGCGGGTAGGGCGTTCTCCTTGCACGCAGCCAACCAGAGTTCGATTCCCAGCATCCCATATGGTCCCCTGAGCACCACCAGGAGTGATTATTGAGTGCAGAGCCAGGAGTATCCCCTGTGCACTGCCTGGTGTGACCCAGAAAAAAGTAAAGGCTCTGTAGTATAGAAGATACGTGTAGCCTCCTGCAACAAAGCACCACCAACTGTGGGTGTGAACCTGTGAAATCGTGCGGCAACACAGGAATACTAGTCTCGACCTTCCTGAGGGTTTCTGTTAAAATGAGATAACAGGGTGAGTCTAAGGCTGACTGCAGGAGGCCCATCCTGCACCCCAAGGTCCCGCTGCTGTAGGAGCAACCCCGAGGCAGGGTAGGGCAGCCCCTGAACACTGCAGGGCACGTATATTATGTACGTGCACATATTATAAAATGCACGTACTTAAGCTGCGTGCATCTGTATACAACACACACATGGCGGCAAGCTGCAGACATCACAGTCAGGTCCATGGAAAACAGGTCTAAGAGACCGGCCTTGAAGGGTGGGGACTGGGACTGAGTCGGGACGTGGGTGCCAGTAAGTTTGCACGACCCGTGGGAGTTGTGTGACATCCTATTTGGGGTAAACACACACGTGTCCCGACGTTTTGGAAGCTGCAATGCCCAAAGCTCATTTCAGTGGTGATGTATTCTTGAGTTGCTCCATACTAGCTAGTTCAACAAAAACTGCTAGCTTTTCTTTTTAGTTTTCGGGTTCATTTTTCAGAGCAAGTCGTGTACTGTGCCCATGAAGATGGTCACCACCTTTCCGTTCAGGAGGGCTGAGCTGGGGTGACCTCCCCAGAGCCGTCAGCCCTCCATGCCCCAACCTGCCCATTTTCTCCCCGTCCCTCTCCCTTCTCAAGCCCCTTCTAGCAAGACCCCTTATCAGTCTAGGCACTCCTGTCCCCAGGTGTACTTCGATCTGCGCGTGGGCGTTGAAGACATTGGTCGGGTGGCCATCGGTCTCTTCAGGAAGACTGTGCCCAAGACAGTGGATAATGTCGTGGCTTTAACCATGGGAGAGGTAAGTGACTGTCAGAATGAGCAACGGTCAGCTCAAGCGGGGGAAACTCTTGGACCAAGGCCTGGACCATGTGTGCAGAGCCGACAGAGCTGTTTCACCGACGCCTTTCTTTTTCTTTTCTTTTCTTTTCTTTTCTTTTCTTTTCTTTTCTTTTCTTTTCTTTTCTTTTCTTTTCTTTTCTTCTCTTTTCTTTTCTTTTCTTTTCTTCTCTTCTCTTCTCTTCTCTTTTATTTCCTTTCCATTTCTTTTCTTCTTTCTCTTTCTTTCTTTCTTTCTTTCTTTCTTTCTTTCTTTCTTTCTTTCTTTCTTTCTTTCTTTCTTTCTTTCTTTCTTCCTTTCTTTCTTTTTTTCTTTATTCCTTTCTTTTTTTCTTTCTTTCTCTCTTTTTATTTGTTTTTGGGCCACACTTGGTGGTGCTGAAGGATTACTCCTGGCTCTGGAATTACTCCTGCTGGTGCGTGGGATATCATATGGGATGCTGGGGATCAAAACCTGCTCAGGCAGGTGCAATTCAAGGGCCTACCACTGTGCTCTCTCTTCGGCTTCCACCTTTCATCTTTAAGAGAATGTACTGACCAAAGGAAAGATATCTGTGGAGGGCTCGAGAGATGGTACAGGGCTCTGTCACTCGCCTGGCATGCAGCATGCTGGGCATCACATCGCTGCAGGGTTCCTCGAGCACCAAAAGATGTGGGTCCTCTGTCCCCCATAAACACTCCTGTAAGAAAACACTTGGGCCCCATCAGAATATGGGGCGAAGAAATGAACAGAAAATTTCCCAACAAAGAGATACAAATGGCCAAAAAGCACAGGAAAAAATGTTCTTCATCACTAATCATCAGGAAGATGCAGATCACAGAACCATGAGATACCACCTCACACCACAGAGACTCGCACACATTCAAAAGAACAGAAGTAACCGCTGTTGGAGACGATGTGGAGAGAAAGGGACCCTTCTACATTGCTGGTGGGAATGCCGACTGATTCAGCCCTTTGGAAAACAATATGGACGATTCTCAAAAAATTAGAAATCACCACTGTGATTCTTGGTGGTGGAATATGTGCACTGGTGGAGGGATGGGTGTTTGAGCATTGTATAACTGAGACTTAAACCTGAAACTTTTGTAACTTTCCACAAGGTGATTCAATAAAAAAAAATTTTTTTAAATTAGAAATTGAGCTTCCACTTGACCCAGCAATACCACTTCTGGGAATATATCCCGGAGAAGCAAAAAAATAGAGTCAAAATGACATTTGCACTTATATGTTCATTGCAGCACTGCTTACAATAGCAAGAATCTGGAAAAAAACCCGAGTGCCCAAGAGTAGATGACTGATTAAAGAAACTTTGGTTCATCTATACAATGAAATACTATGCAGCTGTTAGTAAAGATGAAGTCATGAACTTTGCATATAAGTGAAATAAGTCAGAAAGAGAGAGACAGATGTAGAAAGATTGCACTCACCTGTGGAATATAAAATAACAGAGTAGGAGACTAACACCCAAGTATAGTAGAGGAGGTTGGCTCCATGGCTTCAAAGCTGGCCTCAGATGCTGGGGGAAAAGGCAGCTCAGATAGAGAAGCATACACCAAGTAAAATGTGGTTGGAGATCCCGCGCGGGAAGGGAGATGCGTGCTGAAAGTAAACTAGAGACTGAACATGATGGCCACTCAATACCCCTATTGTAAACCACAACACCCTAAAGGAGAGAGAGAACAAAAGGGAGTACCCTGCCACAGAGGTGGGGCGAGGTGGTGGGGGGAGAAGGGATTGGGGGTGGGAGGATACTGGTTTCATTGGTGGTGGAGAATGGACATTGATAGAGGGATGAGTTCTCAAACATTGTGTGAGGGAAACACAAGCACGAAAATGTGTAAATCTGTAACTGTACCCTCATGGTGACTCACTAATTAAAATATTAATAAGTTAAAAAAAAGAAAACACTTGGGGCTAGAGTTCTAGCAGAGTGGAGAGGGCATTTGCCTTCCATTCACCCAAGCCTGACTCAATCTCTGGCATCCCATATGGTCTCCAGAGCCCACCGACTGATCCCTGAGCACAGAACCAGGAGTAAACCCTGATTACTGCCAGTGTGGCCCCAGAACTAAAATGAAAATACAGAAGCTAGAGCCTGCCGGTAGGGCAGCTCGTTATTACAGCAGGCAGGGCACTGCCTTGCATGTGGCCAACCCTGGTTCACTTTCCAGCAACCCGTATGGTTTTCCAAGCCCCACAGTCAGCCCTGTGCACTGCCAGATGTGCACCCCACCTCCGCCCCCTCAGATAGACATGTCTGCACACCTTGGTGTGAGCTCACTTTCTGTTTTGAGGGCACAGGTTCCCCGGGTGCTCGAGGCCCAGGGCCCTCCTTGCCTGCCTGAGGTTTGTACCCAGAGATGAGGTACCAGATCACACTTGCACACGTAATGCACGTGCTAAAGCCTTTTGCCCAGTCACCATCTTTCTGTACACACTCGACCACTTATTCCTTTTCTTTTGGTTTTCAGTTTTGTGCCTCACTCAGTGGGCTCAGGTATCACCCACCTGGCTCTGAGCTCAGGGCTCACTCCTCGCAAAGCTCAGGGAACCACATGTGGGGCAAGGGATTGAACCCAGGTCAGCCCCATGCAAGACAAGCACCTTCCCCACTGCAATATCTCTCTGCCCAAGAACTTATTCTTATGGGGGCTGACATGGGGGTGGGGTGGGTGCTTGAGCCAACCTGCCAGTTCTCAGGAGCACTTCTGTCGGGTCTTAGGGGACCATATGGGAGTGCCTGGGTCAAGCTCGAGCAAGGCAAGTCCTCTGCCTGCTGAACTGTATCAGTCTGGCCTCCACAAACCCATCCTGCCTGGTGTGGCTTGGGGGACCCTATGAGGTGCTGAGGATTTGATCCTGAGTCAGCCACCTGAAGCGCTAGTGCCCTGCTCAGGGGCTAGTCCCACAACCTGACTCTTAGGGAGCCAGAGGCCCAGAGCCTCCTAGGCTCATCTTGGCTCTGTGTCCAGAAATGACCCGTATTGCTTGGGGGACCCCTGTGATACTGGAGAGTGAACCAGGGTCGGCCCTGAGAGACAGGCGCCTTACTCATGTTCTGTCTCTCTGGCCTGTTTCCAGCCCCATTGGGGGTGGGGTTCACTTTTTGTTCCTTGGGGCCATTCTTGGCAGTGCTCAGAACTTACTCATGGCTCTGCATTCAGGGATCACTGCTGGCGGGCTCTGGGACCAGGTGGGTGTGGGGATCAAACCTGGGTGTGCTGCCTGCACGGCCCGCACCTTGCCCTCTGCACTGGGTAAAGGGGGAGGATGGGGCCTTGGCTTAGCTAGCAGCCACCGGGGTCTTCCAGGACCCCAGCAGCTCTGGTGTGTGTGTGTGTGCCTGTCCCCCAGCCCGTGCTGCCTCCTCACCTGCCCTTTGTTCCCCCTTTTTTCTTTCTAGAAAGGATTTGGCTACAAAAACAGCAAGTTCCACCATGTGATCAAGGACTTCACGATCCAGGGTGGAGACTTCCCCCGGGGTGACGGCACTGGAGGTAATGCTGGCAGAGGGCAGGCGTGTGGAGGGGTGAGACGCCCCCGGCCCGCAGCTGCAGCAGTTCGGAGGGGCAGGCGGCCAGCGTTGGCGACTCTGGCCTTACCCGCCTAACCACAGACTGCTGGACCGGTCTGCACCCAGGGTGGCCTGTCTCGGATGCTCCAGGGACGGGGCCGACTGAGGGTCAGAGCACCAGAGGGGACCGCTTTCCCCAGCTGTACTCTCTCTGCCCTAGAACTTACTTTCGGGGTGGGATGACAGGGAACGGGTGTGGGTCCACACCCAGCGGTGCTCAGGGATCACTCCTGGCGGTGTTTTGGAGAGCATATATGGGGTGCTGGTATCATACCTGAGTCAGACTTGTGCACGACACGTGCCCTGCGGGCTGTGCTCTCACTCTGGCACCGCAAACCCATGGCTCCTGGTGGGGCCCAGGGGACCGTATGTGGAGCTGGGGATCCGAACCCGAGTCGACCACATGCAGTACAAGGGCCCCGCCCACTGAACTCTCCTCCTGGGCCCGGTCCCAGCACCCCATCTCACTCCACGGCTCTGGCACCCTCGGGACAGGGGTGCGGGGACGCAGAGTTACGCTCCACCAAGAGCTTCAGGACTCCCAGCTGCCCTCTCCCCGTCTGGACATGGCGGGCCGACTCAGGTGCCTGCTGAGGGCACAGCGGCCCTGGCACAGCAGATCCGTTTCCTCCCAGCCCCAGAGACTCAGATGGGCCCCAAGGAGATATTTAAGGTTCAGACTCATAATTTGTTTGGTTTAGGGCCCCACCTGGTGGGGTTACTCCTGTCTCTGCACTCGGAGATCAGTCCGGGGACCATGTGGGGTGCTGGGACTGAACCCGGATTAACCGAGCCCAAGGCAAGCGCCTTCCCCGCTCTGTCCCTCCAGCCTGTTTGCTGGGTTTTCATCCTCCTTGGAAGCCCCGGGGGTCTCTGGACGGTCGCACTTAGGCCAGTGCAGAGGGTGGACAAGTCCCGTATCTAAGGAGCTTGAGGACTGGACCCAGCGCCTCTGAGGCGAGTCCTCTGAGCTCACTCACTGTCCAGGACAGTGCTCGGAGCTGTGGGGTGGGGGAGTCGGTCAGGTGCCTGTAGGGCACGCCTCAGGCCGAGGCAGGGAGAGGGATGAGCCGGCCTGGCTGGGGACTTGTGGGCAAAGAAGAGGCAAGGTAAAGGTGTGAGCTCGGGTGGAGCCCAATGGACTGGCACCCACAGGAGGCCCTGGGATTGCCCCCCCCCACCACCTGATCCTCTGAGTTCCCACCATCCCCCAAACGAAGAGCGGGACTCGGGGGGCCTGGAAATGGAGCACCCGGGAACAGGACCAGGGGCTTGTCCTCCTGAACGACATTCCAAAGCCCTGGTGGGTGTCCAGGATGATGGCGGGGCTGGACGGGTTTGTGAGGAGCCCAGAGAGGGTCTCGTGGAGAGAAGCCGAGATCCCAGAGCTGGGTCCCAGGGTGTGGAGTCCCCGCTGTGCTGTTTCCAGGCTCCCAGGGTTGGTGTGTGACGCTTGCTGCAGACCCAGCCCACCGTCTGTGCCAGGGACAACAGTGCCTCAGCTGCACGCAAGGAAGCGCCTTCCCCGCTGGACTGTCTCTTCTGCCCTCCACCTTTCCTTTCTGTTCACTCTTAGGAAAGAGGCACTTGGCTTTCTGGGACCCACGTACCAGCCCCTAACCTGCCCCCTGCCCCTCTCCAGTGCTCTCCTTTTGCTTAGGGGAGGGACAGTGTGTGGTGCTGGGGATTCAGACTGGGCTCAGCAGGTGCAAGTACCCACGTGAGCCTTCCGTAGAAGCCATCACAGTTCTGCCATCAGAGAGGCTGTTCATAAACTCAGGCTTCCAGAATGAATTTATGATTTACGGTCAGGAGAGATTTCATTTTTTTAAACTGTTATTTCGCGCCGTGATTTACAGTACTGCTCTTGGGGGAGTCTTGCACGAGCATCGAGCACCAGGCCCTCCCCTACTACCGCTTCCCTCCACCAGGGTCCCGGGGATGTTTGACTTGTGTCCTTATGCACTGGGCTGTGTGAGAGCTTCCAGGGCACCGAGGGATGGCCGGAGGCGAAGTTCAAGGAGCCCTTGCCCAGGGCCGCGTCCATGAGTGCTATGGCGTCCAGACCAGAGAGCGGAGGGGACAGAGGTTTGTTTGGGCCTCATGCCCCGCCTGGCGGCTGAGAACGGCACAGACCGAGGCCCCAGCTGTTGCTTCTCCGGGAACCAAGCTCCCCGATCTCTCTTCCCAGGTAAGAGCATCTATGGCGAACGCTTCCCTGATGAGAACTTCAAGCTGAAGCACTACGGGCCGGGCTGGGTGAGCATGGCCCACGCGGGCACAGACACCAATGGCTCCCAGTTCTTCATCACGACGGTCAAGACCGCCTGGCCCGATGGCAAGCACGTGGTGTTCGGGAAGGTTATCGAGGGCACGGTGAATTGAGGTGGGGGCGGCACTCGGGGCACTGTGGCCCCGGCAGCACCAGAGTTGACCCCGCACAGCCAGCCCCGCACTCAGACCCGTGCAGGGCGGCAGAGCTGAGGGGTCGGGAAGAAGGAGCCAGCCTCTCGGTGCGCCCCAACTTCTGAGCATCTCTGTCTCACCGCCCGCGTTCTGTGCCCTGGAACCGCAGTGTGTGCTGTCGGTCAAAGGCAGGCGACGGAAGGAAGAAGGAAGAAGGCCAAACTGGTTGCTCGATCTGTTTATTTCATTCTCTCTCCCTGCTTCTTTCCCGGCTCTCGTGGATCTGGCCCCGTGGATCTGGCCCCCCAACCCACTCTTACAGCCTAGTTAAATCTCCACAGCATGAGGGGTTGGGGTGTACACATAGGTGTGGTCACCATCAATAGGGTAAGGTCCTTTCCCTTAGGGGATGCTTCTCCTAGGACTTAATTCTCTTTCAGCAGGAGGATCCACCCAAGGGCGGAGTCCCATGAATGTGTTTCTCTTCTCCTCAGCCAGCAAACATATAAGAATTCATAATATTAATTATTTTGTATGGACACAATAAGAGATGCATTAAAGCTTATAGAATTGCTCTCCCGGGGCCATCTCAATCTCAGACTACAGTGCTCAGGCCAGATCAGTCTTTCCTATCCCTGGCATGGTCCCAGTCTCATAATTACTATTGGATCATGACAGCATTTGTCTATGATCAAGCTCTTAACTTATAGTTAAGAATTAGGCACTTTGGCCAGGCCCATCTCGATGCCAGGGTAGCACATAACTCACCGCTTGCCCTGCATCCTTCCCGTCCCACGTCGGGGACTCTGCTTTGGGGTGCTAGGAACTGAGGGCAATTGAGGCTTAAGTGGAGAAAGCAGATGCCTGGGAGGGAATAATATTCGAGGCCAATTAATTCCCAAGTTATAAAAACATAATATTTTCTTCTTGTGTCTATACAAAACAGTCATAGCTTTAAAGTAAATTATTCAAAAGGCACAAGAAGAGGAGAAAGGCAATATTAACTTATATAATATAAATTCAGTATCCTAGGAAGGTCTGACCTTGCAAATTAGCAGAGTCAGATTAAGGGAAAGCTGAGGATTAACTCTTTTGGGGAAGAGAGCATGGAGAAGTGATTATAGCTAAACAAAGGGATGGGAGAGATTCGGGAACACCTTGATGGGTGTGACTGGGGTAAGCCTAAACTCTGGGTAAAACCGGGACAAGCTACTTGTGGCAAGGAGGGAAAGGGCAAAGGAATGTCATCCTACAAACCACCACTGGTTTTTGTACCTTCCACTACAATGTGAAATCAGGAAATGTAATAGCTTTTATCATGTTTGATAGGATTTCTTTTACTTTTTGCAGTTTTATGGTTACTCACAAATTTTAGTAGGATTTGTTATAAGTCCCTGACTAATGTCATTGGGATTTATAGGAGACTGCATAGAGTTTATATGGGTTTTTGGTAGAATGATTGTTTTCACTATGATAATTCTTCCAATCCAGGAACACCTATTTCCTGGTGTCCTCTTCTATTTCTTTCAATAGTGACTTAAGAATTTTCAGCACATGATTCTTTCAGACTCTGTTGATTGCTGAGGTGTTTTTAGAAACTACATTCAGTGCTATTTTCTGAGTTATTTTCTTTCTATGCGGTTATTTGCACATGGAAATGCAGCAGGTTTTGTTTGGCATGTGTTGACTTTGTAGCCTATTACCTTGCTACATGTATTTATTATTACTACATGTCTAGGGTGAGCCATTAGGGTTCTCTCTGTACATTGTTATAACAACTACAGATAGTGACAGAGGAAAGTCTTCAATCTGGATCCTTTTAATTTCTTTTTCTTCCCTCGTTCCTGTAGTAAAGATTTCTAAAAGTCTACTGAACAGCAATGAAAAAAGTAGACATTCTTTCCTATGTTTACTTTCACAGGGAAGGCTTTCACTTTTAGTTGTTTTACATTTAATAAAATGGTTGGTCTTAGGCCAGCAGTTTCATTATATTTGGGGGATATTTTTAATGGGCACACCTGGCAGTGCTCAGGAATCACCCTGGGGGTGGTCAGGAAAAAATATATGGTACATTGGATTGAAACTGGGTTGGTAACCTGTAAGTCAGTACCCTACTCCTGGTAACAACTCTTCAGTGTCCTAATTTTGCTATTTTGGCTTCATTTTTATCTCTATAATTTCCCTGACTTAATTAAAATATTTTAACTCTTATTCTTGATTAAAATTTATGACTTGTAGTCACTTTTCTAGTGCAACATTGTATAAAATGATCAATACTAGCAACACAAGTCTATTTAAATGTAACATTTTAGCTGATTAAATAAAATTAAAATCAATTTTTCAATATCAGAGCACATATTTCAAATGTACATTGCTATGTATGACTAATGTCTATATAATACGACAATGTTGATATAGAACCTTTCCTTCTCTGCTACTCCACACTGTTTACTACTAGTAAAGAGTTTTATGTGTCAGACATAAAATGATTTCTATTTTTTATTACAGTTAATGTTAATGCATTTAATTACAATTTAGTTAAGAGAATTATAATGGTGTTCATGATTCTGATAATGACATATCAACAATAATGCATGTCTCTGACATTGAGTGCCCATGCACCTCTTCCCCCATCACCTGTGTTTCAATATTGCTTCCCTGCCTTGTCCCTTATTGATTGATTGACAGTGATGGTTTAGGTGCAAACTGTTGCCTCTCTTAGCATCATCCTGGTTCTTGGGACTTTCCATCTAGGTTCCCATGTTACTTTTAATCAGCATCTTCTTTGCCCTCCTTCCCCTTCATTATTAAGGACCTTAAATCAAAATATAAAGCAAACCCCGAGAAACCATCTGGGCAGGAAGTTTGTCAAGATCCATGAGGATCTCATCCCTGTGAGTGTGGCTCAGTTCTGGCTTGCAGTCAGTCATGCTGACTGGAGTCCTGGCAAACACATGAAAAAGAAAAATCCCCAAATCTTAAAACAACGAGAAAACTCTGGGAATACTTCTGGGAGAACTGCATTCCTGAGTTCCTAAGTTCCTGAGTTCCCTAACAGGATCTCTCCTAGAAGAACATATTGTTAAGTTCTGGGTCCAACACAGGTGGGACTACCATGCAATGTAATCAACACCATCAATCAATCCTTTTTAGGTACAAAACTTCAGCCTTCACCCAGCCTGAAGTTTGTTTCTCCCCACTCTGACACCTGGGACCCAGTCAAGAGTCAAGTTTGTGAAGTTTCAGTGAGAATTTCCTCAGTACCATATAGGAGAGAAGCTAAAAAATATACAACTTTACACCCCATCACAGGCACCCTCTCCTGTGTCTGAGAATGTCCAGAAGATGTATGTAGAGATCTCCTTTGGTGAGAACCATGGCTCCATGGGGATATCTCTGTCTGGGCCCACTACTGGCTGCCAACTGTTCCTTCACAGCCAGCCTCAGGGCCAGAAGCTGGCAGAGTGGATCTGTGTCAAGTACTAAGGGAAGGAGAGAGTTGAGTCCAAGTTCTAGGAATGGATCAAGAGTGGAGAGTATCAGTTGGGTGTCACAGGTGCCTTGCCTTAGGGAACAAACAGTGGAGATGAAGGTAGGAACTTTGAGGGCCAAAGACACCATGGAAAGAGTCAAGGCCAAGGAGCCGGCTGCTCCTCAAACACAGACTAAAGCCACTCGAACTGAGATTTCAGATGAAACCCCATATTAAATATCTGCCCAAGAGGGCTAATGAATATCCAGGAACCAGTCCAGATCCACCATTCCCTAAAATGCCAATTTCCAGCATTCAGAAGATCCATGCCTTAACAGAGGCATTGCAGGTGTGCTCAAATCCATATCGGAGAATCAGCACAGAGACCATCCCCAACAGGTGCTCCTGAGTGCACAGCACTTGCCTTTTTGTGTTCCCCATGACCACGTCTCAAGAAACCCTACTGGATGCCTGTTAGGTCACAAAGTGCTGTGTGACTGCAAAACAGACCAAAGGGACACCCTAGAACCCAGGAGCTCCAGGATTTTAACAGATGATGGCTCTTTAAAGAGGCAAAGAAAGATGACGGACTTGAACGTGATATAGAGTACAGAAGTCCCAGCTCCAGAAAACCAAAAGGGTTTGAAGAACCACAGACCTCTCCAGTGAGAGCAGGACTTAGCTTTGTCCAGTTGACTCTTGACTGATTCCTAGATGCGCAGGTGGGCTGAGAGGGAAGATTCAACTTTCATGTTGGGTGAAGGTTGAACCTTCTGTAACCCAAAAAGGACTGATGAATTTGATTACCTTGTATGGTTGTCTTCACTTTTGTTTGACCCAAAACTTTACAATATATTCTTCTAGAAGTGATCCTGTTAAGAAACTCAGGAGCTTAGGAACTAACTACTGAGAGCAAATGCTTCCAAAAGCAGCTTCCTCCAGTAAATATTTTTAACAAGATTAGGGTATTTTTTGTGTGCTGTTTTCAAAACTCAGAAAAGCAAATGCCAGGATCCTCTGCAAAAACGTAAACCTACATTAGCCTCTGCAAGGTGCCAAGGAGCACGTAAAGGCAGTGTGATGATGCATGATGATATCTGAGGCTCAGGCCTTCATATCAGGTGTTGGACAGATTCTGGAGGACAAAATAGCCTGCAGTCATGTTAAAGAGCACAAACAACTAATTCAATCCTCACCAAATGGGGCTTCACATTTCCACCGGGCGTGATTTCAACGCAAGATAAATACAATTTCTAGTACAGCAGGTGCCCCCAAAGTGAAATGAGTAAGAGACCTGGAGTACATTAAAAGATCTATGAATGGGAAAATAGGCATGAAATGTCATTCATCCCATATCCTTAATAAGACTCTCTTTCATTATTTGTATACAAGAAAGTCATGGACTTTTGGGTGTTGATTTTGTAGCCTGCCACTTTACTATATCAACTTATTGTCTCTAGGAGCTTTTCTGTAGAGTCTTTAGGGTTTCCAAGTAAAGTATCTTGTCATCTGCAAATAGTGATAACTTGATCTCTTCCTTTCCTATCTGTATGCCCTTGATATCTTTTTCTTTTCTAATTCCAGGCACAAAAGTCAGATCAAAGTGGATTAAAGACCTCAATATCAGACATAAATCTATAAGGTTCATAGAAGAAAATGTAGGCAGAACTCTCCATGACATTGAAGCTAAAAGCATCCTTAAGGACGAAACAGCACTGACCATGCAAGTGGAAGCAAACATAAACAAATGGGACTACATCAAACTAAGAAGTTCCTGCCTTCAAAAGAAACAGTGACCAAAATACAGAAAAAGCCCACAGAATGGGAAAGAATATTTACCCAATACCCATCTGATAAGGGATTAATATCCAGGATAAATAAGATACCTGTAGAATTGTATAAGAAAAAAACCTCCAACCCCATTAAAAAAATGGGGAGAAGAAATTAACAGAAGTTTCCTCAAAAAAGAAATACAAATGGCCAAAAGGCACATGAAAAAATGCTCCACATCACTAGTTATCAGGGAGATGCAAATCAAAACAACGATGAGATATCATCTCACACCACAGAGACTGACACACATTCAAAAGAACAAAAGCAACCAGTGCTGGTGTGGATGTGGGGAAAAGGGAATGCTCCTTCACTGTTGGTGGGAATGCCAACTGGTCCAGCCTTTCTGGAAAACAATATGGACAGTCCTTCAAAAACTAAAACTTGAGGCTCTCCACTGAGATGATATCCCGGGGGCCGCACATGTGCGGCCTCACCACAGCTGCATGAGCATGATTCCAGAGGCCAGCTAAACTACTTTTGGTACTGGCAGCTCCTTGCAGAATGTCTCCAGACTGAAAACTAAGCTGCGGCCCCATGCCTGCCCAGGAGGGGAAAGGTTTTTCTCTCTTGTTCTTTCCTTGCCGGGGGTGGGGGGGAAGGGCATGGAGACCACCATATTATAAGGACCACTAATGAGAGATACAAGCTTGCAATGATCCAATTTCTGGAAGAAATTTCCCTGGACTTAGTTGCTAAAATACAGAAATCCAAAACCGGGTGGCCATGATTGCGGCCTCTTATCTCATATCTCTTCACAGCAGGTCTGACTCTAGTGGGGAACTCCTAACAATAATAGTGAGTTTTTTGTTAAAATATTGAATATAACCAAAGTATAGCGAAAGTAAGGTGAAATTTATCAGTTACACAGGCGAGGGCGGGGGGGAGATGGGAGGTAGACTGGGGTTTTTTTGGTGGTGGAATATGTGCACTGGTGAAGAGATGGTTGTTTCAGCATTGTATAACTGAGACTTAAGCCTGAAAGCATTGTAATTCTCCACATGGTGATTCAATAAAAAAAAAAAAAACTAGAAATTGAGCTTCCATATGACCCCACAATACCACTTCTGGGAATATATCCCGATGATGCAAAAGAGCACAGTAGAAATGACATCTGTACTTATATATTCATTGCAGCACTGTTCACAATAGCCAAAATATGGAAACAACCTGAGTGACCTAAAACAGATGACTGGTTAAAGAAACTTTGGTACATCTACACAATGGAAGACTATGCAGCTGTTAGGAGAGATGAAGTAATAAAATTTGCTTATAAATGGATAAGCATGGAGAGTATCATGCTAAGTGAGATGAGTCAGAAAGAGAGGGACAGACATAGGAGCACTGCACTCATTTGTGGAGTGTAGGGTAGCATCACATGTGGCTGACACCCAAGGATAATAGATACAAGGGCCAGGAGGATTGCCCCATAGCTGGAAGACCGCTTCATGAGTGGAGGGGAGAAGGCAGATGGAATAGAAAAGGGATCACTAAGAAAATGATGGCTGGAGGAACCAATTGGGTGGCAGATGCATGCCAAAAGTAGATAATGGACCAAACATGATGAGCTCTCAGTGTCTGTGTTGCAAGCTATAATACCCAAAATTAGAGAGAGTATTGGGAATATTGTCTGCCTTAGAAGCAGGGGGAGGGTGGTAAAGGGGGGGTATATGGGGATATTGGTGGTGGGGAATGTGCACTGGTGGAAGGATGGGTGCTTGATCATTGTGAGATTGTAACCCAAACATGAGAGCTTGTAACTATCTCATGGTGATTCAATAAAATTTTAAAAAACATTAAAAATAAAACTCTCCCCACAGTCAGTACCTGCCAATTTGGGCCAAGAGTCCCAGGTGCTCACAGACATTACCAATACTGCCCAATGGACTGTTTTCCACAGGGGAGGTCTCTTACCTTGAAAACCCTAAATGCTTCTCTAGCCTTTGTTCTGGAAAGCTAGTTTACCTTGTAATAAAAACCATTTTTTTTAAAAGAAAAAGCTCAGATTTCTTTTTTCCTTTCTTTTTGGGTCATACCTGGGATGCGCAGAGGCTATTCCTGGCTCTGCACTCAGAAATCATCCCTGGCGGGTCTCGGGGGACCATATGGGATACTGGGAATTGAACCCTGGTCGGCCACGTACTATGCAAATGCCCTACCCGCTGTGCTATTGCTCCAGCCCCTAAAAGCTCAGATTTCTTTTTTTATTTTATATATTTTTTAAATTTTATAATCCACTAAACTATTATCGGACATGAAGCCATGGCTTTAGATGATCAAGTGATTAGTTTTGTACCACTTTTGATTTCACACCCTGCCAATTCACTATACAAGTCCATCTGCTTTTTCTAGTATATGTTATTTTTTCATCCTAGAGTTTTCCTAGTAAACTGTCAGGTCATCTGCAAATATTGATAGTTTGAGTTTGTTTTTCAACGTAAATGCAGATTAATACCTATTTTATAGCCTAGTTGCAGTGACTTCCAATACAATATTGAATAGAAGTAGTGAAGGTAGAAAACCCATCTCTCCATTTCAGTTCTCTTCCCAGTACTATACTCACTCACCATCAGACCGACATGGACATCTGGGGCCAGAGAAATAGTGCAGGTGTTACGGCACTTGTCTTGCAGGTGGTAGAACTGTATCAGTTGCAGCACTGACCCAGTAACACCCAAAGGAGTGACCCTGATATAGAACCAGGAGTGGGCCCGGATACCTATGAGGTGTAGCCCAACCCTTACGACATCTAGAAAAACAAAGATACATGTACGCAAGTGTTTTTACTGAAACCCAGATCATGTGTCAGCGAGAAATCCTTAATAAGTTGGTTTCTGGTTATTCTTTACTGAGTGTTTTGTTTCCCAGTGTTCGTATTATCATTTCTCTGTATTATCCTCCTTTGTCATTGTTCTTTTGTTTTTTCCATACTCTCTTCTCTTATATTTAAACAGAAAGTATATTTTGTTTTTCCTTGTAAAACCAGTTTGATCATCATTAAGGTCTTCATTTTTATCTATAAAAGTCTTTATTGTTGAGGCTGCAGAGAGAAGACAATGTGTTTGTGGAGACCCTTGTATGTGCAGACCTGGATTCAATACATGGAACAAATTATGGTCTCCTGAGCACCTCAAGGAGGTGAACAGTTTCTGAACACAGTGCCAAAACTAAACCTGACTGCTGGGGCTGGCCTAACTGCTGCTTCGCCTCCCCAAATCTCTGTCACATTATTTTTATGCTGGATATTACCCTAGCAATACAGAGTATACTCAATTAAAAAATGTTTAATTGGGGCTATCTTGCACAATACCCTTCTTTAAAACATGGTTTCTATGGGAAAACCACACGCATAATCATACAGACCATTTCTGTTATTTTTTACAAATGCTATAGTATTGCATTTTTCATGTTTACTTTGAATCATTTAATATATTTGTATTCTGAGTTTTTCACTGATTATCTGTAGAACTCCTTAAGCTTCTTTTATTTAGACATTTAGCTTCTTTCCCATTTTAAGTACAATATTACCAATTATTCAAATGGGATTCCTACACATTTTCCTCTTATTTTTTCTTTACATCTCTTTGTAATCATTTTGATCTTTAGCCCTATAGGGCTGTTACACTGCTGTGACATTTCACCATTTCTTCTCTACCCTTTGGAGGCTATAGTTTGGTATGTTTCACTAGTATCCTTTCCTGTTAACAGACTTTATTGAGTTCTTGTCTAGTATTAACCCCATTGAATGAATTCTTTTTTTGTTTAATTTTGTATTAGTGAATCACCGTGAGGTACGGTTAGTTACAAACTTAATGAACTTTCATGTTTGGAATTCAGTCATACAGTGATTGTTTACCCATCCCTCCACCAGTGCCCATTCTCCTCCACCAATAATCCCAGTATCCCTCCCACCACCCTCACTCCATTCCCCTCCCCCTGCCTCTGTTGCAAGCACATTCCCTTTTACTCTCTCTCTCTCCTTTAGGGTGTTGGGGTCTGCAATGCAGGTATTAAGTGGCCATCATGTTCAGTCTGTAATCTACTTTCAGCCCACATCTCCCATCCCGAACAGTTTACTTCGTGTTCCCTTCTCTATCTGAGCTGTCCTTTCCCCCAGCATGTGAAGCCAGTTTCCAAGCTGTGGGGCAGACCTCCTGGTCCTTATCTCTACTACTCTTGGGTGTTAGTCTCCCGTTCTGTTATCTTATATTCCACCAGTGAGTGTGATCTTCCTATGCCTGTCTCTTTCTGACTCATTTCACCTAACATGATACTTTCTATGTTGATCCCATTTAGTGAATTCTTTAGCTCATGTTTTGTACCTAATGCTCATTATTTGTATTTAAAGCTGTTTAATACCTTTGTCTTTATTTAAATGTTATGCCTCTGGGGCTGGAGCAATAGCACAGCTGGTAGGGCGTTTGCCTTGCATGCGGCTGACCCAGGTTCGATTCCCAGGATCCCATATGGTCCCCTGAGCACCGCCAGGAGTCACTCCTGAGTGCAGAGCCAGGAGTAACCCCTGTGCATCGCCAGGTGTGACCCAAAAGGCAAAAATAAATAAATAAATAAAAATTAAAAAAATAAATTTTATGCCTCTAAGTATGGCATAGATGACATTTGAAATTTCAGAAAACATTAGTGTTATATTTCACAGATTGTGCAGGTGTTAAAAAATAATAAGAACATAAATTATAGGTCATTTCACAGGTTTCAAGTCATCACCTAGTCACTATCTCAGATGTTTGTTTCATTATTCTAGTGTTATACTTTGACTTTAGTTTGGTTTGGTTTGTGATTGAAATTTTCAGTTAGGTTGGTTGCCCTTTCTGAAATATAGTTAGTAAATGGGACTCTTTTGTTTGGAATACCTACTGTGGCTTTCCCATGGGGGCCAAGTGGAGTCCTAGAACCTGAGATGTCATATAGGAATAATCACCACAGGAGGATATGATGTTTGATGTGTTCATCTTCTTGGTATACTCATTAACAAATCTCCACCAATTTTAAAAAAGTAATGCATTTTTAATAATTCTCATAGGTAATAGAAAATATTGCTTTTGAGAAATGCTGATTTACAAACCATAGGAATTATTTTCATGATCTCAAAAGGAAACACTTGAATTAATACTAGGCCTAATTTAATAATTAAATTGTTTTTGATTCATTGTTTTAGATCATAGGATTCCTTATCTTAGAGAAAAAGGTTTCAGTGATCTTCTGGAATTTGTTTTCTTATGCCTTCAAGTGCAAAATTGTTATCATCAGTCTTGTCTCCAATAAAACAAGGCAACTACCATATGAGTCTCACATTAAAAAACCTCTTGCTAACTGATTAGAGCACATTAAAAAAGAAGGTGAAATGAAGGGGAAATTATGGAAAATGTACAACAAAAAATAAGTTGATCTACAAATAGAATTCAGTCTGTGGATTTCCAAGCTCACCTTTGCACTTAATTGTGTGTTCTCACAAGAAGTTTCATAGATACAGATTTTAAAAGTAAATTACATGTTTTGACCGAACTGCATCGTAACTGAATACAGAAATAATACTTCTAATAGGAAAATATTACCAGAATTCTTTTTTCATCAAAGAACCATGATTTAAAAAGTTACTGATAGTTGCATTTTAGGCACACAATAACTCAACAGCAATCCTTCGACCAGTGCAACTTTCCTCCACCAGTGTGCCCCAATTCCCTCTAACCCAAGCCCAACTCCATCCCTACCTGTCAACTCGACAGGCACATTGTAAAGTTTTAGTGGTTCCCAAGTAGATCTCATGTTTCAGTTCTGTTTAATCTGTGTTTTGGATATCTGACTATACCCCTCCCTCATACCACTGGTATAACTGAAGCCCTGGTGTCTGTTCACCCATCACTTTCAGCTTTCTTCTCCCCCTTGGTTTCTTTCCTTCTGTATGTCTCCTGTTTAAACACTGGGGTCAAGGATGATCTAAGCACATCCCTTCTACTACACTACATTTCTTCATCCAGGATTCTATATTCCACAGATAAGTGAGGCCACACTGTGTCCTTCCTCTTTTGACTTACTTCAATTGCCTTCCTGTTCCAACCACATCCGAGCAAGTTGAATGATTTCCTTGTTTTTTGCAGCTGCATAGTATTCCATTTTGAACATATATCCCATCCTAATTCATTCACCTATCATTGGACACGTACGTTGCTTTCATATCTTAGTTATTGTATGGAGTGCAGCAGTGAATAATGCTATGCATATGACATTTTGATCGAGTGTTTTTACGTCTGGAGGAGAGATGCCCCAAGGTGAAATTGCTGGGTCATATGGCAGTTCAATGATAAGTTTACTGAGAACTCTCCATACTGATTTCCACAGGGGTTGCAACTGACAACATTCCCACAAGCAGTGAATGAGAGTTCCTCTTTTTAACCACATCTCTGTCAAGACAGAAAGAGTTTCTAAATTTTTTGATATGTGCATTCTCACTGGTGAGAGATAAGTGATGCTGAGCATGTTTCATATGCCTGCTGGCCATCTACCATTCTTCCTCTGAGAAGTGTCTATTCATTTCCTCTCCCCTTTTGTGGAGAGGCTTTCACATTTCTTTTTGTTGATCTTTGAGAGTACTTTATATATTCTGAGTATCAAATCTTCATCTTATGTGTTTAATGCAAATATTTTTCTCATTCAGTTAGCTGTCATTTAGTTTTAGCCTGTGGATATTTTTTGCTATGCAGAAGATCTTTAACTTTATGTAGTCCCATTTACTTATTTTTGATTTTGATGCCTTTGCCTGTGGTTTCAGATATTTGAAGATATCTATGAAATCCAAATCTTAGTATATTTTACATAGTGTTATTACTATATTTTCCTCAGTGTACTTTAGAGTTACTGGTCAAATCTCAAGGTCTGTGATTCACTTTGAATTGACTTCTCTATGAGGTATACAATATGAATCTAGGGGCTGGAGTGATAGCACAGCGGGTAGGGCGTTTGCCTTGCACGCGGCCAACCCGGGTTCGATTCCCAGCATCCCATATGGTCCCCTGAGCACCGCCAGGAGTGATTCCTGAGTGCAGAGCCAGGAGTAACCCCTGTGCATCACCGGGTGTGACCCAAAAAGCAAAAAAAAAAAGATATGAATCCAGCTTTAGTATCTGACATGTGATTATCCAATATTCCCACACCATTTGTTGAAGATGCTATATTTACTCTGTCTCATAATCTCAGCTCCTTTTATGAAAATTAGCTTCCCATATTTATGGTGTTTTGAATAGGATGTATGATTATGACTCATTGATCAGAGGGTCTGATTTTATTCCTGTATGATGCTGTTTTGATCACTGTAGCTTTATAACACAGTTACAAATTAGGTGATGTAAAACTCCCAATTTCTTATTTTTCAGTATGGTTCTGGCTATTTAAAGTATTTTCTGATTGCACACAAACTTTATTATTGACTTTTATAGAGACTGGAAGAATAGCACATAAATTATGATGGGGAGTGCATTGAATCTATGTAACAGTTTAGGTAAGTCATTTTAATAATATTGATTCTTATAATTTCTGAACATGGGATATATTTTTACTTTCTGATATGTTCTTCTATATCTTTCTTAAATGATTTTAAGTTATTATGGTATAGATCTTGCACATCTTTTGTTAAGTTGACTCCTCAATACTTGATGTTTAGGGGTACTATTTTAAGTGAGATAGACTTAAAGCATATCTTCAAGTATATCTTTATAGTTATACTTAAAGATATACTTAAGGTATATCTTTAAAGAGGGCCACCTCCCTACATGGCACCTACACAGCAGAAGCCTGGCAAGCTACATGAGGCGTATTCAATATGCCAAAAACAGTAACAAAAATGGGCCTCATTCCCCTGATCCTGGAAGAGATTGGGATATGGCAGTATTGAGAAAGAAGAGCAAACAGAGACTACTAAAATCTCAGGGCCAAACAAGGCTGCCAAAATGAAGAATGCCTAAAATGACTGTCTGCACTTTTAACGCACAAAAACTGGCATTGGAAGCATCTATCAAGGACCAGATGGTGCAAGCACAGAAGATTAAGTACGACGTCATTGGATTGACCAAGACGAGAAGGCATAGATCATATCACGCCGTTTTTGACAGTGGAGAACTGTTCCTCAGAACATGCGACAGTAGAGGCATCGGTGATGTCAGTGTCCTCATTGGCACGAACTTGGCCATAAGCATTGGTTCATTCAAATGCCTAACAAAACAAATCAGATGCTTACATTTGAATAGATGTGGCTCATTGCTGGCAGTTTCTATTTTTATCGTCTACATACCAACATCCAACTACGACAAAGAAGAAATTGAAAAGTTCTACAGGGAGCTGAAGTTCTATAAAGAAGACCACACCTCTACAAGGTCATTCTTGGTGATTTTAACTCCAAGATAGGACCGAGAAGGTCGCCCAAAGAACTACACATCGCCTAGAATGGAACAAACAGGGTGAGAGACTGTATGAGTTCATCATGTTGACCACTACCATCCATGGTAACTCGCAGTTCCACAAGGTCGAATCTAAACGTTGGACATTGGAGTTTCTCAGTGGACAGTTCTACAATGAAATTGACCACATCATATTCAATTGATGGTTCTGCCTGACCATGTTGCTGTTGTCCCAAAATTCCAAATGGGACCAGACCACCATCTCCTTTGTGTGAAATTCTACCTCACAGAGCAGAAAGAAAAGGCTGCAAAATTTAAGAAGAGAACTCCCAGAAGGACCACCAACTGGGAGCTCTTTTGCACTATTGTAGCAATATGGGAAGATGCCTTCATTGACAACATCGATGAGGAATACGATCGACTGGTTCAGCACCTCCATGATTGTGTAAGGAATGCCGAGAGAGAGAAAACCACAAAAAGACACCTGTCTTTGGAACCTCTTGAGCTCATTCTCCAACATGGGTTGGTGTGAGCCTCAAGCAAGGAGCCTCTGTTTGCTCTTCCTTCTCAACACTGCCATATCCCAATCTCTTCCAGGATCAGGAGAATGAGGCCCATTTTTGTTAGTTTTTGGCATATCAAATATGCCTCATGTAGCTAATGTCTGAGCTTGCAAAGCTGTGTAGAGAAGCAATAAAAGAAAACCTCAAAGAGAGAAGAGCAATAATGTTGGCCCATGTGGCAGAATCCGGGAAAAGTATTAGCAACGCTCACCTGTCCTTCACCAACTATAAGACCAAGATGACTGTCCACCGACGTCCTGATGGATCTATCACATCTTCCAGAAGGGCAATGGAAAAGGTTTTCCACAAATTCTACTTGGATCTCTTTGATAGCCATGTCCACCTGCCTAGATACCAAATTTTGCAGGATGGATATGTTGTTCCCAATGTTCTCTCTTTTGAAATCTGACACGCCATTTCGTTGGTAAAGAAGCATACAGCACCCAATCCAGAGAAAGTCAGACCCAAACACCTGAAGATTCTGCTGCCAGTACTCATTAGTACACTGGCTCAGCTCTTCATATGCTACCTTTCAGAATGCAAGCTTCTGTCGCAATGGAAAACCAGCAGGACTATCCTGTTGTACAAGAAAAGAGACCTCCACGACATCGGCAACTATCGTCCAATTTGCTTGTTGTCCGTTGTCTACAAGTTGTTCACTTGAGTCATCCTCAATAGGATTGGCAGAACACTAGATGGAGGTCAGCCATGTGAGCAAGCCAGGTTCCGAAAAAGATTCAGCATGATCGACCATATCCACATAGTGACCAAGCTCATTGAGGTCTCGTGAGAGTTCAAACTACCATGGAGGCAGAGGAAGGGTGGGAAAGGGGGCAGTATACTGAGGATATTGGTGGTGGGGAATGTGCACTGGTGGAGGGATGTGTGTTTGATCATTGTGTGATTGTAACCAGAATATGAAAGCTTGTAACTACTCACGGTGATTTAATAAAAAAAAAATGCTGCTCTGTCTAACATTCATAGATTTAAAGAAGACCTTTGATCCTGTTGATATTGAAGTGGTCATCAAAGACTTAGCCAGACAGAGCATTCAAACTCAGTACATAAGGATCCTCTGTGAGTTGTGTTACGGATTCACCACCAGGATCTCACCATTCTACAAGGAAGTGATCATTGACGTAAAGAGAGTGGTTTGGCAGGGCGACACCATTTCACCAAAACTCTTCTGTGCCACCCTCAAGAACGTCATGCGACAACTGGAATGGGAAGGAATGGGAGTGAAAATAGATGGTTGGAAACTACACCACCTCTGCTTCGCTGATGACATCATTTTAATAACACCAAAAATTATCCAAATGGCACTAGTGCTGGCTGACTTCGACCATGAGTGTGGAAATGTTGGACTATAGCTGCATCTCATGAAGACCATGTTCATGAGAAACGGACTAGTTCCTGATGTTCCATTTGTTCTCAATGGAATGAACATCTCCAAATGCAGCAGTTATGTGTACCTAAGTGAGAACTCAACATGACATATGACCTGGCACATGAGCTTCACAGGAGGGAGAGAGCAGCATGAAACGCCTTCAAGAGAGTAAAAGAAGTTAAGAGGACGAAGAACCTCTGGCTCTGGGCACAACTTTTCGACGCCACCATTCTTTCTGTACTAACATATGCCTCAGAGACCTGGGCCCTATGAAAAAAGGATAAGAACGCTATTCAGGTCTCCCAAAGAAGAGTCAGCAGAGCTATGCTTGGAGTATCACATTTCACTCAAGTGAGAGAAGGAATCCAGAATTCCAACCTCCATTGACGATTGAGAGTCAGGGATGCTGTCTAGTTTGCCAAGACGTCAAAAATCAGATGAGCCAGACACGTATTGCGATTTGGAGATGACTGCTGCACTAGAGCTGTTACCGACTGGATTCCATAGTATGTCAAAAGAACGCATGGCAGCCTGCCAACAAGATGGTCAGACTTCTTCGTCAAGACCCTGAACAAACGATTTGAGGCTCTTTGCGTTCCTGAACTGATCAGTAATTGGGCTACACTAGCACGTGACAGTTATGAATGGAGACATTATTGACGCCCACTCGATAAAATCGATGAGCAACAGGATGACAAGTGATACAAGTAATACACTTTGATTGCTTTCTCCTCTGCTTCACTGTTTGTATATAAGAATGCAGTTGATTTTTATTTATTGGCTTAGTACCCAGCCACTTTGCTGTGTTCGTTTATTATTTCTAGAAGCTCTTACGTGGACTCCTTAGGGAGTATGTATGTATCCAATTTGGGTATCTTCGATTTTTTTCTTGCTTAATTGCCAGGCCTTCTAATACTATGTTGGATAGAAGTGGAGAGTGGATATTCCTGCCTCCTACCTGTTCTCAGAGGAAATTCTTTCAGTCTTTCACTATTAAGTATGATACTGGCTGTAGGTTTATTACAGATGACCAAAGCTTAATCATCAATATTATTATCTTGAGGAAGGTTCCTTCCACCCTGTTTTGTGGAGGACATGTATTATGAATGGATGTTGGATCTTGTCAAAAGCTTCCTCTGCATCAATTTACATGACCATACTATCTTCATATTTCCTTCTAACAATGTGGTAAATTATGTTAATTGATTTCCACGTTGCATATTTGCATCCCTGGGTGAATCTCACTTAAACAGAGTGTATGATTTTTGTAATACATTATTGAATTCATTTAGCTAAGATTTTGTTAAGGATTTTTGCATTGATACTTATCAGAGAGATTTGTCAAAATTATTTTTCTGAAAGTCTCTTTGTCTGCTTTGGTTATTAATGTAATGTTAGATTCATAGAAGTTAGGAAAAATTTCTGTGTCTTCAATATTTTGGAAGAGCTTAAGGCCATTAATCTTTGAGGTTATTAAACCTTACCAGAACTTACCAGTGAATCTATCTGAACTGAGACTTTTGTTCTTAGGTTAAATCTCAATCTCAATTACTGTTTCAATTTATTATTTGTAATTGGCCTATTTAGGCTTTCTATTTCCTCCTCATACAACTTTGAGATATTACAACTCCAAGAATCTATCCATTTCTTCTAGGTTTTCTAACTTAAAAGCATAAAGTTGTGGGGCTGGAGTGATAGCACAGTAGGGAGAGCATTTGCCTTGCACAGAGCCAACTCAGGTTTGATTCCCGGCATCCCATATGGTCCCCTAAGCACCACCATGGGTAATTCCTGAGTGCAGAGCCAGGAGTGTCCCTTGTGCGTCCCTGGGTGTGACTCAAAAAGCAAAAAAAAAGCATAAAGTTGTTCATAGTAACTTCTCATTATAGTTTGAATTCTGAAGTATTTGTTGTAATTATTCCCCTTTCATCTCTGAACTGATTTCTTTGAACTTTTTCTCCCCCATCCCCCACTTCTGAGTCTAGACAAAGGTTTATTCTCTTGTTTACTTTTTCAAAGAAACAGTTTCTGGTTTAGTTGATTCTTTAAATTGCTTTCTTGGTTTCTATGTTGTTGCTTCCTGCTCTAGTTTTTATTTCCCTCATTCTGCTAATTTTTGGATTTGTGATTTGTTCCTTCTCCAGATTTTTGAGGTGAGTATCCAGGTTTTTGATTTGGGCTTTTTTTCTTTCTTAATGTAGGTCTGCCTTGCTATAAATTTCCCCCTTGTTATAGCTTTTGCTGTATCCCATAGATATTGGCAACTTGTGTCTTCATTCTCATTAGTTTCAAGGAATCTTTTTATTTCTTTCTTGATTTCCTCTTATCAATTATTATTTCTTTTCTTTTTTGTGATTTTTATACATTTTATTTTCATAAAGTAGTTCATAATAGTTCATTACAGATAATATCCAAACACCCACCCCACCAGTAAGCATCTTCCCACCACAAAAAGAGGGAAATGTGTGAAGGTTGTTGTATTTTATTCTGGGGCCATTTAAGCCCATATATAAGAGAATACAAGCAAGTATGTTAAAACCAAACACATATGTGCTACTTTAGGTACATCAGTGGGCTAGAGTATATGAGGATGCATGGCCATGATTTTTTGTGGCCGCATGCTCCAGGAAATACTGCATTGCTCTCTTCTGGGAGCTTTATTTTATAGTCTCTGGGTCTTTGCCATTGATGAGATTACATGGTGCTGGGGCAGTTTGTGGGTGTGACTGCCAAGCTACTGGAAAACTGGGAATCTGGGTGGAGGAGGCCCAGTCCTGATCTGAGCAGGCTTGGAGATCTCAGTCACGGGTCCTGCATGCCTGGGCTCCTCTGTCAGTTCCCTCATATGTGAGGCTCATGCGAACATGTGGGGAGCGGCCTTGAGCATGGCTGTGGATGGGTTCTGGAGGCTTTCCACTGCTGGGGTTCTGCTTGGGATGGGGAGGGAAGCTAAACCTGCCCCCTCTCTGAGGGTGCCCCAGTGAAGACTGCCTGGTTTGGAGTCAGAAGATTCTGCCTCAATTATTAACAGTGGTTTTTTTCAGCTTTCAAGAAGATTTCCCCATTTTCTTTCTGTGATTAATTTCTACTTTCATTGTATTGTGGTCTGAGAGTCTTTTACAATTTCTCTATTTGTAAATTATATATGTTTGAGTTGTGCTATATATATGTACATATATATACATATATGTATGATCTACCCCAGAGAATGTTTCATATGCATTAGAGAAAACAAGTGTGTATTCTTCTTTTGGGGGATGTAGAACCCTGTATATATGCAAAAATACTAGTTCTTTTAGCTCATTTTTTAGGGCTCTTGTCGCTTTACTGATGTTCTGTCTTGTTGATGTGTCTAGTGGAGAAAGTGGTGCTCTGATTGTGTTTCCTATTCTATTGTGTTTCTACCACTGTTTTTCTTTAGGATTGTGAGCAGAAAGATTGTGAACTTTGGTGCACAGATGATACCACTTCCTGATCCATTGTTCCTTAACCAATTGGTAGTGTTCATACTGTCCCTAATAACTTTCTTTATATTGAATGGACTTTAGTCTGACATAATTATGGCTGTCCCAGGTTTTATGTGCCTTCCATTGGCTTGTATGATTGCTTTCAATATTTTCACTCTAAGGCTGTATTTATCCTGAGAGTTCAGGTGTATTTCTTATAGGCAATAAAATGATGGATTTTCTTTCCTGATATATTCAGCTACTCTATATCTTTCTATAAGAGAGTTTAGTCCATTGGCATTCAAGATGTTATTGGGGAAAAGAGTTTTATTGCTGTGTGTACATATCTGTGTATATGTGTGTTTGATTATGTACCAGTTGTTTTGGAAATTTTTTTATTTTAAATTTTAAATGGCTTTTCAGTAATTCTTGCAGGACTGATTTAGAAGTTGCAAATGCTGCCAACTCTTGTTTGTCTTAAAAGGCTCTTATCCTTTCCTCAAGTCTAAATGATAGCATTGTGGGACAGTGGATTCTCTTCTGGAAGTATTTTAAGTCAGTATTTTGGATATTTAATTCCACTGTTTCCTGTCTTGTAAGAATATCATTTGGAAGGTTTCTTGTGATGCTTATGTTGTTTCCATTGTAATTGAGGGTTTTCTTCTCTCTTAGTTACTTAAGTAGTCTGCCTTTGTCTTTTGATATGGCCGTTTTGATTACTATGTGTCTTGGTGTTCTCTTTTTGAGTCTATTTTGTTTGTTACTCTTTAGGCCTCTTGAATCTATGCAGGAACCTCTCTCAAGGTATCAGAAAAGTTCTCAGTTATTACTTTCTGACCAATTATTCCTTCCCTTTACTTTTTTCTTCTCCTTCCTGCATTCCTATGATTCTCTTATTCAAAGATTATTTCTCTTATCTATCAAGAACCTTACATTCTCTTCCTTTTGTTTACTTGTCTTTTTTCATTTTATTATTAGTGCTAGCTAATATTTGGTCTTTAATATCACTGATAAGTTCCTTTGGATGTTGAATTCTATTGTTGTGACTTGCTTTGTATTTTTTAACTCCTTCAATCTCTTTAAGTTTGTTCAATTTTTCTTCCAGTGATTCTTTTAGTTCAGTGGCCATTTTTGGATCATAGACCTGCATTCCTAGTCAATGAGGTTTGAGTGTTTATTTGAACTCCATGTTTTGCAAGGACTTCTGTCCCTGTAAGACAGAGCAGGAGAAATCTTTTCTTTCACCATTGTTCCTATAGATTTGTGAGTACTAACATTTGAGTTTAAGATGGCAGGTATCTGAGGTCTGAGGTGTGACTTAATTTGTTATTTTTCAGTAAGTACTACCCCTTATAATCTATTAGTCTAACAATATATGTGCACTTAAGATGTTACTTTACTGGTCATGCAGTTCAATCTCTATCTGTTTGTACAGAAGTGTTAAAAATAGATATACTTGAGGAGATACATAAAACTCAAGAACCCTTGAATTGGGGGTAGGAAGGGGAGCTGTTGTCACTGAATGTTAAGGTGTCCACTAGGTTTTGAGATCCAGAGGGCTTTGGGTGGTGCGTCGTGGGTCTGGGGGACCCAGAACGGCATGGCAGATGGCACAGAAATCACCAGAGTTCTTTAAAAAGACTTTTGTTCTTTTCCTTGAAGTTGTTACTATGATAACTCAGATATTTTTTTCCTTATGTAATTTAACAAATATTATACTCACCATGTATTAATACACATAATACCCAAGATTATTTTATTTTTAAGGGCAATTTTAAAAAATAAATCTTAAGGATACTTTTAAAGGCATTAGGAATTCCTTTTCGATAGCCTCTAATTCAATTTTAACCTGAGACATAAAACATTTAAGTTCTCACTTTATTAATAGATTGAATTACATCAAACAAATCAGTAGAATTACCAAACTTTGAGTTTTAGATAGGTGCTAAGAGATGTCAGTCTCAGAATGTTCAGTCATCTTCTACAAACAAGTTTTAACTCATATAACTGCATGTACATCTCCACTACTCTTGTTTTACATTTGAATTTGCTTCTTCCTGATTTACTTAATAGTATTTATTAATAGCATTAATAATCATTAACAATATTATGACACACGTATACATACATACATATATATTTGTTCATTTGTTTGGGGGCTCACACTCTGAGATGCTCGAGGGTTATTCCTGATTACTCTGTTTCTGCACTCAGGAATATTCCGGGGGATGCTTAGGAAAACAAGTGATGCAAGGGATCTAGTGCAGTTTAGGCATGTGCAAGTGCCTTAACTGCTTTACTATATCTCCAGCTTCCCAACATGTTTTTTAAAGGAGTAAAGCACAAATTAGCTTTCCTCAGTGACCTTTATCACTATATTTTAGATTAAGACAATACTGTCAGAGCTTACGTCTATATACAAAGTACTGCACCCCCACACCACTAGTGTGCCCTCCCGCGGTGCCCCCATGTCACAGTCCCCCATTCCTACCCCCAGTTTGTTTATGTTTTGATTGAAGTACAAGACCAGTGGTCTGTTGTTGTTCAATACTATCTGTTCACTTGTTTTGTGTGTCCATATTTCCCAGATGATGGGGCTGGAGCGATAGCACAGCGGGTAGGGCGTTTGCCTTGCACGCGGCCAACCCCGGTTCTAATCCCAGCCTACCATATGGTCCCCTGAGCACCGCCAGGGGTAATTCCTGAGTGAAGAGCCAGGAGTAACCCCTGTGCATCGCCGGGTGTGACCCAAAAACAAACAAAAAAAACATATTTTCCAGATGAGTGAGATCATCATTTATTTGTCCTGTCTCTGAATTATTTTGCTCTAACATGATAAACTCAAGTTCCATCCATGTTACTGCAGATGGAATGATTTTATCATTTCTTATATTTGTATAGTATTTCACTAGGTACACCAGGATTTCCTCATTCATCTGTTGTTGGACATTTGGTTTGCTTTCATGTTCTGGCTACAGTACTAAGTGCTGCAATGAGCACAGAGATGCATAGTTTTGAATAATTTTTGGTTGTTTTGTTGTTGTTGTTGTTAGATACCAAGAAGTAGCATCACAGGCTAAAGTGGGAGTTCTATTCTTCCTTTATTTGAAACATCTCCATACTGCTTTCTAGAGAGGCCAAATGATATATGAGATGATATTCCAATAAACAGTGAATGAGGTTTCCTCTAATTTACTACATTCCTTGCCTTCACACCTTATTTTTGCCTTTGTAAACTGTGTACCAGATGTCTTTGTCTGATAATGTCAGAATCTCTGACTGTGGTCATTTTCACACAGTTCTGTTTACAGAGCAGTTTGTGAAATGAGTGTATTAAGTGTATACACATACTGGAATACTTGAGGGGTATTATCACGTGCCCCTTCTTTTTGCAACCTTAACAATGTTTAGTTTCAGTTCAAAATTGTCTTTTAGTGATACAAAACTAGGGGTCTCTGCCCCTAGTGTGGAATCAAAGAGTTGTTAATCTGAGGAGCTGAATGAGTACCTGTTTCTTGTGTGAATATCTATGAATCCTCTTGTGTGTTTATTTCAGTGTCATCTAAAGCAGTTTGGGAACTGATAGCACTGTAAATACTCTCTTGTTTATGCCCCTGGCTAAGCTAAAATTTTTTAAATTGAATCTCCATAAGATACAGTTACAAAGTTTTTATGTTTGAGTTCCATTCATATAGTGATCAAAAATCCAACCCTTCACCAGTGCACATTTTCCACCGCCCAAAACCCCAGCATCCTCCCCACCCCCTGCCCATTCCAACCCTTTCCCTACCTGTGTGTCAGACAATTTCCACAATACTCTCTCTCTACTTTGATTACATTCAATATTTCGATACCAGTTCCACCATAATTATTTGGAATTTTCCTGCCACCGCACAAACCTGCTGAAAAGGCAATGCTAGACAATTTATTTTGTATTGCTTCTTATGAATATCATATGATGCCGAGAGCAACTGCACACTCCTGGAATTCCAAATTTTAATGATTAGGGACATACACACAAATCTTGGATCTGAGCAACTTGCTGCAGAGATGGCTCTGGACTTAGCAATAGGCCACTTTCACCAGGCCACTCCAGACGGGGGTAGGTGCCAGCCCTCCACCAGCCCCCTAGAAATCCCGGCTACCGCCATCTTCTAGAACTCAGCGAAAGCTCCAGGTACTGGGTGGCAGCAGTGGCGAACACCAGGCTTCACAGGACAGGGGAGAAGTCTGCCTCAATGGGACTCTGAAATGACGCCACATCTGGCCACTGTCTACTTAAGCTCCCACACGGCCATGATCCAGAGACCCGAATCTCGGACCCGAACAACTTGCTACAGTGAACACCCCAGACCCTAATTATTAAAATTTTGAATTCCTAGAGCATGCGGCCACTCTTGCAGCCACATGACATTATACTTTATCCATAACAAGCAATAGAAAACAAATTGTCTGGCATTGTCTTATCGGCAGGTATAAGTGGTAGTGGGACTGGTCTTGAAACACCGAAGTTAACCAAAGTGGAGAGAATATTGTGTAAATTGTCTGTCACACAGAGGGAGGTATGAAAAGGGGGGGAGTGGAATACTGGAAATTTTGGTAATGGAAACCATGCACTGGTGAAAGTATGAGTGTCTCATGACTGTATGATCGAAGCTCAAACATGAAAGCTTTGCTACTGTACCTCATGGTGAATCAATAAAATGGGAGAAAAAACAATAACATTTTAATAACTAAGGTCTGGAGAGATCTCTGCAGTGAGCTGCTCAGTTCCAAGATTCTTTTTTATGTCTTTTTTATTATTTTTTTAATTGAATCACCATGTGGAAAGTTCCAAAGCTTTCAGGCTTAAGTCTCAGTTATACAGTGTTCAAACACTCATCCCTTCACCAGTGCAGATATTCCACCACCAAGAACCACAGTTAACCTCCCCCCCACCCCCAACCCCCACCCTGCCTGTGTAGATGATAAATTTCACTTTACTTTCTCTTTACTTTGATTACATTCAATATTTCAACAAAAACTCACTATTACTCTTTGGAGTCCCCCCCCACCAAAATCTGACCTGCTGGAAAAGGAGCATTTGATAATTTGTTTTCCATTGCTGAGAATGAAGAGATATGAGGTTGTTTGGCCACAATAGAGGCCGCAAGATTTTGGATTTCTGTATTTTAGTTTTTAAGTAACTAAGTCCACAGAAATATCTGCCAGAAATTGCATCATTGCAAGCTCGTACCTCTTTGCTACTTTATATTCCACATATGAGTGCAATCTTTCTATGTCTGTCTCTTTCTTTCTGACTCATTTCACTCAACATTATATTTTCCATGTTGATCCACTTATATGTAAATTTTATGACTTCATCTTTTCTAACAGCTGCAGAGTATTCCATTGTGTAAATGTACCAAAGTTTCTTTAACCAGTCGTCTGTTTTGGGGCACTCTGGTTATTTCCAGATTGTGGCTATTGTAAACAGTGCTGCAATGAACATAGAAATGCAGATGTCATTTCTACTATACCTTTTTGCCTCTCTAGGATATATTCCCAGGAGTGGTATTGTTGGGTCAAATGGGAGCTCAATTTCTAATTTTTTGAGAATCGTCCACATTGTTTTCCAAAAGGGCTGAACAAGTCGGCATTCCACCAGCAGTGAAGGAGAATCCCTTTCTCCCCACATCTGCGCCAACACTGGTTGCTTTTGTTTTTTTTTTGGATGTGGGCCAGTCTCTGTGGTGTGAGATGATATCTCATTGTTGTTTTGATCTGCATCTCCCTGATAATTAGTGATGTAGAGCATTTTCTCATGTGCCTCTCAGCCATTCGTATTTGTTCTTTGGGAAAGTTTCTGTTCATATCATCACCACATTTTTTGATCGGGTAGGCAGTTTTCTTCTTGTGGAGTTCACCCAGTGCATTGTATATCCTTGATATCAACCCTTTACTGGATGGATATTGGGTAAATATCCTTTCCCATTCTGTAGGCTATCATTGTATTTTGGTCACTGTTTCTTTTGAGATGCAGAAGCTTTTTAGTTTGAGATAGTCCCATTTATTTATCTCTGTTTTCACTTGCTTGGCCAGTGTCATGTCATCTTTGAAAATACCATTGGCTACTATGTCGTGGAGGGTTTTGCAGACCTTGTCTTCAATATACCTTAGGGATTCTGGTCTGATGTTGAGGTCTTTAACCCATTTTGATCTGACTTTTGTACATGGTGATAGGTGGAGATCTAAGCCCATTTTTTGCATGTAGTTGTCCAGTTTTGCCAGCACAATTTGTTAAACACGCTTTCCCTGCTTCACTTCACATTTATTGCTCCCTTATCAAAAATTAGATGATAATATATTTGAGGGTGTGTGTCAGAGTATTCAACCCTGTTCCATCGGTCTGAGGCTCTGCCTTTGTTCCAGTACCATGCTGTTTTAATTACTACCACGTTGTAGTAGAGTTTGAAGTTGGGGAGGTTGGTTCCTCCCATTTTCTTTTTCCCAAGAATTGCTTTAGCTATTCGTGGGGGTTTATTGTTCCATATGAATTTCAGGAGCGCTTGCTCCATTTCTTTGAAGAATGTCAAGGGTATCCTTATAGGGATCACATTGAATTTGTACAATGCTTTGGGGAGTATTGCCATTGTGATAATATCAATTCTTCCAATCCATGATCAGGGGATATAGTTGCAGGCTATAAAATCAATACCCAAAAGTCCATGGCTTTCCTATATGCAAATAATGAGAGAGAAGAAAGCGACATGATAAAAGCAATCCCGTTCACAATTGTGCCTCAAAAAATCAAGTACCTTGGACTCAGCTTAACTAAGGAGGTAAAGGACTTGTAAAAATGAGAACTACAAAATGCTACTTAAGGAAATAAATGAGGACATGAGGAAATAAACAATTAACTTTTACAATATGGTGGTAGGCTAAAATATCAATGTACAAATCTATGGAATTTGCTTTTTGTTTTGTTTTTGAGGGGCTACACGCTGTAGTTCTCAGGGCTTACTCCTAGTTCTGAGCTCAGGGATCACTTTTGGTGGTACTCGAAGGCAATATGGGTGCCAAGTATCAAACCTCATACTTTCCAGAACTCATGTGGGCACATTTAATGAATAACTCTTTTGATGGTGGAAGTTGGCCAGTTCAATCTGCACAGAATATTGGGCACTTCTGCCACAGATTGTGTCTATGTATTTTACATTAAATAATCATGATGAACCCTTGCCCTGGTCAGTCTTCCAGGACCTGGGAATGGCCCTGGGCTCATCTGTGAATTCCTCTCCCTACTCCCCCCCTCCTCTCCAAATTCTCTTTCTGGAATGCATAATCCTGAAGTAAAATCAGGTCTAGATCCACCATTCTTGTCTTTTACAAGGTAGTTGCTGATCCCATTGGCAAAACACAAGAAGCAAACACATTGGAGACCACAACTGCATCAGGCTGATGAAACAATTACCAAGCATTTATGTTCATTTAATTCACCTATAGAGAGCAGGTCTTCAGCAACTCTAACAAGTTTGGTGAGAAAACATTTACCAATTGTGGCTAAAGTGAAAACTTGCATTTTTACAAGTCAGTCCAACACATGCAAAGATTTTAACATGCAACACAAACTCCAATAATGCAATGGCTAAGAATTATTCAAGGTGGGGAGGTACACCCAGTGGTGCTCGGGGGTTATTCCTACCTTTGCACTTAGGGATCATTCCTGATTGTGTTCAGGGCACCATTATGGAGTGCTAGGATCAAACCCTTGTCAGCTGTGTGCAAGGCAAGTGCCCTCCACACTGAGCCATGCCCCCTGCCCTGACAGTGGTTCAGTATGATTGGTTTGCAGTGTTGCCAGTTTGTAGCAGCACAGGCATTCACTCGATAGTTTAAACTTCTATCAAGCTTTGCTTTTACTATTACATTATGGTGGCTTACAGATGGCCCTATTTCTGAGAGCCAGTAGTGCCCACACAGATCCCTGACATATCTGCAGACATTTACTCCCTTGTTTGTTCTTTGACTCACATCCATACTCACATCAGCTCTCTGTTCATTCAATCGATGTTGAGCTCCACATCCCAACCCTTAGCTTTGAGGCATTTCAGGTCCAGATGCTGATTCCCCTTCACCTGAGGGCTGGCAGCTCCTCTACCTTCAACCTCTTCTGTTTGTGCCAGGCCACACCCTCACCCCAAATCAAGCAACCAAGGATTCTTCCCCACCCACACCAGAAGCGAAACCTCCAACTGTGAACTCAGCCTCCGCCAACAATCCCCACCAGAAGAATTTGCAACCTGCCTTCACTCCCATTCGCACCTGCCAAATACTCACATGGCAGGGCAGTGGCCAGAAAGCCATAGAGGAATAATAGAATAGAGCTTGATTCAGTGCACAGCATACAGGGTCACTGTGCAAGCCAGTTGAATGTGAAGTTCCACCCTCAGCACCCACAAAACATCAGGAATAATGAGAAAAAAAAGTAATTTGACAACTTCGTAGATGGAAACAGTAGTCCAGAAAAGTCTTTAAGCTGATGTTAACCCATTGAAATAAAACATAATTTTCTCTGTTTATAAAGATATATTTTACTTTTTTTGCACAATTAAATTAGAAAGATTGAAAATGGCCCAACACATTGTTTCTCAGTAACAGTGACAACTGCAGACAGTCCACAAAATCTGGTTGTCCAAATGTTCATAAGAAAAACAGAAGTACATTTGAATTTTACATCATTCTAGAAACAGGTGGCATATTAAAGGTTGTTTCCAAGGTTCTTTGTTTGCTAGTTTGATTATTGGCTTTGTACCTAGGTTTACTATGATCAGGGTTTTACTTCTGCTCTGAACTCAGGGAACAACACTGGCAGGGCTTGTAAAATTTATGAGGTGCTGGGGATCGATTCTGGATCTGCCACTCTACTCTTGATTCTGGGTCTACCACTGTACCAACTCTCTAGCACCAGTAAGGTGAGCTTATTTTTAAATTGTGGCTCTTAGAAATCCAACATTTATAGCACAAATTAATGAGATAATGATGAGCTCTTTATACAATAAGCTTCACTACAGCATTATTTCCAATAATCAAGAAATGGAAGTAGCACAATTGTCCACTGGTGATTAATAAATGAGAATGGAATATTTGCCTTCAACATATCAGATAAATGTTTGATGTCCAGGATATATCATCTACTCACAAAGATCAACCAAGAAAATTCAAAAACCCTGTCCAAAATGGGGAGAGGAAATGAATAAACACTTCTCAGAGGGAGACAGACCAGTAGGTATGTGAAACAATGTCCAGCATCACTTTTCATATAAATTCACATCAATACATCAAGATGACAATGAGATACCATCTCACACCAGGGAGAATGATATACACCAAACATAGTAGGATGTATTTTCACTAAAAATAAATTACAAAAGGGCCACGCACGGTGGCTCGCTCTCTCTCCTACCACACATGTTTGGTAGTCTCCGCAGCTTCCCCCACCCTGGGGAGGTCGATGGCGATGGGCAGGCAAAGGAAGGAATGAGGGCCATACTGGTTGGTGTCAGGTGTACTTTATTCCATTTGCATCTCCATTCTCCTCTGATTATCCTCCTGTTTCTTCCTCCTTGATGCTACTTCATTCTCCTTCTCAATCACCCTTCAATCTCCTTCTGGCTATGGATTCCCCAGTTCCCTCTTACTGCCTAGTTAAATTCCAAAGCATGAGGGTCTTACACATAGGTGTGGTCACACAGTCAACAGATATAAAATCTTTCCCTGAGGGGAAGTTTCTTCTAGGACAGATTCTCATTCAGCAGGACGACCTGCCCAAGAGCAGAATCCCATGGGTGTGTTTCTCCTCTCCTTCTCCAACAATAAACATCATAATATTAATAATTTTGTATGGACACAATAAGAGATACATTAAGCTTATAGAGTTGCTTTCCTGGGGCCATCTCCATCTCAGACTACAGTGTTCAGGCCAATTTAGTCTTTCCTATCCCTAGCAGGGTCCTTATCTCATTTTTACTTTTGGGTCATAACAGCATTTGTCCATTACCATGCTTTCAACTTATAGTTGAGAATCCTGGCATTTTGGCTTGATCCATTTCAATGCCAGGATAGCTCACAGCTTGCCTTGGATCCATTCAGTCCCTCGTCAGGACTCTGCTTATGGGGTGTTAGGAACTAAGGGCAAATGAGGCTTAAGTCAATGAAGCAGATGCCCCTAAGTGCAGATTGTTCAGAGACAATTTACTCCCAAGTTACAAAAGCATAATATTAACTGTCTTTCTTTGTCCATCCAAAAAGGACATTGCTTTAAAGTAAACTATTCAAAATATATAAGGAGAGAAAAAAAGGGAGTATTTCACTCACACATATAAAATCATAGATTTCTGAGGAGTCTGACCTTACAAGTTAACACAATCTGATTAGAGAAAAAGCTGATTAACCAGTTGGGGAGGAGACCATAGAGAAAAGGTTACAGATAAACAAAAGAATGGGAGTGACTCAGGAGCACTGTGATAGACACCCGATAAACCTAAGCTCCCTGTAGCAAGGGAGAAAAGACAAACCAATGTTATCCTACAGTAGGAACACCACCTCCTATGGTGGAGATGTGGTGAAAAGGGATCATTTATCCTCTGCTGGTGGGAGTGTGGACTGCTCCAACCCCTGTGGGAACAGTAACACTCTTTCAAAGGACATATGAACACCGTTATTCATTTATGCACTCAGTACAATAGCTAAAGTGTGGGATCAACTAGGTAGGACAGATGAATGTATTATGAAGATTCGATCTGATACACAGTGTAACACTATACAGCCTGAAGGAACCAGGAAATCATGCAATTTGCTGCAATACAGTTGAAACTGGAAGATACTATATAGAGTGAAGTAAACCAGAAGAAGAAAGACAAACTCAGGATCATTTCAGTTACTTGTGGAATATAGAATACTGAGTGAGGAAATGTAGTTAAAAAGGAATGCCTAGATCATGCTTGATGCCCATGTTTAAAAAGTAAGTTTGGGGAAATTTAGGGACCATTTGAGGATCACTATTGGCTCTGTGCTTAGCAATCAGTCCTCACAGTGCTTGAGGGACAATGTGTGGTGCAGGATTGATCCCTGAACACAGTCAGGCATAGCTCATCCACCCTTTCCCATTTTTTCTTCTTTATACTTTTTGAAGGTTCCTAATTTTCTGAAATAAACATATGGTATGTGATAGTCAAAAATGAGTTGCTGGGGCTGGAGTGATAGCACAGCGGGTAGGGTGTTTGCCTTGCTCGCGGCCAACCCAGGTTCGATTCCCAGCATCCCATATGGTCCCCTGAGCACCGCCAGGAGTAATTCCTGAGTGCAGAGCCAGGAGTAACCCCTGTGCATTTCCGGGTGTGACCCAAAAAAGCAAAAAAAAAGAGTTGCTAACGGTAGTGAGTTGTGTGTTGAAACATGGAATGTAATCGAGATTAGCGCAAATGAAGTGAAACCTATCACGTATAAGGGTGGGGACTAGGGAGGTGGGAGGGGGCGGCAGATAGACTGGGGGGGTTGGGAATGTAAGATGGGCACTGGTGAAGGAAGGGGTATTTGAATATTGTATAACTGACATAATCCTGAGAACTTTGTAACCCTCCACTTGGTGATTCAATAAAAAAAAAAAAAAAAAAAGAGTTGCTAAAACATACAGGGAAAAGAAATGTTTCTTCTCATTTCAAGGTACCAAATAAATATTTATTGGTGATGGAGAACTTTGTTCTTGGATTTAGCTGCCTGATGTCATTAGTAGCAGAACATCCTTCCTGAAATAATGTTCTTGGCTTTAGCTGTACTTCCCAAATTATTCTACTTTTGTGATTATTAGTTCCTGGAGTGGTTCTTGTCTTTACTCTGGCTTACCCTTTTTAGGGATGAAAGCAGGTTTTGCATTTTTGGTTACTTCTTTGATGGAAACATCCTAAACAGGTGAGACAGTCATGCTTGTTGGCTGCTTCTCACTGTTACGTCAGGATTTTAACAGAGAAATTAACTACATGCCATTTATACAAGCAAAGTTTGCTACTCTAGTGGGGTTTGGGAAAAAGGGACTGGCTGATGAAAGTAGAGAGTCTTGTTATTTAAGAGACAGGCAGATAGGTAGAAGGAGCATCCCTCAGCACTGACGCCTTCATGCTGCTGGAGAGGTAGGAACCTGACCGACGGACCGACTGGAAAACCTCTCAGGAATGTTGTTCGAAGGACTGTGAGTTGACAGTGTGAGAGGCCATGGTTTTGGTAACAGTCTGTATTTTGAAGTAACTCAGAATCTAGAGTTTGCAGAGAAAAAAAACCTCTGAGAGGTAGGGAAAGGCCCCATCCAGAATTGAACGAATGATTGCAGCCAGGGAGAATACAGTGGGTTTCTGAGTTTTACAGTTTTTAAGAAATAAAGCTGTGGGGGTTAGCAGACACATATCTCAGCAGCAGGAGACCATGCTCTCGCACAGGAGGCCTGGGTGCAACTCCCATCCTGCACAATTACCTGAGCACAACCGGGAGCAACCTGTGAGCACTGATCAAGGTGTAGCCCCTGAGAAGAGCACTCTTGGTTGTGGTACAACCCCTGCCCCAAATACACTCAAAAAAAAGAAAAACAAACCCAAATCTTGGGAAGAGGAATAATTTTAGCTTTATTTTTATTTTTTGAAACTTTTAAATTTTATAAAGTAGTTCACAATATTTGATTACATTTAATATACAAACACCAATCCTACCACCACTACACCTTCCCTACCACCATATTTCAGATGTTTCTATCCTTAATTCCAAGTCCTGACCCAAAGCAGAGCCAAAATAATATATTTTTTATTGTTTATTATTATGAAAAACTGACGAGAAAGCTAGAAAAAAGTATTCTTAGAGGAAAGAGTGTGAGGATTGTTGTATTTCGCCCAGGAGCCATTAAGCCCTTCCATAAGAGATCACTAACATGTTGTTAAAAACTTTATTTATATATATATGTAAAAAATGTATGTTTCCCTCTAAGATTGGTTGTCTCCTACTTTGAACCCTGTCAAATTTGGTGCAGTAATCCTGGAGAGTGGGTAGAGTATGTGGTTTGAAGTACTGTGCAGCCACAGATGTGGTCACACGGTCCAGGAATAGATTCACTCATGGGTGAGGCCCGGCTGGAGCATGAGGAGAGCAGCCATGAGCATGGCAGCAGCTGGGTTCCAGAGGTTTTTGGCTGCTTGAGATGGGGAGGGGTCTCACCCGCCCCCCTCTGGGGCACCCCAATTGAAACAGCCTGGCACGGGGGTTCATGGCATGGTTATGGCGAGTGTCCTGTTATGCTCCCTCTGGGAGAGAAGGACATGCAATGTGGAATGGTGGCCGATGACGAGATTATCTGGAGCCAGCCAGAGGTGCATTATGGGCATGACTGAGTTACTGGAGACTGGGAGGCATGGGTGGAGGATCCTCATACTCATCATATTGAGCCCAGTGTTCTTAGTCATAAATTCCCACATACCAGGGTTTTTCTAGGCATTCACTCATGGGTGAGGCTTGGCCCACGCGTGTGGAGAGCTGCCATGACCATGGTGGCGGCTGAGTTGTGGAAGTTTTTGGCTGCTAGAACTGGGTCCCTTGGGGTGAGAGGGATCTTACCTGCCCCGCTCAGGGGCACCCCGACTGAAACAGCATGGTGCAGGGTCTGGTGGCATGGTTACGGAAAGTGTCATCAATAATTCTAGTTTTAAAATGCTGACTGTTATTTTGTAGGTTGGTATCCCACACACTGCTCTGGGCTATGTGGACACTTTTGCTTAGATATGAAATTTTGCTTGGGTTCCTTTGATTTATTTGCTTCTTCAGTCTTTCACTTTGACACATTTTATATTGTTAATGTTCCCTAATGAATCTACAACAGCATCTGAAACTAACTGAGATTATAAAGCTATAAAGTTGTGGCATTTTTGACTTTTCAATCAATTTTATATACTCATAGATTATACATTTGTGATATATTTGTGATGCATTATAGAGGTAGATTATGAGATGGGGTTGTGTGGTAATGTGATGAACTGTTGGGAAATGTACAAGTAGCTGAATATATTTTATAGATTGGCTGATGGGACATTATTTACTGGGAAACAGCAAAATATTGTGTACAAAAATTGGGGAATTTATAGTTTAATTATTTATTCATTACTAAGTTAATAATCTAGAATCTAATAATGTAGAATAATTGGAGGTCCCGCATGGGAAGGGAGATGCAAGCTGATAGTAGACTAAATAATAATGTTAATAATGTAGAATCTCACATGGCAGAGCCTAGCAAGCTACCCGTGATGTATTCGATCGATATACCAAAAACGGTAACAATAATGGGCCTTATTCCCCTGACCCTGAACATGACAGGGACAAATCGAGACATTACTGGTGCCCGCTCAAGCAAATCAATAAGCAACAGGACAACAGTGATACAGTGAAGTTCATCACTCATTCTGGTCAAGAGTAATCATCTACAACCCTCATTTTCATAGTGGTCCTTTCTCTGTCCTCCTGCCATAAACCTATCACTTGAGGCAAGTTTCCAGCCCTGGACCAGTCCTCCTGGCTCTTGTTTTTATTGTCTTTGGGAATTAGTCTCATTCTGTGCTTTTTTAGATCACATATTGTTTTTAATTTTTATTTTTTAATTAATTAATTTTTTAATTAGTGCATCACCGTGAGGGTACAGTTATAGATTTACACATTTTCATGCTTGTGTTCCCCTCATACACGGTTCAAGAGCCCATCTGTCCATCAGTGTCCATTCTCCACAACCAATGAAGCCAATATCCCTCCCACCTCCAATCCCTTCCCCACTCCCCACCCCGCCCCTGTGGCAGGGTTTTCCATTTTGTTCTCTCTCTCCTTTTGGGTGTTGTGGTTTGCAATAGGGGTATCAAGTGGCCATCGTGTTCAGTCTTTAGTCTACTATCAGCTTGCATCTCCCTTCCCATGCGGGATCTCCAATCACATTTACTTTACACTTCTCTATCTGGGCTGCCCTTCCTTCAGCATGTGAGGCCAGCTTCCAAGCCATGGAGCCAACCTCCTGATATTATATACTACTATTCTTGGGTATTAGTCTCCTACTCTGTTGTTTTATATTTCACAGATGAGTGCAATCTTTCTATGTCTGTCCCTCTCTTTCTGACTCATTTCACTTAGCATGATACTTTCCATGTTGATCCACTTATATTCAAAGTTCATGACTTCATCTTTTCTATCAGCTGCATAGTATTCCATTGTATAGATGTACCAAAGTTTCTCTAACCAGTCATCTCTTCTCAGGCACTCGGGTTTTTTCCAGATTCTGGCTTAATAGCTAAATAGTGCTGCGACGAAAATATAAGTGCAGTTGTCATTTTGACTATACTTTTTTGCTTCTCCAGGATATATTCCCAGCTGTGGTATTGCTGGGTCAAATGGGAGCTCAATTTCTAATTTTTTGTTTTCCAAAGGGGCTGGACCACTCGGCATTCCCACCAGCAGTGTAGAAGGGTCCCTTTTTCCCCACATCCTCTCCAACAGCAGTTGCTTTTGTTCTTTTGGATGTCTGCCATTCTCTGTGGTGTGAGGTGGTATCTCATAGTTGTTTTGATTTGCATCTCCCTGATGATTAGTGATGCAGAGCATTTTTACATGTGCCTTTTGGCCATTCGTATTTCTTCCTTGGAAAATTTTCTGTTCATTTCTTCGGCCCGTTTTCTGATGGGGTTGGATGTTTTCTTCTTGTAGAGTTCAACCAGTGCTTTATATACCCTTGATATCAACCCCTTATCAGATGAGTATTGGGTGAATATCTTTTCCCATTCTGTAGATTGCCTTTGTATTCTGGTCACTGTATCTTTTGCGGTGTAGAAGCTTCTTAGTTTAATATAGTCCCATTTGTTTATCTCTGTTTCCACTTGGTCAGTTGCATGTAATCTTTGAAAATATCTTTAGCTTCAATATCATGAAGGGTTTTGCCGACCTTGTCTTCGATGTACCTTATGGATTGTGGTCAAATGTTGAGCTCTCTGCCCGAGAAATCGGTGATTAATGGGATTAAAAAATATGTTGAGCTCTTTGATCCATTTTGATCTTATTTTTGTGCGTGGTGTCAGGTCGAGGTCTAAGCCCATTCTTTGCATGTGGTTGTCCAGTTATGCTAGCACCATTTCTCAAAGAAGCTTTCCTTGCTCCACTTCACATCTCTTACTCCCTTATCAAAGATTAGATGATCATACATTCGGGTTTGTGTGTAGGGATATTCCTACAATCTCCCAAGACTGAACCAAGAAGACTTGGAATACCTGAATAGACCCATTAATATCAAGGAAATTGAAACTGTAATCAAAAGTCTCACCAAAACCTAAAGCCCAGAACCTAAAGGATTCACAGGCGAATTCTTCCAAACATTTAAAGAAGACTTGTTGTCATTTGTCCTCAATCTTTTCCAGGAAATTGAAAAAACAGGAACCCTCCCAAACAGTTCCTATCAGGCACATATGTCCCTAATACCTAAAGCAAACAAAGTCACCACTAACAAAGAAAATTACAGACCAATATCCTTAATGAACACCGATGCAAAGATCCTCAACAAAATATTAGCAAATAGAATCCAACAACTCATCAAAAAGATCATACACCATGACCAAGTGGGATTCATCCCGGGGATGCAAGGATGGGTTAACATTCGGAAATCAATCAATATAATCCATCATATCAACAAAAGTAAAGATAAAAACCATATGATCATATCAATAGATGCAGAGAAAGCATTTGACAAGATCCAATATCTGTTCATGATGAAAACTCTCACCAAAATGGGTTTGGAGGAACTTTCCTCAAGATAGTCAAAGCCATCTACCACAAACCTATGGCAAGCATTATCCTCAATGGGGAAAAACTAAGGGCCTTTCCTCTAAGATCAGGGACAAGACAAGGATGACCACTCTCGCCACTTCTCTTCAATATAGTACTAGAAGTACTTGCAAAAGCTGTAAGGCAAGAAAAAGATATTAAGGGCATTCAGATAGGAAAGGAAGAAATCAAACTCTCACTATTCGCAGATGATATGATACTATATCTATAGAAGCCTAAAAGCTCTACTAGGAAACTCTTAGAAACAATAGACTTGTACAGTAAAGTCGCTGGCTATAAAATCAATACCCAAAAATCCATGGCCTTCCTATATGCAAACAATGAGGCAGAGGTTATTGAGATTGAGCTCCAGACATTACATTTGATTCTGAGATTTAAGACATTCATGGATTGTTGACTGTAAGAAAATAGAATTTTTACTGGAGAAGGGCATTCATTTTAGGAAAACAGTGGTAGAAAACTTTTGAAACAAATTGTATTCAACTAAATACTTACGTAAAGATCCTAAAGCATAGTGTGAATATTTTGCTAATTTTAGTTTTGCTACCTGAGGAATTACCAGGCACAGATTTACATAAGCTGAACAGTTAGTGACCAAGCCTGAAAGAGCCAGACCGCCTCCCCCTTCTTTTTTAAAAATTTTTTTAAGTGAATCACCATGGGGTATAGTTACAGACTTAACAAACTTTCGTGCTTATGTTTCAGTCATACAATGATCAAGTGCCCATCCCTTCACCAGTGCCCATTCTCCACCACCAATTGGTATCCCTCCCACCCCTCCCACTCCATTCCCCCTACCCCACCCGCCTCTGTGGCAGGGCATTTCCTTTTGCTGTCTCTCCTTATGGGTGTTGTGGTTTGCAATAGAGGTATTTAATTGCCATCATTCGATCTGTAGTCTATTTTCAGCACACATCTCCCATCCCAAGAGGGCCCTCTGAGCACCCCATACTTGGTGGTCCTTTCTCTTTCTGAGTGGCCTTTTCCCCCTGCTTGTGAAGCCAGCTTCCAAGCCATGGAGCAATCCTCCTGGTATTAATCTCTACTGTTCTTGGGTGTAAGTCTCCCATTCTATTTCTATATATTTCACAAATGAGTGTAATCTTTCTATGTCTGTCCCTCTCTTTCTCACTCATTTCACTTAACATGATACTCTCCATGTAGATACACTTATATGAAAATTTCATGCCTTCCTCTTTTTTCCTTTCCTTTGTTGCACAGAACCTGGTTAACTAAGATAATTGTTCACTTGGGGCCATGAACAGATTTTCCACCCTGTCATCCTTCATTTCGCGTTCTCCCTTCTGTCTCACTCTCTTTCTCCCCAGCACCCATACTGGCCTCCTTTTCTTTCCTGGACCTCTCCTATGATCTCAGTTGGTTTCAACTGCACTAGGTAATTTACAGGGCTTGTAATCTTTGTTTATTCCAAATGTTACTGATATTAGTGCTAAAGAATATCTTACAATCATATTTATATACACAAGGTATGGTTCAACCATAGCACTGACCTTTGATAGATCAAAACCAATGTAAACCCAACATATATGCAAGATATTCATGTTCTGAAGTATGCTACTTCAATCTTCAAGAACAGAGGTTGAGAAACCTTTTCTGTTTTGACTGTAAATATCCAAGTCACTGCAGACAACATGACAGCAGCTACTCAGCCATTTTCTTGAAAGAAAATGACCATAACATGTTTAACTAGAAAACGAACCTGGCCCAGGAGAAAACACATGCCCAGATTCTCTAGAAGTTTGCTGCCAGCCAAAGATGGCCCGGAGGCCAGGCAGCTCCAGCGGCCCAGCCTCCCCCTCATTCTCAGCTTCCCCAGATGATGTGATGAAGAGCCAGAATTTTTCAGCAGCATCAGGTCCTCTCTGTTCCAGTCCCCCAAACCCCGGAGGCAGTTGTAATCCAGGAGAAATGAAGAGTAGGAACATACCTACACTTATTCAGAGTTAAGGACTGGAAAACAATTATACAAGCAAACAGGATGAGAAAAAGTAGGCTGAGCCTTATTTCAATCAGAAAAAAATTAGTTTCTAACTGAAAAAGTGTTAAAAGATAGAGATGAACATTATATAATGAACAAATACTTACAATCATTAAAATATATGCACCAAATGGAAAAATACTTGAAGCCACTTGCATATTTCAAGGAAACTACTGACAGTAACACAAAAGTATGATATTTTAGTACCATACCCTTACCACTACATAGATGAACAGAGAATCACTAAGGAGACAGCATCCTGAAAGGAGGAAATATAAGAGATGGATTTATCGGACATATATAGGGTTTACCATCTCCTAAATGTCGAAAACATTCTTCTCTTGTGCTCATGATTTATTCTCAAGAACAGACTACATGTTGCATCACAAAAGTAGTCTCCATAAAACTGAAAAAATAAAATCATATCAAGAATCCTTTCTGATCAAAGTGTTCTAAAGTTGGACATAAACAAGGAAGAATAAACATTGAAAAGGTCAAACACCTGGAAGCTGAACAACACACAGCTGAATAATAACAGTGTCAAAAAGGAAATAGCAAATAAGAAGATTTCTTGATACAAAAAACAATGAACATGAAAACTATCAGAATTCATGGGACATAGCAAAAGCTATACAAAGAGATAAGTTTATGTCAGTACACATAATCATCAGGAAAGAAGAGACACATAATCATCAGGAAAGAAGAGCTGCAAATAAAGACTTCATCTCAAACACCTCAAGAAACTAGAAGAGGGGAAAGACTAATAATATGGCAAGTTAGTGCTGGTCTTACATATGTTGACCCGGGTTCAAGTCCCAGAACCCCATATGGGTCCCTGAGGACCAGCAGGAGTGATCCTGAGCACAGAGGCAGGAATAAGCCCTGAGTACTACCAGGTGTGGCCCAAAACCAGAAAAAAGAAACACTAGAAGAGCAGAAAATGGGGACCCAACATAAACAGAAGGGAAATAACAAAAACTAGAACATAAAGAAATGATATAAAATTTTTTAAAAACTACAGAAGATCAATAAGCCAAAAGCTGTTGTTTTGGAAAGAGTTGATAAGATATATACACCTCTGACTATACTCAAAAGAAATTAGAGAAAACTTTGATAAATTAGATAGAAATCAAAGAGGAAAAATTAAAACAAGCACCTCAGAATTACAGAAATAGGGGCAATTATTTGAATATATTTGACCCACTAAATTAGAGAACCAGGAAGCAATGAATTGGTTGCAAGTCCTAGAACATTTGGAGACTGGATTAGGTGGAAGTAGAGACTTGGATAGACCTATTGCTACAAAGAAAATTAAGAAATTTATCAAATATTTGCCAAGAATAAAAGTCAGGGACCAGGTTAGTTCACTAGAAAAATTTTCAAAACCTTCAAGGAAAACTTCCTCCCTCTGTTTCTCCTATCCATCCCCCCTTCTCTTTCTCCTCCAATTCCTCCTCATCCTCCTCCTTCTCCTTTGGTTTTTAATCATACCCAACTGTGCTCAGGATCACTCCTGGTGGTGCTTGGTGGACCATATAGGGGTCCAGGGATTGAATCTGGCAATTCAATGTGCAAGGCAATCACCCTACCCACTGAACTATTACTCTGGCCCCTTATCAATTCTTTTCAAGTTCATTCAGAATTAGTAAAAACAAAAATACACCAAAAAGTTTCTATGAGACCAACTTTACTCTGATACCAAAAGCTGACAGATACATACTGAAAGAGCAAATATCAGACAATATCCCTCATGAAAACAGATGCAAAATAAAATCCTTTTGAGTAATAACCAACAATGCATTAAAAGCGTCACCTGTAGCAACCAAGGATTTATCCTAGGGATGCAAGTATAGTTCAATGAATTCACAGTCGTTAAAGATGTTTACATCAATGATAGACAAGATAAGAGCGAGATTACAAGGAATAAGACACTTGTCTTACATGCGGCTGACCCAGTTTCGATTCCTGGCACTATATTAGGCTTCCTGAACTCTGCCAGGAGTGATCCTTGAGTACAGATCCTGGAACAAGCCCTGAGCACAGATGGGTATTAGCGAAAATCATACAAACAAACAAAAACAAAAATAAAGACAAAAAACAAATGATCATGTCCACAGATGCAGAAATAGCATTTCACAAGATCGAATACCCATTCGTGATGGAAACCCTGAACAAAACGAGAATTGAAAAAAACTTATCTCAATATTATAAGGACAGTTTATAGCACACAGAGAGTGAATATTATTATCTTTAATGGGAAAAGCCGAGCTTTCCGCTGCTGCTGCTGCACAAGCACAATCCTGGAAGCCAACTGAACTACTTTGGACACTAGCAGCTCACAGAAATGCCTCCAGACTGTGAACTGAGCCTCTGCCCCATGCGGCGTCAGCGGGGAAGGGTTTCTCTCTCCAGGCTTTTCCATCTTATGAGCACCACAAAAGGGAAGTAAAAGCTTGTAGTGATGCAATTTCTGGCAGAATTTTCCCTGGACTTTATACAGAAATCCAAAACCTAATATCTCTTAATTTTCAGCAATTTGAAACGGTTCCTTTTTAGCAGGTCTGACTTTGGGGGAAAACTCCAAACAATAATAGAGTTTTTTGTTGAAATATTGAAGGTAATCAAAGTAGCAGCCATTTCTCTAGACTGTGAACTAAGCCATAGCCCCACGCTGGCCAAGGAGAGGAAATATCCTTCTTTCTCGGTTCTTTTCCGTTTTGGGGGAGAAACACGGCATGGCATCAGCCATGTTATGAGGTCTATAAAGCAGGCATGAACTTGGTGGCGCGGAAAGGGGAGAAAAGGGGAAAAATTATGTACTTGGAACAGCAGGACACTTGGGCAGTCTCGGGCCGAGGCCGATACCAGCGCACGCAATGCCGATATTCCACCCGGGTGGACACACTTAAGTGTGGTCACTTTACTACTGATCTACCAGAATCCGGAGGCCAACTAGACTACTTTTGGTTCCAGAAACTGCTTGCAGTCATGTCTCTAGACTGTGAACTAAGCCATAGCCCCACGCCAGCCAAGGACCGGAAATATCCCTCTTTCTCGTTTTTTTTTTTTTTGTCGGGTGGCATGACGTCAGCCATATTATGAGGATTATTAAGCAGACACAAACTTGGTGGTGCGGGAAGGAGGGGAAAAAAAGAGTTATGTACTTGGAACAGCAGGACTTCATATCTCTTTATTCTCAGCAATGGAAAACTAATTATCAAATGCTTCCTTGTCAGTAGGGCTGTTTTTTTTTGGGGGGGGGACTCCAACAACAATAGTGAGTTTTGTGTTGAAATATGGAATGTAATCAAGGTAAAGAGAAAATGAAGTGAAATTTATCAGTTACGCAGGCAGGGGTGGGGGGCGAGGGATGGGAGGTATATTGGGGTTTTTGGTGGTGGAATATGGGCACTGTCGAAGGGATGGGTATTCAAGTATTGTATAACTGAGACATAAGCCTGAGAACTTTGTAACTTTCCACATGGTGATTCAATAAAATAAATTTTTAAAAAATTAAAAAATAATAATGGGAAAAGCCAAGAGCCTTTCCTCAACGGTTATGTACAAGAAAAGGATGCCAATCTGTGTAAACACACAAAAAAGGAAGGGAGGGGGCACCACACCAGGCACAGGGCAGTGGCGCTCTATCTCTTCCGTCGCCAGTGTTTTGTAGTCTCCAGCTGCTTCCCCCACCCAGGGGAGGTTGATGACGATGATGAGGCAGGGGAAGGAAGGAACGAAGGCCAGGCTGGTTGGTCTCAGTTGCAGTTTATTCCATTCCCATCTCCATTCTCCTCTGATTCTCCTCCTGCTTCTTCCTCCCCCATGCTACTTCATTCTCCTTCTTCTCTGGATCTGGATCCGGATCTAGCTTCTCCAGATCTGGCACTGGCACTGGCCCCCCACCCCACTCTTTCAGCCTAGTTAAATCCCCAAGAATTAGGAGTTGGGGCTTACACATAGGTGTGGTCACAATCAACAGGGGTAAAGTTCTTTCCCTCCGGGGATGCTTTTTCTAGGACAGATTCTCTTTCAGCAGGACACCCACCCAAGAGCGGAATCCCATGGGTGTGTTTCTCCTCTCCTTGTCCAACTAACATATAAGCATTCATAATATCAATCATTTTGTATGGACACAGTAAGAGATACATTAAGATTATAGAATTGCTTTCCTGCGGTCATCTCGATTTCAGACTACAGTGCTCAGGCCAGATCAGTCTTTCCTATCCCTAGCAGGGTCCTAGTCTCGTCGTTGCTTTTGGATCATGACAGTATTTGTCCATGACCAAGCTCTTAACTTATAGTTAAGCATTAAGCACTTTGGCCAGGCCCATCTCGATGCCAGGGTAGCATATAACTCACCACTTGCCCTGGGTCCGTCCCATCCCTCATCGGGACCCTGTTTTTGGGGGGTGCTAGGAATAAGGGCCCTGAGGCTTAAGTCGAGAAAGCAGATGCCCAGGAGTTAATAGTATTCAAATCCAATTAAATCCCATGTTACAAAAGCATATTAACAACTGTCTTTCTTTGTCCATACAAAAAGGACATTGCTTTAAAGTAAACCATTCAAAAGACACAAGAAGAGGAGAAAGGCAATATTAACTTACAATACAAATTCAGTGTCCTAGAAAAGTCTGACCTTACAAATTAACAGAGTCTGATTAGGAGAAAAGCTGATTAACTGGTTGGGGAAGAGAGCATAGAAGTGGTTACAGATAGACAAAGGAATGGAAGTGACTCAGGAGCACCTTGATGGGCGTGGCCTGATATACCTAAGCTCCTTGTTTGTTTTTGAGTTTTTTTTCCTTTTTGGGTCACACCCAGCGATGCACAGGGGTTACTCCTGGCTCTGCACTCAGGAATTACTCCTGGCGGTGCTCAGGGGACCATATGGGATGCTGGGAATCGAACCCGGGTCAACCACGTGCAAGGTAAACGCCCTATCCCCTGTGCTATTACTCCAGCAACGAACCTAAGCTCCTTGTGGCAAGGGGACCAGGACATACCAATGTTGTCTAAAATTGTTTAGAGATTATTACCAGATAAAGCTAAAGTCTTTATAGCAAGGGAGAAAGGACAAACCAAAGTCAGGCCTAAAATATTTAGAGCCATATTCCAACACCTATCGTATTGAACACCACTGTTCAACACATCACTGGAAGGCGTTCATACAGCAAGTGGGCAAGAAAAAGAAGTCAAAGGAATTTGAATTGACAAACTATCACTATTTACTATTACTTAATATTGTACACATATTCTACTGAAACAGTTGCATAAATTAATTTAAAAAGTCAAGTTGCAGTAGGCTGCAACACCAACACACAGGAATCTGTTGCAATCTTACAAGGAATAATGTAGAGCAGAAAAAAAATCAAAAAAATCCTGTTTATGATTGTGTCAAAAAAATAAAGTCTTTGCGAATGAATTTTGAAAATGAGCTGAAATACCGATAGAAATTATAAATCACTTTTGAACGAAATCAAAGAAGACGCAAGGAAATGAAACACATGTTTCATGGATTAGGGAAATCACCATCATTAAAATGGCCAGTTTACCCATTACTCAAAGTGATTTATTAGAGCAATCAGAGAATTCCCCGGGAATCTTTCAAGAATATAGAATAAATATTTGTAATATCTGTATGGAAACTAGAACTTCTAGAGTAACCAAGGAATCCTAAAATAAGAAAATTGAAGGCGTTGTATTTCTATTTTTCCTTCTCTCTTTGGTCTCTCTCTTTCTGCTGCTCTGTTCCTGCTTTTTCTTTTCCTTTCTTTTTTCTTTTTATTTTCTTCTTTCTTTTATTTCCTTATTCTTTTTTTTTTTTTTTTTTTACTTTCTGGATCATACCCAGCGATGCTGAGGGCATACTCCTGGCTCTGCACTCAGGAATTACTCCTGATGGTGCCTGAGGGACCTTGTGGGAAGCCAGGTCAATCAAACTGAGGTGGTTGCACACAAAACAAACCCTCTCCCCACTGTACTATCGCTGCGACCCTCGGCATTTTATTTCTATTTTGGGGGGGGTCACACCCTGCAATGCACAGGGGTTACTCCTGGCTCATTTACTCAGGAATTGCTCTGGAAAGTGCTCGGGGGACCATATGGGATGCTGGGAACAGAACCCGGGTTGACCACATGCAAGGCAAATGCACTGCCCCCCGTGCTATTGCTCCAGCCCCGGCATTGTATTTATAGACTATAATCTTTACCACAAATCTATAGTAAATTAAATTTGCTTGATACGAAAACAAAGACCCTCACACCAAAGGAAGAGAACTGAGAGTCCAGAGATAAACATTTAGGTATATGGGCAGTTTATTTACAACAAAGAGACTAGGGAAAGGAACAAGAAGAGTCTCTCCCCAAAATGTGATAGGGAAACTGGGTAGCTGCAAGCCCAAGATTGAAACGGACCCTACCTCATACTATTCACAAAGGTCAATTCCAAATGGATTTAAGGTTTTGATATCAAACCTATTTTTTCCTTAATCCTCTTTCTCCTTCTCCTCTTCCTCCTTCTCTTGGGTGGCACACCCTGTGGTGCTCAGGACTTCCTCCTGGCACTGCTCTCAGGGATCACTCCTGTTGGGCTCAGGAAGCCATATGGTATGCTAGGGATAGAGCCCAAGTCAACTGCCTGAAAAGCTGTCCTATTACTGGCTGCACTATTGCTCTGGCCCCTCCCAAGCCTGTTTACATAAAATAAACTGAGAAAAATACAGGCAGTACTCCAATATGTAGTCCTCAGAGCAGTCTTCAATGATTTGTCCCCAAAAGCAAAAAGGAAACAGAAGAAAAAATAAACAAGCAGAATGAGATCAAACTGAAAAAACATTTGCTCTGTGTAAGAAATGAGACCTGAAAAAACAAGACACTCATATGACTGGGATAAAATATTCACATATTACACATCAAACAGCTAATATTTGTTCGAGCGGGCACCAGTAACGTCTCTCATTGAGAGATTTATTGTTACTGTTTTTTGGCATATCCAAAGCTAATATCCAAGCTAATATTTAAAAGATGTAAAAGCGCCCTCTAAGTTCAGTATAAAAATATCCCATTTAAAAAATGGGGAGAAAAAAATAAAAAAATAAAAAATGGGGAGAGACGATGAACAGAAAGTTCTTTAAAAGTAACTTAAAATGGTTAAGAGGCATAAAAAATGGTCACACTCACTGCTTATGAGAGAATGCAATGACAAGTGAGGCATCACCTCACACCAGTGAGAATGTGGGAGGAAAGGACTCTTCCTCCCAGTGGAGTGTTGCTTAGCTCAGCCTCTTTGAAGGCTTGAAGACTTATAAAAAAAACTAAGCATAGAGATTTCCTTTGGTCCTGCAATCCCACTTCTGAGCACAAACACGTAAAGATTATTCCAAAAGATATTTGCATACTGGAGACAGAGGGATAGCACAGCCTGCCTGGGGCTCACCTTGCTGGAGTCTACCTGAGTTCAATACCAGGCATCCCATTGGTTTCCTGAGCACTCCCAGGAGTGATTCCTGAGTGCAGAGTCAGAAGAAACCCCTGAGCATCATGAGGTGGGGCCCCCAAACCAAAACAACCAAAGAAAATGAGACATTTCTGCTTCATGTATGTACACTGCAGCGTTATTTATAATAGCCAATTAAACAATCCGAGTGCCAATAACAGATGAATGGTGAAAGAAATAGTGTGTGTTCTTCAAAAGAGAAGAAAGAAATGAAATGAAATGAAAGAAAAGAAATGAAAGAAAAAACTATCATTTCATACAACTCACTGTGAAATGATAGCACAGGTAGTCAGTAAAGCACAAGAATAGATGAGAGTTGAAATGACAGAGATTAAGAACATGGTAGGTGATATAAATAAAGCCAGTAGAAACTCTGGATAGCAGAATAGCAGAAGCTGAGCAACAGATCAAGAAGCTCCAAGATGGGAAGGAGGAAATCACTGGGAAACAGCAGAAGGTGGAAAATAGTGTGAAAGGAATGAACAGCATGCCAGAGAACTATGGGATGATTCAAGAGAAACAATATAAGAATCATTAGATTCTGAAGAACAGGATGACAAATGTGCTAAAGAAAGATTAGTCAGATAAATCATGGATAAGAACTTTCCAGAGTTGAGGATTATAGGCACTGAGATCCATGAGGTCCAAAGTGTCCCAGTCAAAAATGACTCAATTAGGAAAACTTCAAGATACAATATGCTAAAAATGACAAAATTCAAAGACAGAGATGGATTATTTAATGCAGCAACATCAAAAGGAAACATATATACAAAGAAAAACCCAGCAAATCTATCAAATGAAACTCTACAAGCCTGAAAAATATGAAAGGAAAAAACCTCAAAATATTTATACCTGGCTAGAATAATACTCTATCCAGTTAGGTTATCATTCAGAATTAAGAATCTAAACAGAATTTTATGGACTGGCAACAGCTTAGGGAATCCATAACCTTGAAACCAGTTTTTCAAGAAGCGTTAAAATAGTTCCTTTAAAGCACAGGAAAACTTCCCATCATGTGACATTGAGTATGACTCTCAGTACTGGTACATATGGGTGTCCTCTACTAGATTAAGAAATGTTACAAACATAGTGAAATTCATGAGCACAATTTACTCTTATTGATTTATTTTCTGATAGTTCTATTTGTCAATCTTCTAAGTTTTTTTCCTTTTTGCTTTTTGGGTCGCATTTGGTGATGCATAGGGGTCACTCCTGGCTCTGCACTTAGGAATTATTTCTGGTGGTGCTCATGGGACCATATGGGATGCTGGAAATTGAATCCAGATTGGCTGTGTGCAAGGCAAATGCCCTAAAAACTGTGCTTATTCCCTCTCTTTCTCTTTCTTCTTCCTTTCTTTCTTATTCCCTTTTTTCTTCTTCCTTTCTTTCTATCTATATTTCTTTATTCCCGTTCTTTCTCTTTTGCTTCTTTCTTTCTATCTATATTTCTTTATTTCTTTCTCCCTTTCTTTTTTCTTTTTCTTCTTTTCCCTTTCTTTCTTCCTTTCTTTTTTCCCTTGATTTCTCTTTTTTATTCTTCCTTCCTTTCTATCTATATTTATTTCTCACTTTCTTTTTTCTTTCTATCTTTATTTCTTTCTCCCTTTATTTCTTCTTTTTTTCCCTTTCTTTCTTTCTTTCTTTCTTTCTTTCTTTCTTTCTTTCTTTCTTTTCTTTCTTTTCCTTCCTTCCTTCCTTCCTATCTTTCTTTATCCCCTTTCTCTTTTTCTTCTTCCTTTCTTTCTATCGTATTTCTTTCTCCCTTTTTCTTCTTCCTTTCCTTCTATTTATATTTCTCCTCTCTTTCTTTCTTTCTTTTTCTATCTGTATTTCTTCCTCCCTTTCTTTCTCTTTTTCTTCTTTCTTCCTTCCTTTCTATCTATATTTCTTTATATCTCCCTTTCTTTTTCTTCTTCCTTTCTATATTTCTTTATTCCCTTTATTACTTTTTCTTCTTCCTTCCTTCCTTTCTTTCTCTCTATCTATATTTTTACATTCCCTTTCTTTCTATCTTCCTCTGTTTATTTCTTTCTTTATTTCTCCCTTTCTTTGTTTATTTCTTCTGTACTGAGAGTTTGTCTTCCAGCATCACGTTGAGCGCCATACATTGCAGTAAGGTTTGGTTAGGCGGTCTGAGACATTGAGATATACACGCAAAAGAAATAATTTATAGATGATCACAAACTGTCTCTGGTGTTGTGACCCAGAGCATGCTGTTCAGCCCCTTTTATTAACTAGCTTAATGATCTTCAGCCACATAGGCAGAATATGCAAATTAACTTAGTCAACAGAAACTATCAAAGTCAGTTACATAACCGGAAGCATAGTCAGTTACAGTAACAGTAACAGAAAAACAATTTTTACGTTCAAGCCTAGCTAGGCCTGAGATTGTGAGATGTTGTATACCAATAATCCATCATCTGTCGTTGGACACCTAGGCTAGTCCATATCTTAGCTACTGTACTGAGTGCAGCAGTGGAGAATGGTGTGCATATGTCCTTTAGCGAGAGTGTTTCAATGTCCTGTGGATAGATGTCCTAGAGTGGAATTGCTGGGTCATAGAGCAGTTCAATTCTGAGTTTATACTGTTTATACTGCCTCCACAGGGGTTGTACCTGAGAGCATTCCCAAAAGCAAAGGACGAGAGTTTCTCTTGCTAGCACAACCCCACCAACACAAATAGTCCCTACATTTTTTTGATGTATGCTACTTCAAGAAATAAAAGAGAACACTAGGAAATGGAGACACATCCCCTGCTCATGGATAGGGAGAATTAACATGATCAAAATGGCAATACTTCCCAAAGCACTATAAAAATTTAATGTGGTCCATATCAGGATACCCATGACATTTTTCAAAGAAATAGACAAGACACTCCTGAAATTCATATGGAACAATAAAACCCCCACGAATAGCTAAAGCAATCCTTGGAAAAAAGAAGATGGATGGCGTCACCTTCCCCAAATTCAAACTATAGTACAAAGCCGTAATAATTAAAACAGCATGGTATTGGGATAAAAATAGATCTGCAGACCAATGGAACAGAGTTCAATATCCTGTCATAGACCCCAAAATATATGGCCACTTAATCTATGACAAAGGAGCAAGAAATGTGAAGTGGAACAAGGAACGCCTCTTCAACAAGTGGTGCTGGGAAAACTGGATAGCTACCTGCAAAAAAAATGAACTCTGACCTCTGTCTAATGCCAGGTACAAAAGTCAGATCAAAGTGGATTAAAGACCTCAATATCAGACATAAATCTATAAGGTTCATAGAAGAAAATGTAGGCAGAACTCTCCATGACATTGAAGCTAAAAGCATCTTTAAGGATGAAACACCACTGACCATGCAAGTGGAAGCAAACATAAACAAATGGGACTACATCAAACTAAGAAGCTTCTGCATTTCAAGAGAAACAGTGACCAAAATACAGAAAGAGCCCACAGAATGGTAAAGAATATTTACCCAATACCCATCTGATAAGGTATTCATATCCAGGATATACAAGACATTAGTGGAATTGTATAAGAAAAAACCTTCAACCCCATCAAAAACTGTGGAGAAGAAATGAACACAAATTTTCTCAATAAAAGATACAAATGGCCAAAAGGCACATGAAAAAATGCTCCACACTGCTAATCATCAGGTAGATGCAAATCAAAACAACAATGAGATATAATCTCATACTACAGAAACTGGCACACATTCAAAAGAACAAGAGCAACCAGTGCTGGCGCTGGCGTGGATGTGGGGAAGAAGGGACACTCTTTCAATGTTGGTGGGAATGTCGACTGGTCCAGCCTTTCTGAAAAACAATATGGACAGTCCTTCAAAAACTAGAAATTGAGCTTCCATATGACCCCACAATACCACTTCTGGTAATATATCCCAAGGATGCAAAAAAGCACAGTAGAAATGAAATCTGTGCGTATATATTCATTGCAGCACTGTTTATTCACATAGCCAAAATCTGGAAACAACCCGTGTGCCCTAGAACAGATGACTGGTTAGAGAAATTTTGGTACATTTACACAATGGAATATTATGCAGCTGTTAGAAGAGATGAAGTCATGAAATTTGCTTATAAATGGATAGACAGGCAGAGTATCATGCTAAGTGAAATGAATCAGAAAGAGAGGGACAGACATAGAAGCACTCATTTGTGGAGTAGAGAATAACATCACATGAGGCTGACACCCAAGTACAGTAGATACAAGGGCCAGGAGGATTTCCCCATAGCTGGAAGACTGCTTCATGAGCGAAGGGGAGAAGGCAGATGGAATAGAGAAGGAATCACTAAGAAAATGATGGCTGGAGGAACCAGTTGGGATGGGAGATGCATGCCGAAAGTAACAAACATAATGACCTCTCAATGTCTGTGTTGCAAGCCATAATGCCTAAAAGTAGAGAGAGATTATGGGGAATATTACCTGCCATGGAGGCAGGGGGGCGGGTGGGAAAGGGGGGGTATACCCGGTGATGGGGATTGTGCACTGGTGGAGGGATGAGTGTTTGATCATTGTGTGATTGTGTGAAAGCTTGTAACTATCACCATGAATCAATAAAATTTAAAAAAAAAAAGAAAAGAAAACTATTCAGGCCTCTCAAAGGAAGGAATTTAGGAAAGGCACACTGGTCACATTCCTAGTTCCATTCAGTAACTAGTGGCAGACAGAGTGAGAATCAGGAACATAGTAACAACAACACAGTAACACAACAATAAAGTAATAACAGTATAATACTATGAACAATAGTCATAAAACAATAACAGAATGTACAACCATAATACAATAAAATTCATAACAGCAATAATGTAACAATAATGTAACTAACAGAATAACAGTGACACCATAAGAACACATTAATAAAACAACAATGTAATAATATGATAGCATCATAACAATAACACAATAAAATATTTCACTTGTGTCACTTGTGCCACTTGTCATCCCATTGATCTTTGATTTGCTCCGTGGGCACTAGTAACACTCCATTCTAACATCTCCATTCATCCCTTTCGCCTGCTAGTGTAGCCCAATGGTATCTGCTCACTCCAGGAACACAAAGAGCCTCAAACCATTCGTTCAGGGTTTTGACGAAGAAGTCTGACCATCTCGTAGGTGGGCGGCCACGCGGTCTTTTGACATCCCGTGGAATCCAGTTGGTAACAACTCTAGTCCAGTGGTCATCTCTAGATCGCATTTGTGCTGCTTGGCTAATGTTTGGTGTTATTAAAACAATGTCATCAGTGAAGCGGAGGTGGTAGTTGCCAACCGTCTATCTTCTCTCCCATTCCTTCCCATTCCAATCATCACATGACATTCTCAAGGGTGGCACTGAAGAGTTTTGGTGAAATGGTATCACCCTGCTGAACCCCTCTCGATGATTACTTCCTAATATTAACAATAACAATAAAAATTATTATTATTTTTAATTGAACCACAGTGAGATACACAGTTTCAAGGTTGTTCATGATTGGGTTTCAGTTATATAATTGTCCAACACTCATCTTTTCACCAGTGTACATTTCCCAGCACTCCCAGTCTCCCAGTTCTCTGCACTCGCCTAACAGCTGCCTCCGTGTCAGGTGGCACTCTCTCTCTCTCTCTCTCTATATATATATATATATATATATATGTTATATATATATATATATGTTATATATATATATATATATATCTCCTTTTGGGCATTCTGGTTTCCAATAAAGATACTGAAGGGTTATCATGTATATCCCTTTACCTATTTTTGGCACTCAGTTCTGTCCAGGGTGAACATTTCTAACTATTATTTTCATGCTGGTACCTTCTCTTTCCTAACTGCCTTTTATCCCCAAACACACCTGTGGAAAGATTCCAACCCCTGACCAGTCCCCCTGTCCCTGTTTTACCTGACCTTCTGTATTAGTCTCAGACTATTTTATACGTCACAAGTGAGTGCAGTTCCTCTCATTTTACTGTGCATGAAACTCCCCATATCCATTCATTATAAGCAAATTCCATGACTTCATTTTCCCTACCATCTGCATAGTATTCCACTGTGTATATGTACCATAGTTTATCCAGTCATCTGTTTTCTAGCACTTAGGTTGTTTGAACAATAAAAAATAATTAATATTATATACAATAACAATAATGCTATAAAAGTACAATGATAACACCACAACAGTAATGAGTCAGATTAAAGATAGAACATTTATTTGATGCAATCTGCTTGAAAAAGTTTAAAGTTGCAGTTTTCTTACCAAGAATCTAATTCAAATAGAATAAATTATTCCTTTTTCAGGAAAACCAAATCAGCCATTCCTTAGCATGCTCAGTTTTCAGGGGGGAAAGACTAGAATTGATTTCAGGGAGCAGCACTTCACTCCCCTTATCATAGACCAGATACCTAAGGAAGAAGTGTATGCTGACAACTCATCAATAGCCACATTCTTTTAAGAATATGTTTTTCATTGTATAAAATAGTTAAAAATATTCGATTACATTTAATATTTGAACTCCACTCCCTCCACCATTGCACCTTCCCACCACCATATTTCGGATGTTTCCATCCTGAACCCCAACCCCAAAGCAGTCAGTGTCACTGTCACTGTCATCCCATTGCTCATCAATTTGCTCGAGCGGGCACCAGTAACGTCTCCATTGTGAGACTTGTTACTGTTTTTGGCACGGGTGGCTCTGTTGTGTGGGTGAGCTTACTCTCGGAAGCTTGCCGGGCTCTCTGAGAGGGACAGAGGAATCAAACCCGGCCGGCTGCGCGCAAGGCAAATGTCTTACCCGCTGTGCTCCAGCAAAGCAGAACTGAAATAATTTATTTTGTATTGTTTGCTATGAAAAGCCGCTGAAAATACTGCAAAACAGCTTCCTTAGAGGAAAGAGTGTGAAGATTGTTGTATTTCACCCACGGGGGTCATTAAGCCCATAAGAGATCACTGACATGTTGTTAAAGGTTGAACCTATTGTGCATGTACATATGTATATGTAAAAATATTTCCCTCTAAGATTGTAATAACCACATTCTTTCAAAGAATGTAACAGAAGCATACTACTGTTGGTACAAAAATCAGTAATTTTTTTACTACACAGTATTTTCAGTGTAGCACTGTAGCACTGTCGTCCTGTTCATCGATTTCCTTGAGCGGGCACCAATAACATCTCCATTGTGAGACTTTTTGTTACTGTTTTTGGTATATCGAATACACCATGGGTACCTTGCCAGGCTCTGCCATGTAAGCAGAATACTCTCAGTAGCTTGCCAGGCTCTCTGAGAGGGATGGAGGAATCAAACCCGGGTTGGCTCCATTCTCCTTCAGATGCTTTGTAAGTAGAGGAATCTATATATTTAGTTGGCAGTAAAAACATTAGACAATGTGAATATTTTAAGTGAAAAAGCATCAGATCTATAGATTGAATTGACATTTGGGATACTTCATATATTATCTTATTGGGGACTTCAAGTGACCTTCCTGGACCTGAAGTCTATGAGCTCTGGGCAAAAAAGGTTAAGTACAGCATATCCCAAACGCTAATATGCACTATAGTCCCGTTGTTCATCGATTTTGCTGGAGCGGGCACCAGTAACGTCTCCACTGTGCTACTTATAAACTTAAAAATGAGAACCATTCATTCATACAAACGCCTAAAATAGGGGAAATTTTCCCAATATTCAACAGAAGTGCCTTCTGGGAAATGTAGTCTCTTCCTGCGGCCTTATGGGAAATGGGTCTCTTCCCGAGACCCTGAGGGAAATGTAGTCTTTTACTGAGGGCTTATGGGAAATGTAGTCTCTTCCTACCGAGCAGCCGTGCAGTCCCATGGGAAGCGGCGCTTCAGCGCCATAACGCGACGCCCTGGCCTTGCACTGGAAACAGCGGTTTAGAGAGGGTTGCACAACATCAGCGCGAATGATGCGGTTCCTGAAGATTTGTTTCCGGTGCTGACGTGAACTGATGGGAAGCGCTGTTCCTCGCGGACCGCCGTCAAGAGTGGGCCTATATCCGGGGAGGGACGCGGCACTCCCAGATTGACCCGCACTAGGACGCGGGCGGATGGGAGAGGCGGGACTTCCGACCGCCGGGCCCAGGCCGCCGCCTGCCGCCGCGGGTGGTCTAGGGGCGCGGGGGTCTGCGCAGTCGACGATGACGGCGCCCGCGGGCGGGCGTGGGTGGGCTCGCTGTGCGGACTTCCGTGGGTTCCGACCGGAGCCCGTCCCTGGGGGCAGAGGTGAGTAGCCGCGGAAGCGGCTTTGCCGGTGGAAGAGGAGCCTGCCGCGGAGTCTGACCGCTGGGGGCGTGTCCGCCTGCCCGGGTCGGGAGCGCCACGCCCACGGCCCGGGCACTGCGGGGGGGGCGGGGACTGACGGAAGAGGCGCGGTCCCCTGCAGGCCCTGCTTCCTGAGGCGGGGAGAGGGCGGGAAGGGCCTGCGGGGGGCGAGTCCGCAAGGGCGGTGCGGTCCCGAAGCGGCTTTGCTTGCCAGGTCTGAGATGCTCTGAGTAGGGCGTTCGTCTGCAGACGGCTCGCGCCGCGGCGAGCAGCGGAGCCCAGGGGCGGGACTTTCACCCGCACACGCGGCTGTTCGGAACGTTCTCGCTGGCCTTTCTCCCCTGGCGGGGGAAGGGGCGCCGAGGAAGGAGCGCCTGGCGGCGCCCACTGCGGGGTCTCGGAGAGCTCTTGCCGCGGGGTGCCGGGCCGGGCCGCTGGGGGAGCGTTCGCGAGCTGGGGGCGGGGAGAGCCAGGGCGGCAATTTCGGGGACGCTTGTGAGGTGGGGTGTAGAATCGGGGGGGGGGGCACTGAGATATTCTTGCGGGCGGGGTCAGGCCAGGGCGTCACTTTGGGAGCGTTCAGGAGGCAGGTGCAGAGCCCGTGGGTCACTGGGAGCCTCGTGAGGTGGGGTAGAGCCACAGGTCACTGTGGGAGCGCTCGTGAGGTGAGTGTGGAGCCAGTGGGGTCATTCCTGAGGTAGGGCATAGAGCTAGGGCTCACCCTGTGGCTAGAGCATTCGAGCCAGGGGCTCACTGAGAGTGTTCGTGAGCAGGGTGGAGAGCCCGGGCGACCCTGGGTGGAAGTGTCCGTGAGGTGGAGTGTAGAGCCGTTGTGGGAGCATTTGTGAGGTGGGGTATAGGGCCAGGGGGTCGCTCGGGGGAATATTCGTGACATGGTGTAGAGCCAGGATTTCACTCTGGGAAATCGGTGTGGGGTCGCGCTGGCCCACGTGACGATGCAGAATCCCGAAAATGGCTCACCGAGGATTTCCATGGTTATCTACTTCTGGGGAAAAAATTAGAATTGGGCATTTCGGTGACAGATCAGGGTACCCCCAGTTGGTACTAGAGCCACAAGGAAAAGACCATTTTACAGGTCTCGTCAAATTCATCATAAAAATGAATGAGAAATGAACTCCATTAAAGCTAATTGGTTTTGCCATCAAGCACTCCAGACTCCTTAACTTGTACTTCGGTAGCTTTTCTCCTTTGGGAGGTAAGCAGGTTATACTAGGAAAATAGTTAAGTGCTAAAGATTAGTTGTTGTTTTTTGGGTTCTGCTCCATTTTTTGTGGTTATTCTTTTTGGCAGGGAGTGGGGATAGCGTATCCAGTGATGCTCAGGACATACTCCTAGCTTTGTGCTCTGGGGTCACTCCTGGTGGTGCTCAGCAGTTCTGGGAATTGAACCGGAGTTGGCTGTATGCAAGGAAGCACCTGAAACCCAGTTCTCTTTCTGACCCTTGATGTATACATTTTAGTGAAAGTACATAGCTTTATCCATCATGTTTTTCAAGGTGACTGGTTCCCTCTTGTGTTGCTTCTGTTAACTTTTTTTTTAGAAAATCAGCTAAATTAGTTTAAGCATAAAGCTTGTACTTAGTGCTTGCAGATCTATCAGTTTAGTACACACGACCATTCTCCCATTCCTGAGTCCAGTGTGACACAGTGGTTCTGCCTCTACAGGGTTCTTCCAGCCTCCCAAAGGAACTAAGTTCTCTCCATTCTCCCAAAAACTATAGAATGAGCACCTCTGAGGTGAGTCCTTTATTCCTTTCCCATTTTGTATTGTATGGATTTATGAGGTTTATAAGAATCCATACATTAAATGGATAAATAAAAATAAAGGTTATCTTTGGAAGATGGTTTCAGCATTAGCTTATATGTTTGATGCTATAAATGATCTTTGTTGATGAGTGTATTCCCAGTTGACAGTTTGTTTCAAGTTCAGTCTACTTCTGTGCTTTAAATTGTATCAAGATCTCCCTCAAGTATTTAGTTATCGCCAGAGTCATCCAGTGTTTAAATCCATCTGCATGTTCACAGGTATATTGAATGCAAAGGAAGTACATCTTCCTCACTATGGACCCTCTGAGCATTACCTACTTTTTTCTTCTAATCTCAGTTCTATGACTGAGTTAGTAAAATCTCTATATTTGCTCCTCTGTTTCTTCTTTACCACTCACATGGAATACTCACAAGTGTGAGATATATAACACCAGCTGAGAATCTTATAATTTAACTCAACTCTAACTGTAATCTGTATTAAGAAGCTGCAAATCCTGAACCTGAATCCCACAGGTTCAAGATTTTGTTTGACAGGACTGCTTCCCACCCCATTTCAGATTACAGCTACAAATTCAGGTTATCACTTGTGCTTCTCTAACCAATCAGTTACAGAGTAAGTGTTCCACTAACTCCCTCTCCCAGGATGAGAGAGAGGGGTTATATAAGGGTTTTTGCTTAGTTTATAGAACTCAGAAGAAATACTTTTACTTATTGGTTGAAGGGTGTGATAAAGGATATAGATAACAAGAAGAAGAGACAGTGAGGTCTGGAGAGTGCAGAGTGGTGAAGCTTCTATACCCATTGAACTGCAGGGTATCACCCCACTAACAGGTAAGCACATCACCAGCCTGAAAAAAATCCCATTCTTCAGATTTTTATGGAGGTTTCATCATTAGTTGATTGGTCAGTTAGTCTTATTTCCATCTGCTCTTCCCTTCTAGAGCAGTAGGTAAAAATTCCGACCTTCTGTTCTTTCTGTTCACCACCCTTCATCCAGGGCTTATCCATAATTCCTTCATTAGGACAAGGTTCTCCTCATGCTCTTACCACAGGATTTTTCAAGGTTTAGGGAGATCGTCTAAGAACCTAGATCCAAGATAAATAAAAATATACATATCTTTTCCTTCTCTGTGCATCTGCATTTATCAGTTGTTTATGCAGTTTCTTTATATAACTGTACCAAAATTAAAACCAACATTTTTTACTTTAAAAATGTTATATTGTTTCTTATTCTTCATTCTCTTTTCTTGCCTATGTATAATGTAGATCCTAATTTCTGACCCAGATCCTATCAGAAACCTCCCCATAGAAATCATCTTTACACATACAGTAACTGTCCAGTCGCCCCCTACACACACACACACACACACACACACACATACACACACACACCACAAATTACAACCAAGGTTACCGTGGCTCTCGTGAATCATACCATCACCAACCCGGAGAAGGACAGTATCTCCGTTTTATAGATTGCAGAGTCTTTTTTTTTTTTTAATAATTAAACCAAAACACAAACAAAAAAAGTTCACCCATCAATCCTACTACCAGTCTGACAATCAACAGCTTGATCTCTTATATGATCTTAATTTGTTTCATTTTAGAATAATAGAGACAGGAAGCCTTTGTAGAAAGGCTATAATGGTGTGCACTCAACTTTATCATTATGCGTTAACTGGCTCTCTATATGTATGATTTACAGGTGAATACAAATACTCTCAATAGTAGGAAACATGAAATACAATAAATTTGCAAAGTTATGTTCTTTGTTTCTGAACCTTTAGACTAAAGAGAAAATGTATTGTTCCAGGCCTTGGTTTCATTCAAGGATGTGACTGTGGAGTTCAGCCAGGATGAGTGGCGGTACGTAGGTCCTGCTCAGAAGATGCTGTACAGAGATGTGATGCTGGAAACCTACAGCCACCTCGTCTCTGTGGGTAAGCACACCTGACCGTGTGACTCTGGAACACACTTTGATTTCCTCCTTTGGCAATTTCTAAATTACTTATTCAACAGAAAATATGAATTTTTACTGCATAATTTGGGGAATTTAAGAAATGTGTGTAGGTTAAAGATGTGTGTTGTTGATATAATGGCATGTAATGATTCTCTCACGGCAGATGTTTCTATGTAGCTGTTTGCAATCATTTCTGTTCTCAGTGGGGGCCCTCCCTTCCCCTTCTCCCCCCTCAATAATCTATCAACGAACCACTAATCCAGTTTTTACTGCATTGGTCTTAGGGTTTTTAATTTATCTTTTATATTTAATCACCATGAGATACAGTTACAAAGCTGTTAATAGTTGGGTTTCAGTCTGTATACAATTTTCTAACACCTGTCCCTTCACCAGTATATAATTTCTCACCACGAAGGTCCCCAGTTTTCTTCCTGCCACCCCCTATCGACTGCCTCTATTGGCAGGCGCTTTTCTTCTCCCTCGCTCCCTTTCTCCCTCCTTCCCCCTGCCTCTCGCTTTTATGATATGGTTTATTATGTTGATTGACTTGGTAGTGTAAACCATCCTTCCATCCCCAGGATAAGTCTTCTTTGGTCTTGGTGTATGATCTTTTTTTTTGGCTTTTTGGGTCATACCTGGTGATGCTCAAGGGTTATTCCTGGCTTTGCAGTCAGGAATGCAAATGCTATCACTCCAGCCCCTGTATGATCTTTTTGATGAGTTGTAGGATCCTATTTCTAGTATTTTGTTGAGGATATTTGCATCTGTATTCATCAGTGATAATTAGTCTATAATTCTTTGTGTGTGTGGGGGGGGTGTCTCTGCTTTGGGTATAAGGGTGATGTTTGCCTCATAGAAACTGTTCGGGAGTGTTTTTTTCTTCGCTTTCCTGGAAAAGCTTAAATGGGATTGGCAGAGGCTGAATCGATAATACAGCGGGTAGAGCGTTTGCCTTGCACGCAGCTGACCCGGGTTCTATTCCCAACATCCCATATGGTCCCCTGAGCACCACCAGGAGAAATTCCTGAGTGCAGAGCCAGGAGTAACCCCTGTACATCACCACCAGGTGTGACCCAAAAAGCAAAAACAGAAAGGGGAGGGGGGGTTGGCAGTAGGTCTTCTTTAAAGGTATTTAAGAGGGGTCTGGAGCGATAGCACAGCAGGTAGGGCATTTGCTTTGCACATGGCTGACCAGGTTCTATTCCCAGCAACCCACGTGGTCCTCTGAGCACTGCCAGGAGAATTTCCTGAGTGCATGAGCCAGGAGTAACCCCTGTGCAATGCCAGTTGTGACCCCCCCCCAAAAAAAAATAAATAAACGTATGAAAGAATTCAGTAGTGAATTGATCTGGGCTTGGCCTTTGGGGGGGGAGGGGCAGGGAGCATTTCAATTTCTTTGACAGTGATAGGTCTATTCAGGTGATCCAGATTTTGTTCAGCCTTGGGAAGTTATTGAAATCCAAGAATTTATTCATTTCTAGGTACTCTCATTTTGTGGCATGAAAAAATCTGTTATCTCTGATGATCCTTTGAATTTTTGTGGTTTCTATTGTGATATCCCCTTTCATTTCTGATTTGGGTTTTTAGGGTTCTCTCTGTGAGTCTTTCTGGTGGTTTATCGATCTTGTTTATTTTTTTCAAAGACCAGCTCTTAAGATGCCTTTTTTGGGTCCCACAAGTTCTTGTAGTTTGTGTTCTCATTTTTGTTTGCTTCCAGGAATTTTCTGTTTTTCTCTCTGAACCCACTTGTTCAGTAAGTGGCCTGTTTAATTTCCAGGTATTTGATTGTCATTTCTGTGTGTGTTTAACTTCTATTTTCAGTGCATCACAGTCTGAAAAGATCATTCACACTATTCCCATCTTGACTTTGTGAAGGTGTGTCTTGTGGCCCAGTATGTGGTCATAGAAAATGTCCTGTGTGCATTAGAGAAGAATGTATCAGTTTGGGAGAATGAAAAGCCCTGTAAATATCTACTAGCTCCCACTCTTCCATTTCCTACTTCAAAGCCAGTATTTCTCTGCTAAGTTTTAGTCTCCTTCTATTAGGAGGTGACAAAATGGTATAGACGTCTCTGATTACTCTGATTACTATCGTGTTGCTCCTTGAAGTCTATTAGCAGTTATTTTATGTATTTTGCTGGTCCCTCATTTGGTGCATATGTGTTCAGGATTATGAGCTCTTCCTGATGTGTATGTCTCTTAATTATTAAGAAATTATTGGGGCTGGAGAGATAGCACAGCGGGTAGGGCGTTTGCCTTGCACGAGGCCGACCCGGGTTCAAATCCCAGCATTCCATATGGTCCCCTGAGCACGGCCAGGGGTAATTCCTGAGTGCAGAGCCAGGAGTAACCCCTGTGCATCGCCAGGTGTGACCCAAAAAGCAAAAAAAAAAAAAAAGAAGAAGAAAGAAATTATCTTCACTGTCTCTTACAACCTTTTTCAGCCTGAATTCAATGGCACCTTATACTAGTATGGCCATCCCAGCCTTTGTGAGAGATTTGTCTGCTTGAATTATTTTCCAGACTTTGGTTTTGAGTCTCTATTTGATCTGACTATTCAAATGTGTTTCTTATAGGCAACAAAATATTGGATTCAGTTTTTTTAATCTTATTTTGCCACTCTGTGTCTCTTAATTGGTGTATTTAGGCCATTATCATTGGGAGAGATTATTGTCATGGGGCTTTGTGTCTTCTTTCTGTGTAAATTTGTTATGTTTGTGTAGTTTATCTTGCCTAAGTTCCCAAGAACAGATGATCGGTTAAGGAAACTTTGGTACATCTACACAATAGAACACTGTGCAGCTCTTAGGAAAGATGAAGTCATGAAATTTGCTTATAAGTAGAGGTCATGGAGAGTATCATGCTAGTGAAATGAGTCAGAAAGAGAGGGACAGACATATAATGACTGCACTCATTGTGGAATATAAAATAACATAACATGAGACTGACACCCAAGGATAGTAGAGACAAGGGCCAGAAAAATTGCTCCATGGTTGGAAGCCTGCCTCATGAGCTAGGGGAAAAGGCAGCTGGGATAGAGAAGGGATCACTAAGTCAATGACGGTTAGAGGGATCATTCAGGATGAGAGATGTGTGCTGAAAGTAGATAAAGGACCAAACTGGATAGCTTCTCAGTATCTATATTGCAAACCATAATGGCCAAAAGTTGAGAGTATGGGGGAAATTGTCATAGAGGCAGGGGAAGAGTTGGGATGGGGGGCGGGAGGGCAGATACTGGGGACATTGGTGGTGGAAAATGTGCACTGGTGAAGGGATGGGTGTTCGATCATTATATGACTGAAACTCAAACATGAAAGCTTTGTGATTGTATCTCATGGTGATTCGATTAAAATTTTAAAAAGCATCTTCAGTTTTTCTTGTAAAATTGATTTTGAGTCTGTGAAGTTCCTGAGCTGTTGGTTTATCTGTGAATTTATATATCACTCCTTCAAATCCGAATGAGCCTGGATGGATAAAGTATTCTTGGTGAGGCCTTTGTTTCATTGTGTTTTTTACTATGTCCCACTGTTGACCTCAGACCTCAGGCTTGTTTGATAAAATCTGTAAATCTAAGGGATGCTCCTTTTTAGCACTTTCCTTTCATCTTGTTCCTTTCAGTATTATATCTATGGTTTTTATCATTCTGATTCAGATATGTCTTGGAATTTTTTTTATTTGGGTTTCTTTTAGCTGCTACTCTTTGTGCTTCCTACAGCTCTGGGAACTTTCCAGCAGTGACATCTTTGACTGTAACTTCCTTCATTGGGGTGCCTTCCAGTCCCTCTGGGAATCCAATTGTTCCTCTTGAATTTATCCCAGGTACTCTTGTGTACCATTTATTTTGTGTATTTTTGAACAACATCTAGAGTTGTTCAAACAATACTAGACAATATTGTTCAACAATACTGGAGTATTGCCAGTATTGCAAGGTTTTCTGCATCTCTGAGCTCACTGATTCTGTCTTCATCTGCTGTTACTCTACTTGTGAGTGCTTCCGTTGAGGTTACCCTTTGACGTGCCAAATTTTTAATAATGATACTCTACTGCTTGTAATTTCCTTATTTCTGCTCTCATATCCTTCTGTGCTTTATTGGATGTCTGATCCATTGTTTGAGCTCTTTAAACATCCTCACCGTTTTGTGTCAGAACTCTTTTATCAGAGAGATTATGTAGGTGGCTATTTCTTGTTGAGGCTTCAGGGCTCCTATCTTCATCCAGCCCTTGTGGTGGGGTTCTGCACTTTGTCCCCATGATGCCTGTGGTAGTCTGGAGGTGATTCTTTGCAATACACTATCAGCATCACCCGCCTCATGATCATGGAGGACTCTACTTGGTAGGTGGCAGTCTCTTCTTTCCCTGTTAAGGATATCCTCCCTCCCCCCCCCCCCCCGCCAGTTTGGTGTTTCTGAGTAATTATGTGGGGCTTTTTGGGCTGGTTCAGGTAATGGGTTCTTTGTCCTCAGCTTACTGCTGCTCATTGACTAGGGTTCTGGTGTTTCTTGCACTCACCACTACTTTTGTGGGTTTGGGGGAAGTGTTGATTGTAGTGGGGCTAATGGACTACTGGCTTAATGTGGTTAGAGTAGCTAGGCTGCACTGGTCAGAGTTTAGTGTAGAAGGCAATGGATCTTAATGGAATATGGAGCAGGAAAGTAACTTGACATTCCCTGGGAAAATCATATCCACTGCTAGTCTGACCTTTGGGAGGAACCACGCATCTGTGGCCTTCAGGGTCCACCTGTACCCTCTGGGGTGTTTGCAGGTATTGGCAGTGCTGAGTCCCACCGTCTTGCTTGCTGAAAAGTTACTTCCCACTGGTTATTCACCTGGCAAAGGCTTCAGTGGGACACTAGGGTTGAGCACCTGCTTTGAAAACTATGATTACTGCTTGCCTGACACCAGGATCAAAAGAAATAATGGTGCAGCATCAATATATGCAGAAGTTTCTGGGGGGATGGCTTACAGAAAAAGGAGCGCACATATATGTGTATATATATATATATATACACATATATACATATACGGTTCGGCTTTCGCCTTTCATGCTGCCGAACCGTGTTCGATTCCTCCCTGCCTCTCGGAGAGCCCGGCAAGCTACCAAGAGTATGGATCCCACATAGCAGAACCTGGCAAGCTACCCATGTGTATTCGATATGACAAAAACAGTAACAATAAGTCTCTCAATGAGAGACGTTACTGGTACCCACTCAAACAAATCAATGAGCAATGGGATGACAGTGATACATATGTATATACAGTCATACACACACACACACACACGTGTGTGTGTATATATATATATATATATATAAAGCTCATTCAGATATTTAACACAATACTGCCATACTTACAAATTGAGAACAGCGGATAGCCGACCCGGGTTCAATTCCTCCGTCCCTCTTAGAGAGTCCAGCAAGCCACCAAGAGTATCCCGCCCGCATGGTATAGCCTGGCAAACTACTGTGGAATATTCAGTATGCCAAAAACAGTAACAAGTCTCACAATAGAGACGTTACTGGTGACTGGTGCCTGCTCGAGCAAATCGATGAACAATGGAATGACAGTGACAGTGCTATTTTGCTTAGTTTTTGGTTTGGGAGTTTTATGCCACACCCAACAGTGTTCACGGTCTTCTCCTGACTCTGCTCAGTAGACCATATGTGGTGCCGGCAGTCAAACCAGTTTTGAGTTTTTTATATAATCTAGAAATGATTACTGGTGATTAAATTCTTAAAATGCCAGTGTAAAACTAAAAAAGTAAAGATGTTGAGATGTTTAATGTGGGAGGATTTGTGTCTAATTAGAAATACACTTTAGACTTTTTATACCCAGTAAATGTGAATCTTTATTGGAGTTTAGTTTTGGTTAGTGATTTAGCAATTTCAGGAGATTTAAGATTGTAACATATTTTATTTTATTTTTCACCTGAAAGATAAACTATCTTTTTTTGTTTTGTTTTGTTTTGTTTTTTGGGTCACACACAGCAATGCGCAGAGGTCATTCCTGACTCATGCACTCAGGAATCACTCCTGGCGGTGCTCAGGGGACCATATAGGGCGCTGGGATTCAAACCCGGGTCGGCCGAGTGCAAGGCAAATGCCCTACCCGCTGTGCTATCACTCTAGCCCTCTAACCTGAGTATCTTTACTGGGTCTCCTGGGTTGCTGTACTTTTCCCCAAATTCAGATACCAAATTTCATGCATGATCCTATGTCCTAAATGACCTTTCCATTTACAGGATACTGCCTTATAAAACCAGAAGTGATCTTCAACCTAGAACATGGAAGAGACCCATGGTTATTGGAAGATGAATTTCTAAACAGCAGTTGTCCAGGTGAATAATTGGAAAACTAAATCCAAAATGAGATCAATGAATGGCATCCTTAGGAAGCAAATTTACAAATAAGCAGATATAATAAAACATTGTTATAATATGTGAGTTATAATATGTGAGATCCTATGTAATTTCATTTTCTTATTTTTCAAACTAGGCAACAGTATATTATTTCTACCTGCCAAATAAGATAATTTGTCAACTATTACCAAAAAAGATTATAAAGTCATTTAAAAAGGAAGGCTGATGTTGGGAAAAGGGAGACAGGAAGTAGTAAATTGATCAGTGATTGTGTTTGGGAAGCTACCAAATATAAATCACTAAGCACTGAAAAATAAGAGTTTTGCAAAATGTATAAATAAGTGTAACTATTATAAAATTAGAAACAACTATTGCCATTATTAGGAATAATGGTTAATAGAAAATATCTTATCACTGCAAAATCAGGAGATAGTACAGGATGCTTGCCGGGCATGCAGCCTTCCCTTCCCCCTTGGCTCCATTCCTAGCATCACAAACTGCCCTGTCAGCACAGGCAGGAGCCACTTGTGAGCTCAGAGCAGGATTAGCCCCTGGCCACCACCATTTTTAGAAATGTCTCTATTTTTCAGAGAGGCTTGAAGTAATCCACATTCCCACCAGCGGTAACAGTTCTTTTTGTGCCACGTTTTCACTGGTGTGAGGTGAATAACTTCATTGTCATTTTGAGTTGCATTTCAGTAATAATCACTGGAAATGAGCAATTTTTTCATAAGCCTCTTGCTCATTTTTAAGTCATCTTTAAGTAGCTGTTACTCTCCCAGTTTTTTAAATGGGATTTTTTTTAAATTGAGTTTTGAGAGTGCTTCGTATGGTTTAGATATTAGCTGTTTGATGTTTGAATATATTCTCCCAAACATAGGAATATCTTAGTTTCTTTCACAGTGCAGAAGATTTTTAGTTTGATAAAGTGCCATTTGTTTTTCTTTTGTTTTCTTTGCCAGTGGGGCTATATCATTGAAGACTGCTCTGAGGTCAATATTTTAGCGGGTCATGCCTGTATTTTTCTCAGTGTATTTTATTGAAACAGGTTTGAGGGGCCAGAGTGATAGTACAACTGGTAATATGTTTGCTGTATAAGCAGCCGACTAGGTTTTATCCCCAGTACCCCATATTGTCTTAGGAGCCAGACAGGAATGATCCCTAAGCTCAGCCAGGAGTAAGCCCTGGGTGTGCTCCTGCCCCCACACCCCAGAAAGAATGGAGAAGAAGAAACAGGCTTGATATCTAAGCCTTAAATCCACTTGTAATTAACCTTAGTGAATAGTGTGAGGTAGGGGTCTATTTCACATTATTTGTGGCTTCTAGCTACCCAGTTTTCCCAGTTTGATTTTTTTTTTTGAAAGACTCTCCTTGTTCTATTTTCTGTACCTAGTACCTTTGTTGAAAATAAACTGCCCATACACTTAAGTGTATACACTTAAGAGATACTCTTAAGAGATAACTTTTATCTCCAGACTTTCAGTTCTATTCTATTGATGAAGGTCTGACTTTGTATTTATACCATGCATATTTAATTTACAGTAAAGAGTAAGGTCTAGGAGCTGGAGTGATAGCACAGTGGGTAGGGCGTTTGCCTTGCACGCGGACAACATGGGTTCGATTCCCAGCATCCCATATGGTCCCCTGAGCACCGCAGGAGTAATTCCTGAGCGCAGAGCCAGGATAACCCCTGTGCATCGCCGGGTGTGACCCCCCCCAAAAAAAAAAGAAGAAGAAGAAGAAGGTCTAGGAATACAATTCCTCTCGGTTTCCTGTTTCTTAGGGTTGCTTTGGTTACTCTGGAAGTTTTATGGTTTAAATGTACAAATTTTACAAGTATTTGTTCTATGTCCTTAAAACATTTCCTGGGAATTTTTTGTGTTTGGGTTGGGCTGGGTTTTTGTTCGTTTTGGGTTTTTTGTTTTGTTTATTTTTTCTTGGTTTTGGTTTGGGGGGGCATACCTAGTGATACTCAGGGCTTATTCCTGGCTCTGTGCTCAGGAATTGCTCCTGGCAGTAGTCAGGGGAACTCTGGGCACAATTCTGGGTTGACCATATGCAAGGCAAGTGCTCTACCCACTGTACTATCACTCCAGCCCCGTTCCCTGGAAGTTTTGATGGAACCGCATTGCTCCTATAAATCAATCTGAGTAATGGGTAAGATGGCCATTTTAATTGCTGATGACTTTCATGGATGTTAGTCTATGAACACAAAATATGTTTCCATTTCCCTGTGTCACCTTTTATATCTTTCAGAATTTGTGTGTGTGTGTGTGTGTGTGTGTGTGTGTGTGTATTGCTTTTGGGGTCACACCTGGCACTGCACAGGGGGTTGCTCCTGGCGATGCCCTCAGGAATTACTCCTGGTGGTGCTCAGGGGACCATGTGGGGTGATGGGAATCGAACTCGGGTCAAGGCAAACGCCCTACCCCCTGTGCTATCACTCCAGCCCCCAAGAGAATTTATAATTTTAACTAAATGTCTTTCACCTCCTTTGTTAAATTGATTTCCAGATATTTTAGTTTCTTTGACACAGTCATAAATGGGACTTTTTTTAAAAAGCTTTTCTTTTACATCACTGATAGCATGTAAGATTCCAACAGACTTCTGTGTGTTTTTGTAGCCTGATGCAAATAAGCTGCATACAAATTTATTATTTCTGTGACTGTTTTAGTGAACTCTATATACAATATTAAGTAGTAGAAAGTAGTGATATGTTACTAATCTCAATTCCTTTGACTTCTTTTTCTTGCCCACTTGGTATAGGAAGGCCTCCTGGTGCTATGTTGAACAGTAGGGGTAAACTCAGTAAACACCCTTGTCTTGTGCCTACAATAAACAAAAAGCTCTTCATTTTTCCCATTAAAGATAATGTTAACTCTGTTTTTGTTACATATAACCTTTACAATATCGTGGTAAATTCTTTTAATCCCTGTTTAGTTAAAAGTTTTCATCATGAATTGCTGTTAGATCTTGTCAGTCTTTCTCTGCATCTATGGAGATGATCATCTGCTTTTTTTAAAAAAAAAGTAGTTCACAATATTTGATTGCATTTAATATTCCAACACCAATCCCACCAACATTATGCCTTCCCAACACCATATTTCACATGTTCCCATCTCTGAACGCCAAACCCTGCCCCAAAGTAGAACCAAGATAATTTTTTTTTTTTTTTTTTTTTGCTTTTTGGGTCTCACCGGGCGATGCACAGGGGTTACTCCTGGCTTTGCACTCAGGAGTTACTCCTGGCGGTGCTCAGGGGACCATATGGGATGCTGGGGATCGAACCCGGGTCGGCTGTGTGCAAGGCAAACGCCCTCTCCGCTGTGCTATCGCTCCAGCCCCACAGAACCAAGATAATTTAATTTGTATTATTTGATATGAAAAACTGCTGAAAATGCTCCGAAAAAAGTTTCCTTAGAAGAAAGAGTGTGAAGATTGTTTTATTTCACCTGGGGGCCATTAAGTCCTTCTAGGAGAGCCCGGCAAGCTACCGAAAGTATCTCGCCTGCACAGCAGAGCCTGGCAAGCTTCCCTTGGCGTATTCGATACACTGAAAACAGTAACAAGTCTCACATGGAGATGTTACTGGTGCCCACTCGAGCAAATCGATGAACAACGGGATTACAGTGATATAGTGATAAGAGATCACTAACATGTTATTAAAGGTTGAGCCTGTGTGCTTATATATCTGTAAAAAAAAAAAAAAAATTTCCCTCTAAGATGGTTGACTCCTACTTTAAACTCCATCATATGTGGTGCGGTACTCTTGGAGCATGTGGGTGGTGTGAGGTATGACTCCCGGCCGCTCAGTTGGGGAATAGGTTCACTCGTGGGTGAGACTTGGCTGAGAGTATGGAGAGCAGCCATCAGCAAGGCAGCAGTTAAGTTCTGGAGGTTTTGGGCTGCTAGGGCTGGGTACCCTGGGGCAAAAAGAGGTCTCACCCGCCCCCCTCTGGGGCACCCCCAATGAGACAGCCTGTGCAGAGTCTGGCAGCATGGTTATGCTGTATGCCATGTTCTGCTCCCTTCGGGGAAAGAAGGACATGTGACTCTGGATCTTGGCCAATGATGAGATTATCTGGCACCAGCCAAAGGTGGCTTATGGGTGTGACTGCTGAGTTGCTGGAAACAAGGGGATACCGTTTCCTGTTCCGTTGAACTCAGAGTTTCTAGTCACAAAGGATCATTTGCTTTTTGTCTTTCCTTTTGGTTTTGGTTTTGGGCCACACCATGCTGTGCTCGGGGAACACTCCTGTTAGAGCCCAGGGGGACGATACAGTGCCAGGGATCCAACCTTGATTAGCCAGCCACGTGCAAGACAAGAACCATGAACTGTCTCTCTGACTTTTTTTTTTTTTTTTTGCTTTTTGGCTCACACCTGGCGATGCACAGGGGTTACTCCTGGCTCTGTACTCATGAATTACTCCTGGCGGTGCTCAGGGGACCATATGGGATGCTGGGGATCGAACCCGGGTCGGCCACGTGCAAGGCAAACGCCCTACCCGCTGTGCTGTCACTCCAACTCCTGACTTTTGTTTTTTATTGATATGACTGCAGCCATAGCACAGCAGGTAGGGTGTTTGCCTTGCACGCAGCCAATCCAGGTTCGATTCCTCCATTCGTCTCAGAGAGCCTGGCAAGCTATTCTTGGCATATTCGATATGCCAAACATAGTACCAACAAGTCTCACAATGAAGACGTTATTGGTGCCTGCTCGAGCAAATCAGTGAACCAACAGGAGGACAGTGCTACAGTATTACTTTAATTATTGTACATATATTGAGCTATAATACATCCTTGGGATAAATCTTTGGTAGTGATGCACAGTGCTTTTAATGCATTGTTGGATTTTATTGAGGAGCTTTGCCTTCGTTTTCATCAGGTGTTTTGGTCTGATGTTTCCTCTTTTAGTATGTCTCTCAGGTTTTAGAATTAAGGTAATATTGGTCTCATAGAATCACGAATCACGAAATCCCATTAATCGTCGATTTCTCTAGCGGGCTCAGTAACCTCTCCATTCGTCCTTTCCCTGAGATCTTAGAAGTCTCTCTCGACTCGGCCCTCCCAATGATGTCACACTGGAGGCTCTTTCAGGGTCAGGGGAATGAGATCCAACTAGTTACTGGCTTTAGCATATGAATACACCATGGGAAGCTTGCAAGATGTCCCATGTGGGCAGGAAACTCTCAGAAGCTTGCCAGTTTCTCCCAGAGGGAGAAGTAGGCTACAAGATATCGCGCAGCCACAAAGCGTTTCTGGGAGCTTGCTTTTAAGTCTCTGGATGTTGGCTGTTGATAGGATTACACACACCTGGGTTCCTCTGCCAGTACCTTCATGGGTGAGGCCTGTCCAAACGTGTGGAGAGGGACCGAGAGCATGGCTGTAGCTAGGTTCCGGTGGTCTTCGGCTGCCGGAAGCTCTGCTCGGGGTGGGGAGGAAAGCTGGAGCACATCCACTCCAGGGGGCCCTGGGGAAGACAGCCAGGCGTGCGGGCAAGAGACTCAGCATCGCTCTCTCCTGGGAGCTTTTAAATCTCTGGATGTTGGCCGTTGATGGGATTACACACACATGGGTTCCTCTACAGGTACCTTCATGTGTGAGGCCTGTGCGAACGTGTGGTCTCATAGAAACTGTTTGAAATTTTTTTTTTGTCTCTTTCTGAACAAATTTGAAAAGAATGGATAAAAAACTGGGATGAAAAGAGGGGAGGGGAGAGGGAGAGAATGGGGTGTGGGGGGTAGAGAGAGAGGGGTGGCTGCTGTAGAGGCAGGGAGGGTGTGGCAGGAGGGATACAGAGGACTTTTTTTTTTCTGCTTTTTGGGTCACATCCAGCAATGCACAGGGGTTACTCCTGGCTCATGCACTCAGGAATTATTACCGGCGGTGCTGGGGGGGGGGGGGGTCATATGGGATGCTGGGAATTGAACCTCGGGTTGGCCGCGTGCAAGGCAAACGCCCTACCCACTGTGTTATCACTCCAGCCCCAATACTGAGGACTTTGGTAGTGGGAAATGTACAGTGGTGGAGGGATGGGTGTTCAACATTGTATGACTGAAACCCATTGTAACTACCTCATGATGATTCAGTTTTAAAAAGTAAAAATAAAAAATGAAGACTGGGGCAACAAGAGTATAGCAGGTAGGATACTTGTCTTGCACAAGGCTAGCCCAGGTTCCTTGAGCACAGCTAAATGTGGCCCCAAATTATTTTTTAATGTGAAAGAATAGTTATGAAGTTTTTCTCAAAAATTTTGAAAAATTCATTAGTGAACCCATCTTGCCCATAACTTTAATTCTTGGCAAGATCACTTTATCACTGTCATCCTGTTGCTCATCATTTTGCTCATGCGGACACCAGTAATGTCTCCATCGTGAGACTCGTTGTTAACTGTTTTTGGCATATCGAATACACCACAGGTAGCTTGCCAGGCTTTGCCATGTGGGGGAGATACTCTCGGTAGCTTGCCAGGCTCTCCGAGAGGGACAAAGAAATCGAACCTGGGTCAGCTGCGTGCAAGGCAAATGCCCTACCCACTATTCTATCGCTCCAGCCCACGCAAATAGTCTTTGTAGATAGAAAAATGTAAAAAATCTAACGTTCAGTCTATCGATGAAACCAGCATTATTTGTGGTGCTGGGAAGGAAATCTAGGGGGGCTGGAGAGATAGTGCCCTGAGTGGATATTTGATAAATATCTCAACTTTCTTTATAGAATAGGTCTACCCAAACTTTCTACTTTCTCCTAACCCAGTCTCCAGAAGTTGTAGGACTAGCATTTCATTTCTTCTGGTTTCTCCAGAAGAACATTGGATCAATGTTGTTCAGGTAACTTCCTACATTTCTGAAGTGTGTGTTCTAATTTCTCCCCTTTCATTTCTGATCTGACTTATCAGTTTGTTTGTTTTCTTGTGAGAGTAGCCAGTGCTAGAGCAATAGCACAGCGATAGTGCGATAGTGCGTTTGCCTTGCACAAGGCTGACCCGGGTTCGATTCCTCCGCCCCTCTCAGAGAGCCGGGCAAGCTACCTAGAGTATCTTGCCCGCACGGCAGAGCCTAGCAAGCTACCTGTGGCGTATTCGATATGCCAAAAACAGTAACAACAAGTCTCACAATGGAGATGTTACTGGTGCCCGCTGAGCAAATCGATGAGCAATGAGAAGACAGTGACAGTGAGAGTAGCCAGGGGTGTCTTACCGACTCCCCTCTAATCTCTTCTGTCTCTTTTACTTCAGTTTTATATAAAAATGTATTTTGATTTTGTAACCTACCACTTTACTGTATAGGTTATTGTATTCTAAAAATGATAGATATCAGAGGCTGGGAGTGGGTGGCAAACTGGGGGCATTGGTGGAGGGTAGTGGACACTGGTGAAAAGATTGGCGTTGGAAAATTATATGCCTGAAACTCAACCACACATGTTTTTGTGACTTTTTAATTCACAGTGCTTCGATAGAAAATACATTTTAAAATTTAAATAAAGTTATTTGATGGAATCTGGTTTTTTGTATGTAATATCATCTGAAATTGTAATAGTTCTGTTTTCTTTCCCTTCCTACACCTGTGTCCTGACTGCCTTGGATGCCAATAATACCATATTGAATAATATAAAATATGGATATCCTCATCATGTGCTTAATTTTAGAGCAAGCATTTGCGGTTCCCACCATTAATTGCAACACTAACTGTGGATTTGTTGAAATTACCTTTACTATATTAACAGCTAAGCTCCTTCTATCCCCATTTTGTTGAAAGTTTTTATTATAAATTGTGCTGAATCTTGTCAAAGACTTTCTCTGCATCTATTGATGTGGTCAGCTTTTTGTCTTTTTGTTGTTGTTAATGTGATGTCACACATTTATTTACATATATGGAACTATCCTTGAGATAAATCCCACTTGGTCATGGTGTATAATTCTTTTAATATGCTGTTGAGTTTGGTTCACTAAGATTTTGTTGAAGTGTATTGATTTGTGGCTTTCTATTTTATTGATAGGAGTGCCTCTGTCAGCTTTGGGTGTGTAGTGTTGGCCTAACAGAAACTGTTAAAATGAATTTCTATTTCTCCTCTTACTGAAAAAAACTTGACAAGATTAAGCAGTGCATGGGACCTTCTTGAAGATTTCAAAGAACACTAGCAGAACAGAATTTTGTTTGGGAGGAAAGTTTTGAGTATTTTGAATTTTGAATTTCTGTACAAGTTTTTTGTCTATTTATTTGTCTATTGAATTTCTGTACAAGTTATTTGTCTATTCAGGTTTCTGTTTCCTCCTGATTCATTTTCAGGAGATTGGAGGATTTTGAAAATGTTTTATTTATTCTAGATTCTCCAATTTGGTGGCATTAAGTTATTCATAATAGATCTTTTATAATCATTTATATTATTTCTGTGTTATCTTTTGTAACTTCTTTTTTTTCATTTCAATATAATTTATTAGTAGAGTCTTATTTTTTCCTTTGTGAATCTAGCTAAATATCTCTTTATTCTTTTGAAAAAACATCTGGGTCTCGTTATTTTTCTTTTCCTCTTTGACCCAGGCATTTTCCATTTATGTTTCATCTCCAGATATTTTTCATCCAGCTTACTTACTAGGATTCTTCAGGATTCTTAGAACTTTTTTATGATTCATTTCTGCCCTTACGGGCATTCTGGTCTAAAAAGATACTTTCTTTTCAATTTCCATGTTCATGGTTTTATTCACATTAGTTTTGTGTCCTGGCATGTGGTCTGCTATGGAGCATTTTCCATGTTCATTGGAGAAAAATGTGTAGTTGGCTTTCTATTGATGGATATCCCTGTGTGTATTTAACATATCTTTCTGGCTGATTATTTAAAACTGATTAATTTGTTTTGTGGGATTGTTATATTACAGTTTTCTACTGGTGAAGTGATGGGTGTTGGGACACTAAATGACTGAAACTTGGTCAAGAACAACTTTGAAACTGTGTATCTCACAGTGCTTCAATATAAAAATATTTTTCTAAGTTTCCTGCTACTATTGGTTGAGCAAATTTCTAAATGCTGCTATATATACTTACTAAACTCTTTTGCTGTGTAGATGCTAACATGTTTTAAATCTTTTAATGTTGAATCCTTTATTATTATATACTGTAAATTCATAGGTTTCATTCCTTTTTAGTTTCTGTATTTTCTCTGATAATAATGTGAACACCCAGATATTCTTTTCCAGAACTTTTACTTTTTTTTTTTTTTTTTTTTTTTTTGCTTTTTGGGTCACACCCAGCAATGATCAGGGGTTACTCCTGGCTTTGCACTCAGGAATTACTCCTGGCAGTGCTTGGGGGACCATATGGGATGCCGGGGATCGAACCCGGGTCGGCCACGTGCAAGGCAAACGCCCTACCCGCTGTGCTATCGCTCCGGCCCCCAGAACTTTTACTTTGAATCTGTGTTTATGTTAGAAGCTCAAGTGTCTCTCTTAAAAGTAGCAAATGCTTGAGTTTTTGTTTCCTGATTTATCTGACTACTCTGTGCCTTTTGATTGGTTATTTTGTGCCACTGTTTAGTAAAATTATAAAACTACTTAAAAGTATATTTTATGTATATGGATGCTGGTTTGTATCTTTGTTTTCCCCCTTTCCATTGATACCTGATTGCTGTGTGATGATCAGGTTCCATGGTAATATTTTCCATGTAAGGGTTCATTCATTAATTCTATGGTTGACAAATGTCAGTAGAAATTTGAAAATACATGTTTGGAATTGAGTTTGTGGGGCAGGGGATGAGAGGGAGTGGGGCTTAGGGTCCTTGGAAGGAAGAAAGATGGATACACTAGTGATGGATGTGGTGTTGGAATCTATGTGTTTAAGAAACCATTAATAGTATTGTAAGCCATAGAATCTTAATTAAGGGGTAAGCCAAAGAATGTCAGTTAAGGGCCAGAGTGAAAATACAGCGGGTAGGGTACTTGCCTTGCATTAGGCTCACCCAGGCTCAGTTGGTGGCACCACATCCCCCAAGATTAACTAGGATTGATCCCTGAAAAAAAAGCCAGGAATAAATCCTGAACTTACACTGCCAGGTATGACCCCCAAAATTAAAAAAGAACCTCAATTAAAAAATAAAAATTTTTTTAAAGAAATTACCTGTGTAGTAAATCTATCCTTACTGTCTCTTTAGGTATTCTTATGGAGAAAAGCCACCCTGAATTTAAAAAAGAAGAATGTAATAAAATTGGAGACAATTTCAGTGAAGTTACTGAACTACAGAGAATTGAAACAGGAAGTGAAACTTTTAATCAAGATGTACATTTTCAGCAATTCCCAAGAACTCATATCAGAGTGAAATCTCTTGAGGGTGGAAAAACACTGTACCACTATTTAGCCATGACCGTACAAAACAGAACTCACATACTGAAGCCGTCTTCTGATCAAGATGTCTCCTGTAGGGAAACTTTCCTTTCTCAGTCAGCCTTTACTGTGCATCAGAGAACTCACAAAAGAAGAAAATATTATAAATGTAGTGAATGTCAAAAAGCCTTCAGTAGAAAGTCATGCCTTATTGTTCATCAGAAAATACACACAGGGGAAAAACCTTATGAATGTAATGCATGTGGTAAAACTTTCAGCCACAAGTCAAGCCTTGGAACTCATCGGAGAATTCACACTGGGGAGAAACCATATGAATGTAATGAATGTGGCAAAACCTTCAGCCTGAAGTCAAATCTGAGAATTCATCAGAGAATTCACACCGGGGAGAAACCATACAAATGTAATGAATGTGGCAAAGCCTTCAGCCAGAAGTCAGGTCTTGGAAGTCATCAGAGAATTCACAGAAGAGAGAGACCCTATAAATGTGATGAATGTGGGAAAACTTTCAGAGAGAAATTAAACCTTACGGATCATCAGAGAATTCACACAGGTGAGAAACCCTATGGATGTGATAAATGTGGTAAAACTTTCAGCCGTAAATCAAGCATTGTAACACATCAAACAACTCATGCAGAGGAGAAACCCTATAAATGTGATGAATGTGGGAAAACTTTCAGGCAAAAGTCAAACTTTAACATACATCAAAGAATTCACACAGGGGAGAGACCTTATGAATGTAATGAGTGTGGGATGGCTTTTACATCCATGTCCTACCTTAGAATGCATCAGAGATTTCACACAGGAGAGAATCTCTATGAATGTAATGAATGTGGAAAAACTTTCACGCGGAAATCAATCCTTGGAATACATCAGAGAAGTCACACAGGAGAGAAGCCCTATAAATGTGATGAATGTGGGAAAATGTTCAGCCAAAAATCAAATCTTGGAATACATCAGAGAATTCACAAAGGTGAGAGACCCTATGAATATAGTGAACGTAGTCAGGCTTTTATCTACCTACCATACCTGAGAACTCATCAGAGGATTCACACAGTGGAAAGTACCCATATATGTACTGAGTGTGGTAAAACTTTTAGTCGGAAGAAAAGACTTGGAAAGCATCAGAAAACTCACTCAGAGAATAAGCACAATAAGTGCATTGAATGTGAATTTGACATTCATCAACTATTCTCTCCTCTAGAAATGTCAGAAAACTTATGAAGAATGCATACCCTGTTAATGTGGGGAAATTTTTAGATATCAAAACCTATGAAGTAAATAAGTGGGTTTTTTGTTTGTCTATAATATGTTTATTAGCTAACCCCCTGAAAAAACAAACATTAATACTGTGGCAAGGCTTGTATCACCTTTATAAAGGGGTCTTCCAAAAATGAAAGCCTCAAAGAGGTGTTTAGATAGTGAAGATTTTATACCATTTTTTCCAAAAGGACAGTATATTTGTGGAGAATTATTGAAAATGATAAAGAGTTTTGAATTTTAGAGTTTACATGACAAGATGAATACTCACGAAGTCAATGATAAATTATTTCCTTAATATTTGTAAAGCTCTAAGTTGATGCCATTTTTTTAACAAAGCAACATTTAATTTTGTGATTTTTTTTAAGTATATTTTACCAATAAAGTGTAGAACCCTGTAGTATTGGTTCATTCTCTTATCATGCACAGTGCTTAGGTTCTCTTAAAATTCACTTTAAAGCTGTAATTTAAGATGTACCCCAAAAATGGCAAAGCTTCTGAAAAAGAAACTTGTGGAATTGATGTCATTTCTAATGAAAAGCTTTGTCTCTTCCTCCATTGGGGAGATCATTGGGTATGTCACAGAGTGGATAAACACCATGCCATTAGGCATGTAGAGGAAGAGCAACAGAGGCTTTTAATGTCTCCTGTTGAAATTTTAGGTCTAAATCCTTAATGCCAGAGTGTCCTGATTTGGGGTGGCATATTCTGATGACCTTCATAATGCAGAAGAAAATTTATAAATGTAATAGCTGTTGAGACTTCTATCAGATCAGTTCTAGTATCAAAACAGCGAATAAAGCATAAATGTAATTTATGTGGAAGAACTCAGATCTTAATAGACTTAATGTCTGGTTAACTTAATCAGAAAACTTACATGTATAACTAAATGTCATTAATATTTTTTTTAACCTTGGAATCAGACCTTTGAGAATGTGAGGAGGTAAGTGGAGAAATTATCAAGATGAAAGTAAGTAAAAATATTCACTAGTCAGATCTAAGGAAATACTACAGGATTTGCTGAGGTGTTATTCTTGGCTCTGCATTCAGGAATCTCTCCTGGCTGTGCTTGGGGACCATATGGACTGCCAGGGATTGAATTCAGGTGGGCTGCACGCAAGGCAAGGTAGATTTAAAACCCAATAAACTAATAATAGACATTTTTCAGCACTAACAGCACATCAGGGTAATGATAAATTTACTAGTCTGCTGAGAATCCACTTCTTGGATTAGTGACATCTCTCTTGGGCCAGGGAGAAGGGCATAGTCAAGAGCATATGCTCTGCATGAGGGAGTTCAGTTCCAAGCACTGCATGGTACTCCAAGCACTGTACTGGGAGTATCCCCGAAGCACTGCCATGTGTGTCAGAAACAACAAAAACTTACTGCTAGATTTAAGACCCATATCTTCCCCCATTTGAACACATAATCTTCAGTATCTTATTTTAAAATTAATTCCTATGTTTCACAAGTGAATTGCAGGCCGCATTATGAAAGTCATTGGCTGAATCAGTGGCTAAATGAGATACAATCAAAGTAGTAATTTTATGCCACTCCATATTTCAAGAATGAAGATTAATTTTGTTAGGTTCTCAATATGACCACTCATTTCAATTTGTCAAGAGCCACTATTGACAGTTACGAGATCAGTAATTTTTCTGGGGAGACTAACTAGAATTTTTTTTCCAGTTTTCAGCTTCTACTCTGAAGTGCCCCAAAAACCTTGTGACTTACATGGTCAATCCCCAAGCCCCATTTCAAAGCCATGTTAGTGTAGAATGCTGTCATCTTGGGGGCATTGTGAAGGGACATTCAGGCTGTCTGCTCAGCACCACTTGGAGTGTTGTGCAAGAATGTAATTGATTTCAGTGGATCCTGTGAGAAGTAAGGTGACGGATTGAAGTCGTCTGGAGTCAGACCAAAGGATTCTTATCAGCTCTTCTTGCATTTCTGCAGGGTAGTTTTAGGGAAAGAAACAGCCCTCTGTACTTGGTTTTAAAGCATACCTTTGATCTTGGTGGTGGAACATGTGCACTGGTGAAGGGATGGGGGTTTAATCAGTATTTGACTATGACTTAAACCTGAAAGCTTTGTAATTTTTTTCTTTCTCTTTTTCACGGTGATTCAATAAAATATTTCTTTAAAAAAAAATAAAGTATACCTTTGAGAATGATGTGTGAGAAGGTGACAGACAAGTCTATTCTTTTGAAATGCATAAAATTGAATTCAGGATGTGGTTACACAAATATTTTTATAGGTGTATTTTTGCCCTATATGTATTTTAGGGACAACATATGATAAGGTGTTTCATAGCAGTTACATGTAATGAGTAGATTATTTATCCCCATTTTCAGTGGGACGTTTTTCAAAATATGCAGTGTTTTGTGAAATTTAAACTATATCTTTGGAACTTCACCTTAATCTGATCAGCACCAACATGCCTTAAGATGTTCAAACAAGAACTATTCACGTTCTACTCTGTTTGAATCTGGATGAAGATAATGATGTTGCAGACTTATTTTCTAATGAAATTTTATTTAGCCTTTGGTTAGTGTTAACAAATATGTTTCATGATGCCATGATTTAGTAGACATCATTAGGTTTGAGAACAAAATGTCAATAACATTTCATGAAGGCTAAGGAGGGAATCTTAGACATTCCACTGTTGGAAAAACATGATTACACTAAGATCTCAGTGAAAATTGTCTTAACATTAGACACTGGGTTTAAGAACAAGGTTTGGTAAACAGGCCTGTGAATCAAAGTCCACTGCCAATGTAGACTGATAAGCCGTGAATTGTTTTCATATAAAGCGCATTGCTGTATTTATGTTGAATTCTAAGTAAAAATAGTGATAGAGTTGAAAAGTTAGTATAGGTACAATTCTAAGGCCTCATCAAAATATTTCTATCTGACACAAGAAATTGCTACAAATATTAGATAATTTTAAGTGGAATGTCCTATCATATTTAATTCGCAACATTCCCAAGAAAATGTACTATCAAACCAAGAGCCCATGTAGCTCATGTACTAGCCAAGGAAAGCTATATACAGATGTTTAATAACGTAGCTTGTGTTGGATTGCAGCCATTTTATGTGCTTGGTTTTCAGTTTTTGTTTTTTATATCACATCAGCGATGCTCAGGGATTACTCCTTGTTCTGCGTTCAGGATTAGCTACTAGCAGTGCTCTGGAGACCATATGCAGTGCTGGGTATCAAAACCAAACAGACCTATGCAAGGCAGACACCCTGCCTGCTGTACTATCTAGCACCTTATGAGCTTATTTACAAAAAAATATCTTGTTTGGGATAGAGCGGTAGCACCACGGGGAGGGTGTTTGCCTTGCACCCAGGTTCGATTCCCAGCATCCTGTATGGTCCCCTGAGCACCGCCAGGAGTAATTCCTGACTGCAAAGCCAGGAGTAACCCCTATGCATCGTCGGGTGTGACTCAAAAAGCAAAAATAATAATACCTTGTTTGAGTTTTATGCTTTCTGTGAGAACACTTATGTGTTGAGGGCTGGGGAGCAGCATGACGTGTCAGTTAAAGCAAGTTAATTGTTTTCCTTGACTTTTGGTGAGTCAGCACGTTTTACCAGTTCTGCTCTATTGCTGTTCATTGGAAGTGTCAGTGCTACTGAAGAAATAACCTCTGATCCATCTGTGGAACAGCTAGACCTGAGAATGTTTTTTAAACTTGTAGAAACACTCAGGGCTGGGGCTGGAGCAATTGCACAGTGGGTAGGGCGTTTACCTTGCACGCAACCAACCCAGGTTTGATTTCCAGCATCCCAGATGGTCCCCTGGGCACCACCAGGGGTAATTCCTGAGTGCAGAGCCAGGTTACAAAAAGCAAAGAAAAAAAAAAAAGGCCAGGGAGTACAGCAGATAATGTGTTTGCCTTGCATGCAGGTGACTTGGATTGAATCCCTGCTACCGAATATGGTCCCCCAAGCCTATCAGGAGAGATCTCTTGAGTGTAGAGCCAGGAATAAATCCTGAGCACCACTGGGTGTGACCTCCAAACAAAAACAAAAACTTATAGAAACATTCAGTATAGTGTGGGGTAGAATCAGTTTCTATATTTTACAATTGATGGTGGTAATACATATAGGACAAATTCTTAGATGAACTTAATTAGTATTTTTTTTTTTTTGCTTTTTGGGTCACACCCAGCGATGCTCAGGGGTTACTCCTGGCTTTGCACTCAGGAATTACTCCTGGCGGTGCTTGGGGGATCATATGGGATGCCAGGGATTGAACTCAGGTCGGCCGCATGCAAGGCAAACGCCCTACCCGCTGTGCTATCGCTCCAGCCCCTTAATTAGTATTTTTTAAACTTTCATCACAGTCAATATTTTCATCTTATTTATTGAATAGTGAACAGTAAAACTTGCTTTCATGAAGTTAACACAAATGAGATCCATGAATTTTTATTAGAAACAAACAATATTTTTGTATCATTTATTGTTTTTACCACACCCAGCAGCACTCAGGCTGTGTTTGACTATGTGCTCTGGTGGTGCTAACAAAGCCAGTATGGAGGATCTAACCTAGATCTGCGGCTGCAAATCATTCATACACTTCAGGTAAGCTGTGTGTAAGGCAAACATCTATCCACTGGCCCCCATGAAAAGATTTTCTTTTATAGCTTTATTAAGTTATCAGTTTAGTTACAGACACTCAAAATTCCATCGCCAATCTCACCATCATTATTTCCAGTTTTCCCAACCACCCCTTGAGCTTGCCCTTTAGTAGGCCCTCAATAATTTATTTTTTCATTGCTTGTTATAAGTAGTTTTCTTTAAAAAGATGATGAAAAAGGTTTCCTTAGAAGAAAGTTAGTGAAGATTGTTGTGTCTCACCCTGGAGCCATTAAGGCCTTGTATAAGAAATTACTAAGATGTTATTACAAGTTAAACCTATGTTTATATTTTGTTCATTGAGATTGGCTGCCTTCTACATTGCATCTCATCTAATCTGGTCTGCATCTCCTGGTTAATCAGTGTTTAGTGTTTGAGGTGTTGAACAGCTACAAATGTGGCCACATGCTCCAGGAAGCCCAAGTTTATGAGGGTGATATAGGCTGGAGTTAACCCATGAAGATATTTTTAAGAATGACTTACACACCATCTTATTACAGACAGAATTAACATGTTTTCAATTTATTTTATAGTGATATAAAGTAAAATTAAACTAATCAGTTTTTAAAAATTCATTACACTTGAGACTTCTGATATGGTACTTAACAGCAGTAAACATAAGTGGGGTTTTTTTGGTTTTTTTGCTTTTTGGGTCACACCTGGTGATGCTCAGGGGTTACTACTGGCTCTGCACTCAGCAGTTACCCCCGGCGGTGCTCAGGGGACCATATGGGATGCTGGGAATCGAACCCAGGTCAGCTGCGTGCAAGGCAAACGCCCTACCTGCTGTGCTATCGCTCCAGCCCCCATAAGTGGTTTTTTAACCAAAAAAAAATCCTGCCTGAAATACTGTTGATGCACTGTGCATCCGTTTGGAAATCTGCTTTTGCTGTAGATTAGATAATCTATATTGAGTTTAGGGTTATTAGACAAAAGAGTTTGCATATTTTGTACTTTGGTAAATTCAACAGATGTTTGAATCACAACCTTTGCTATATAAATTCTTGTGATTGAAAAATCTAAGTAGGTTATCGTCACCTATTTTCCAAGCATAAGTTTCTATAATTATTTTATAGAAAGAAAAATTGATGTAAACACAAAGGTCTTTTTCCACTGCTGCTAAAATTAAATTTTATTGGGAGCTTTGACATTAAGAGTTATGTTCGTGACAAGCCATTATTTGGGAGATGGGAACTCATGTCCTCAACACAATTATTGGTCACAAGAAGCAGTTGTAACAGCGAATCAGAACAAGAAGAGTGGGTTGCAGATTAGTGGTCACGGAAATAAGCAGTCAATATGGGCAGGTCCCTAGAACTAGAATCACACTATCTTACCTGCAAATGTAAACAAAATGGGGGTAAAAATGTTGGTGCAAGATGCTAGAGAGACAGGACAAGGGTATGAGGCACTTGCCTTACATGCTGTCCAGTTTCTCTCATCACATATGGTCCCCTTAGCACTACCAGGAGTGACTGCTGAGTGCAGAGCCAGGATTAAGCCCTGAGCACAGCTGGATGTGGCTCTCCTTCCCCAAAGAAAAGTTTGGTGGAAAGACAAGACGAGGGCAACTGTCCTTGCCAAGAAAAACTATAATTCAACTCTAAATTTCCTTTAGGCTGATTTCAGTGAAATTTATGTGTTCACAAATAACTGATTCTAACACTAATTTCTCAATAAATCATAGGATAAATAAATTGAAAAAATATTAGTGACCTGGAACAAAGGACAAAATAATCCAAATGAAATCCGAATATCAATTTTGGTCTATCACAACTGTTGCTAATAGAACTTTATTGGAGCATTGTCATATTCAGTTGCTTACACCTATGGCTACTGTAGCAACTGTGGAGTTCAATAGTGAAACAGGTAACCGTTTTTAGCTTTAGACACCCTGCTTCACAAAGTCCTAAACCGATAACCATTTAAAATAAAATCATTTGCATTTTCTTGCCACAACCAATTTGACTAGCCATAACAAATTATTTTCAGTTACACTTTACATGTTACATTAAAAATAGTACATGAAGGTTAAAAATAATTACAACCTTATAGTGTGACTTTGGTTATTAACTCAAATATATAGAGAGCCAAAATAGCCTGAAAAAAATACCAGTTCCAATATCTCTACAAACAAGTAAATAACATAACTTGGTAAATTGAACGTTAAATTTTTTTAACCATAGGAATAAAATTGTATAGCAAATATATGAAATAAAAACAAAAGGATATTTATGACCCACTCATTTATTACATATTCCATTAATCTCCATGAGATTTGTTTCAACAGTCTCTTAGATGATACAGATGGAGAAATGTGAGCGGAAGTCTGTGGTGGATGTGCACCACAGGAGGAGTTCAAACTTTATGGAAGTATTTTCTCACAGAATCCAATCTTATACTAAGAAAATTATTGGGAAATTTTTTTAAATGTCATAATTGTGCTGACAATAAATAAAAGCAGTCATTACTTCAGTCCACTCTGACCCATATTACCTATCGCCAGTAAAGAATCTGTAGGAGAAGTTTTGGAACATGTACATTGAGATCACTGGCGGTGGGGACTGGGGGTCGTCACACAGCAGCATGGGGAGAGTGAGAACCCACTACAAACTATTGTGCAGACCCACCTACTGCATCTCTCCCAGTGCCAATCAGGGATTCTCGGTGCCTAAGATGAGGTTCAGTTAAAGGAGTTCCAGCCACAGAAAAATACTACTATTTGATGTGCCTGTGTTTCCATGGAGATATCATTCATAGAGCTGTCTATATTTGACAGAATGAACGCTCCTACAAAAGCTATGGGTTTGGGACAATGCTTAGGAAAGTGAACCCGTGGCAATTTCAGCCCATGAAGCTGAAGGTCAAACCGCAAGACCAGAAGATAACATGCCCTTTCCATGAGAGTCTTCAGACAGGGTAAAACATTTGGGAAAGTGGAAGAGGAGAGTGGGGAAGGTGGTTATATGGATTCAGAAAAGGAGAATAAATTGGCCCAGAGGGAGTCAAGAGGAACCAGAACAGAAACTCCTGATTAGACAACATGATGTATCTAGATAGGTCAAGGTGAAAGAGTCAGTCAGGGACCAAAGCGATACGTCAGGTAGAAAGTTTCCCTTACCCATAAATGACCCAGGTTCTATCCCCGGGAGCCTATATGGTCCCCCAGGCACCATTTGGAGTCATTCCTGACTGCAGAGCCAGGTGGGTGTGACCCCACCAAAAAAAAAAATGATTGAAGAGTCAAACACATGAAACAAAAACAAAACAATCCAAACTAGCAAGCATTGACAAGAATGGGGATATGAACGGAACCCTTATTCCTTGCTGATTGGAGTATAAAATGATGCAGTCTCTGCTGAAAACAACACTGCAGTTTTCTGGGAAGTTAAGAAAAGTTAAGTCCTATGATTCAGCAATGCCACTTCAAGATATGTGTCTGGAAGAACAGAAGACAATCTCCAAGAGGTACTGTACACTACATTCAGAGTAACATCTTTCACAATATCTCAGAGGAAGGCAGAGTGTAAATGAATGAATAAATAAAATGTGCCCTATGGGTATAATGCAATGATACTCAACATCAAAAGAGGGAAATCTTCAATAATTTAAATTTTTGACATTTACAATAGAATCAAAGTATATCAAGAACAACAATATTATATACTTGTGCTTTTATCATTATAACAAGGATCCTTCCCCACCACCTTAGTACCTCAAACCAGTTTTATTTACGTCATGTTGGTGTTTGTTGCCATTGGGCACTGTCCAAGCCCTTGCTTTGCTTCTTTATACACATTTTTATATTAGCTAATTCCTATGCTTCTTATCTTTTTCTTTTTGATTCAATCACTTAGTTTGCCAATGGGTAGTTGGGTTGTTTCAATATTTTGGCTATTATCTATAATTTTGTGATTAACATAAGTGTGCATATATGTCCTTTCAAGATTAATCTTTGTGTTCCTAGAGAAGATGCTAACAAGTGAAATTGTAGGATTATGTGGAATCTCTGTTCTTAGTTTTTTCAAGAGTCTCCAAACCTTTATAAAGAGGGTGAACAAAACAACAGTTCTACATCAGTGAATAAGAATAACATTTTCAGCCCATCGTCAGCAGCATTTACTGTTTCTGGACATATTGAAATAGACAGTTCTCACTAATGTGAGGTGCTAGCTCACTCATTCTTATTTACATTTCCCTGATGATGATGGATACTTTTTAATAATCATACTAGTCATCTTTATGCCATTTTGAGAGAAGTATCTCCTCCCCCCATTTGTTTTGTTGTTGTTGTTTTTAGTTTGGAGGCACAACTGGTAGTGTGCAGGGATTACTCCTCACTCTGAATTTAGGGATGACTTCTGAAAGGCTTAAGGGATAATATGGGCTTCAGGAATGAATCAGGCTTAGCCACATGCAAGTCAAGTACCCTACCCACTGTACTATAGCTCCAGCCCCATCCTCCCCTATTTGAGGGGTGGGGTGGGGCTGGGGTCCACGTCAGGCAGTTCTCATGAATTACTCCTGGCAAAGCTCAGAAGACCATATGAGATGCCAGGGGTTGAACCCAAGTTGACTGCATTCAAGCACCTACCCACTGTACTATCGCTCTGGCTCTTTTTTAAAAGGGTCGTTTCAATTTCTTTTCTTCTTTCTTATTTTTTTTTTTTGGCACTCGTTTTGAGAGTGCTTTATATATCTTGGATGTTAGTCACTTGTCTAATGTATGATGTGTGTTTTATCTCAATCAGTCGAGTGAATTTTATATTAGGCTTATTTAATTTACTGTACAGAAGCTTTTTAGTTTGGTGTCTTAAATTTTATTTCTGATTTTGTTTCTTTGCCAATGAGTAGCATCACTGAAGACACTTCTAAGGCCAATATTATAGTAAGAGACTTGCCTGTGTTTTCCTCAATGTATTAAGTATAAGCATGTTTTTATCAGCGTCTTTCATCTATTTTAGTTGACCATGAATGTTGTGGAGTCTAATTTCATTGCATATAGCTATCCACTTAATCCAGCATCTTTTGTTGAAGAAGTAATCCTTGCTCCAGTTCATAAACCTAGTCCTTTTGGCATAAATTAACTGTTCACACATCTGAGAGTTTAATCTTGGCTTTCAGTTCTATTACATTGTTCTGAAGGTCTATTTCAATTTTTATTATGATAAGATATATAATCTTATTATTATGTAAGATAGTTTCTCTACCTCAAGATTGCTTTGGTTACTGTGAGTTTGTTTGTTTGTTTTTAAGAAATATTTTATTGAATCACTGTGAAAAAAAATTACAAAGCTTTCAGGTTTAAGTCACAAATACTGATTAAACCCCCATCCCTTCACCATTGCACATGTTCCACCACCAAGAACCCCAATACACCTCCCTCCCATCCCACCCCCCACCTAAGTAGCTAATGATATTCCCTTTATTCTCTATATACTTTGAGTACATGCCATATTTCCATACAGAACTCACTATTATTGTTTGGAAATTTTCCCCAACAATCAGGCCTGCTGAATAGGCATCATCTAATAATTTCTCTTCATTGTTGAGAATGAAGACTCTGAGTCCGTGCGGCCGCAAGGTTTTGGGTTTCTAATATTTTAGCTCAGTTCACAGTCAAAATGCATGGCTGAAAGAAGCTGCTTTGGTGCCAAAATGGGTTAGGAGACCTCAGGATCACAGTCAATAGGCATGGAGGGTCTGCTTCTGGTGCCGCAGCTCCGGATCATCTCTGGGCGGAAGGCGTGCCGGTAACGCCCCCCCCTCCCAGGACCACCTACAGGCTACATCACTAAATAAAGTCCTACCTCCAGGTTGAGGGGTCTTAGAGGGTGGCTCTCACCACGTGGATGCTGCCGCTGCCGCCATTTTCGCTCAGAAAAATGGGCGGAGAGGGAAAATCTCTCCCCCGGCTGCACAAGGTTGTAGCTCAGTTCGCAGTCAAAATGCATGGCTGCAAGAAGCCGCTCTGGTGCCAAAATGGGTTAGGAGACCTCAGGATCACAGTCTTTAGGCGCGGAGGGTCTGCTTCTCATGCCACGGCTCCAGATCATCCTGGTTACTGTGAGTTTTATGGTTCTACACAAACTTTGGAAGTATTTGTTTTATGTTCTTAAAGACATTAAATTATGATGGATAATTGTGCTACGTCTATAGATTACTTTGGGTAACATAATTTTAGCATTGATTCTTCCAATACATGGACAAGGAACTTGTTTTTATTTTCGGGTGTCCTTTAAATTTCTTTTACAAGTAAATCATAGTTTTTTCTATGTAGGTCTTTGACCTTCTTTATTTGTGTGTGCTTTGACCATTTCTATTGAGGAACCAGGATTTATAGTTGTTGGTTATACTTTCCATGCATGCCCTACTGCAACACCACACCCTTCACCAGAGTCCCACTTCCCTCCACCACTGTCCCATCTATACTTGGTTCTATGGACAAAATCTCCAATTCCAATGACTTTGGTCATGTGTTATTCCTTACTGTGTTTCTTTTTATCCCACATATGAGATATATTTTAATTGTCTAGACTGACACCTACACAAAAATAGATGAATAAAATTCCAGAAATTCCAAAGCAAGAAAGAAAAAGAAATAAAAAAAAGAAATTTTAAAAAAAGAAAAAGAAATTTTAAAAAAAGAAAAAGAAAAGAATTCCAGAAATTCCACAAAATTGTGAGTCAATAATGTTGATTTAAAAAATTGTATTCAAAAAATGTGTCTCACTCGGCGCCATTTTGCCGCAAAAGTCAGCAGTAAGAATCCAAGCCGGCGGCACCACAAGCCGGAGAATGCTCCAGACCCCAGACCGGGCCAACAACACCAGGGCGCCAGACGGAGAAGGTGCAGCCAGCACGCCTTCTCCAAATGGAGTCCTGGCAACACTGAACTTCTACTAACATGGCTCCGTTATGTGGGACTGGGATATCTCTCCAAACCTCGAGGCCGCTTATGCGGCTGTGCAACATTTCCTGATATACCAAAAAAAAAAAAACCATGCCACCCCTGAGCATCCATTATTCCAGAGGCACAGAAGCCCAACGGCTGCTGGCAGCTACACTCCTGGACCTTTAATTAAGCTACGGCCCTATGCAGCACCAGGAGGGGAAGGGTATTTGTCCCTCGGCCTCTTCCCCTTTTGGCAGCATGGCGACTGCCACTGTTTAGAGCCAATTGGACAGAGGTAGGAGCTTGCAGTAATGGGTCGCATGGGGAATCTCACGATGTGGGGGAGGGGGGAAGAACTGGCCCTGCTTCCTGCCCAAATGGGACCCTAAGCGGCCTCCCACGAACAGCTCCCCTGCTCCTGAACAGCCATGATCCCAGAGGCACACAAACCAATCTCGAGATGCAGCAGATGCTGGCAGAAATACCTCTGGACTTAATACCAGAATCCCAAAACTGGGCGGCCACTTTCACAACCATGCAAAATCATATGCTCTTTGTTATCAACAAAGAAAACATATGATCTAATGATGCCATTCTGACAGGTCTGATTTTTAGGGGGAAAACTCCAAATAATGATAGTGAGTTTTCTATCAAAAATTGAATGTTATCAAAGTAGTGAGAGAGTGAAGTGAAAATCATCTGCCACACAGGAAGAGGGGGAGAGGGAGGGGCGTCTGCAGGGCTTCTTGGTGGTGAAACATGTGCACTGGTGAAGGGATGGGTGTTTGATCATTGTATAACTGAAACTTGATACTGAAAGCCCTGTAACTGTTCTCACGGTGACTCAATTTAAAAGCATAAAATAAAATAATAATAATAATAATAATTAAATTTTTTTTAAAAAAGATTTCCAGGGGGGGGATATGTCTCTTATTATTGACAAAGGGCTCATCCAAATGTCCAGCTAATGCTTGTATATAAGGAGCTCATAAAATAATAAGAATTTCTGAGTGCAGAGCCAGAAGCCATCCTTGATCACCTCCAGATGTGACAAAAACAAAAACAGGAAAGACAAATACCAGATGCTGTCTCATACTTGTATATAAAGCAAGCAAAGCAAAAGGGAAACTCGGACCCTACCTCAGAACCAAAGCTTTGAGAGGGGCCGTATGTCCAATCGAATGAAGTGGAATAATGCTGGTGTCGGGTGAAGTGTGGTAACATATTATGGAAAGAAGGCCAGTGAGATAGTTCAATGGGCAAGGTGCTGGCTTTGGGAAGGCTTGTCTTGAAAACAGGAGATGCAGGGAGAAATCAAATGGAAAGAGAAGTGGAGAGAGAGACAGGAGAATGGAATAAACGGCAACTGATTGATCAACCGGCGTGGCCCTCATTTGTTCCTCCATCTGCCCCATGGCCCGGGCTACTCTGGCTGGGCCACTCCGCCGGTGCTCTTCCCCGGTCACCCCCTGGCAGATGTTTTTTACAGCTGGCATCCCTAGAGCAGGCACAAACGACCAACTAAAGGTTGCACATCTATGACTGCTGATGAACCTGACCAGAGAAAGGCTGTACTCCTCTGCTGAAGTTCTTCTGCCAGATGTTGTGATGCTCCTATTCCAGTGCTCCCCAACTGATCCAGTGCTTCCTGAAATTTATCAGACTCCTAATAGCTGCTCCCTTGAGACTCATTGCTGCAACCACTGCTGAGTCATTGCAGAAACAACTCTTCGATTTTGATCCAGACACGTTTCTTCAGAATGGGACTAAATGACTCTCATCATTGGTGACTCTCACCACCCGTGGACAGTGCAGGACAACTGGACGCTTTACTATAAGCACTGCTCTGGGTCCAGGGTCGGACCCAGAGTACAACTAATAAGACTGTATTGTGATTTAGAATTGTGTTGTGATTTGGAATTCTTCCTCTTTCTATCTCAAATTTTTGTAATTTTGTAAACAGAAAAGGGGGATATGTAGGATGACATTGCTGTGTCCTTCCCCCCTTGCCACAAGGAGCTTAGGCTTATCGAGGTCACACCCAACAAGGTGCTCCCGAGTCACTCTCATTTCTTTGTCTATCTGTAATCATTTCTCTGTGCTCTCTTCCCCAAACAGTTGATCAGCTTTTCCCACTAATGAAACTGTTAATTTGTAAGGTCAGATCTTTCTAGGACAAGAACTTATATTGTAAGTTAATATTGCCTTTCTCCTCTCCTTGTGTCTTTTCAATAGTTTACTTTAAAGCAATGTCCCTTTTGTATAGACACAACAAGACAATATTAAAAAAAAAGTCTTGACAACAAAACAAAACATTTTTTAAAAAAACTTAAAACATTAAGTAAAATTTCTTTTTAAAAAAATTAGAAAAATTTTGCCAAAGAACGCTTTGGTAAAAGCAAAAAGTTTAATAAAAGGATGGCAGGAAATATGAATTTACACTGGGTTTATCTCAGAGAGTATGTACATAAAATATAAACCACAATAGTTTACGGATAAAAAGAATGAATCTACCAACAAAGAGAAAATCTCTGGAAAAATTTTTCCATGGAAATTACCATAGGAATAATGGAACAAAGGCAAATATAATAGTCATTGGTTTGGCAACATAATCAAAAGGCAATGCCAGCATTCATTTGTGAAAGTTGAAAACTAAGGATCACTTGTATCACTTGTATCACTTGCTGTCCCACTGATCTTCGATTTGCTCAAGCGGGTACCAGTAATGTCTCCATTTGTCCCTGTCGCGTGCTAGTGCAGCCCAATGATATCTGCTTGCTCCAGGAACAGGAAGAGCCTCAAATCGTTCATTCAAGGATTTGATGAAGAAATCTGACCATCTAGTTGGTGGGCAGCCACGAGGTCTTCTGACGTCCCGTGGAAACCAGTCAGTAACAGCTCTAGTCCAGCGGTCATCTCTGAATCACATTACATGACCAGCCCATCTGATTTTTGATGCCTTGGCAAAAGAGACAGCATCCCTGATTCTTGACTGTCAACAGAGGTCAGAACTCCGGATTCCTTGTCTCACTTGAGTGAGACGTGATACTCCTAGCATAGCTCTTTCGATTCCTCTTTGGGATACCCTAATAGCATTCTCATCCTGCTTGCGTAGGGCCCAGGTCTCTGAGGCATATGTTAGTGCAGGAAGAACGGTGGAATCAAAAAGATGTGCCCGCAGTCGGAGGTTCTTCGTTCTCCTAACCACTTCTTCAACACTCTTGAAGGCATTCCACGCTGCTCTCTTCCTCCTGCGCTGTTCTGGCGCCAAGTCGTTCCTCATGTTGATTTCTCAACCCAGGTACACATAGCTGCTGCATTCGGAGATGTTCTTTCCATTGAGAGCAAATGGAGCTTCAGGGACTAGTTCGCTTTTCATGAACATCATCTTGTTGAGTTTCAGCTGCAATCCGACCTTTCCACACTCGTGGTCGAAATTGGCCAGCATTTGTGCCTCTTGGCTAATGTTTGGTGTTATGAGAATGATGTCATCAGTGAAGCGGAGGTGTTGTAGTTGCCGACCGTCTATCTTCACTCCCATTCCTTCCCATTCCAGTCATCGCATGATGTTCTCCAGGGTGGCACTGAAGCGTTTCGATGACATGCTATCACCCTGCCACAGCCCTCTCTTTACATCAATGATCACTTCCTTGTATAATGGTGAGATCCTGGTGGTGAATCCACAATACAGCTCACAGAGGATTTTGGTATACTGAGTTTGAACGCCCTGTTTGGCAAGGTCTTCGATGACCGCTTCAGTCTCAACAGAATCGAAGGCCTTCTTTAAGTCACTGTGTGGATATGGTCTATCGTGCTGAATCCCCTTCGGAACCCGGCTTGCTTGCATGGTTGTCCTTCATCTAATGTTCTGCTTATTCTATTCAGGATGACACGAGTGAACAACTTGTAGACGACAGACAGCAGGCAGATTGGGCGATAGTTGCTGATGTCGTGGATGTCTCCCTTCTTGTACAACAGAACGGTCCTACTGGTTTTCCACTGAGACAGAACCTTGCATTCAGACAGGTGGCATGTAAAGAGCTGAGCCAGTGTATTGATGAGTACTGCAGCAGATTCTTCAGGTGTTTGGGTCTGACCTTGTCCGGACCAGGTGCTGTACGCGTCTTACCAACAAAATGGCGTGTTGGATTTCAGAAGGGAGGACGTTGGGAACAACATATCCATCCTGTGGAATTTGGTATGTGGGCAGGTGGACATGGCTGTCAAAAGATCCGAGTAGACGTCATGAATAATCCTCTCCATTGCCTTTCTGGAGGATGTGATGGATCCGTCGGGACATCGCAGGGCAGTCATCCTGGTCTTGTAGTTGCCGAAGGACAGCCAAGCGTTGCAAATACTTTTCCCAGCTTCTGCTGCACTGGCCAACGCTGCTGCTCTTCTCTCTTTGAGGTCTTCCTTTATCACATCTCTGCACAGCTTTGTGAGCTCAGAAGTTAGCTTGTGGTTGCCTGAGGTTTGCACCAAACCACGTTGACGAATGAGCTCGAGAGTTTCCGAAGACAGACTTCTGTGGCTTTCTCACTCTCGGCATTCTTCGCACAGTCAGGGAGGTGCTGAACCAGTCGATCGTATTCCTCGTCGATGTTGTCAAGGACGGCATCTTCCCACGTTGCTGCAATAGTGCCAAAGAGCTCCCAGTTGGTGGTTATTCTGGGAGTTGCCTTCTTAGACTTAAATTTTGCAGACCTGCCCCAAAACAGATGACTGGTTAAAGAAACTCTGGTACATCTACACAATGGAATACTATGTAGACGTCAGAAAACATGAAGTCATGAAATTTGCATATAAATGGATAAACATGGAAGTATCATGTTGAGTGAAATGAGTCAGAAAGAAAGAGACAGACATAGAAAGATTGCACTCATACGTGGAATATAATGTAACTGAGAAATACAAGTTGGCAACGATGCAACTTCTGGCAGATATCTCTCTGGACTTAGTTACTAAAATACTAAAATACAGAAACCCAAAACCGAGAGGCCGCTAAGTGTGGTCACTCGACCTCATACCTCTTCATCCTCAGCAATGGAAAACAAATTATCTAATGCTTCCTTTTCAGCAGGTCTGACTTTAGGGGAGAGACTCTCCAAACAATAATAGTGAGTTTTGTTGAAATATTGTATGCAATCAAAGTGAAAGTAAAGTAAAATTTATTAGTTACACAGGCGGGGGGGCTAAGGGTGGGGGGGCTAGGGGCGTGGGGGGGTTAGGGGTGTGGGTGCGGGGTGGAGCTATACTGGGATTCTTGGTGGTGGAATATGTGCACTGGTGAAGGGATGGGTATTCGAGCATTGTATAACTGAGATTTAAACCTGAAAACTTTGTAACTCTCCACATGGTGACTCAATAAAAAATTTTAAAAAACAAAATAAAAAAAAATAAATTTTGCAGACCTTTCTCACTGCTCTGTGAAGTAGAATTTTGCACGAAGGAGATGGTAGTCTGATCCCATTTGGAATTTTGGAACAACAGCGACATCAGTCAGACAAAACCTTCAATTGAATATGATGTGGTCAATTTTATTGTGGAACTGCCCACCGGGAGACTCCCATGTCCAGCGTTCAGCCTTCTGAAACTGTGAGTTACCATGGATGGTCTTGGTCAACATGATGAATTCAGACAGTCTCTCACCTGATCGTTCCATTCTAGGCCATGGGTCCCAATGTGGAGTTCTTCAGGCGACTTTCTCAGACCTATCTTGGCATTAAAATCACCACCAATGATCTTGTAGAAGGTGTGGTCTTTTTTATTTTTTTTCTTTTTGGGTCATACCTGGCGATGCACAGGGGTTACTCCTGGCTCTGCACTCAGGAACCACCCCTGGCGGTGCTCAGGGGACCATATAGGATGCTGGGAATCGAACCCGGGTCGGCCGCGTCCAAGGCAAACGCCCTACTCGCTGTGCTATCGCTCCAGCCCCAGATGTGGTCTTCTTTATAGAACTTCTCCAGTTCCATGTAGAACCTCTCAATTTCTTCTTCATTGTAGTTGGAAGTTGGTGTGTAGACGATGAAGATAGAAACTGCAGGCAGTGAGTCACATCTATTCAAGCGTAATTGTCCAATTCAGGTTGTTAGGCATTCAAATGAATCGATGCTCATGGCCAAGTTCCTGTTGACAAGGATACCAACACCACCAACGCCTCTGTTGCATGTTCCGAGGAACAATTCTTCTCCAGTGTCAAAATGGCGTGATGTGATTGAAGTCTTCTCGTTTCGGTCAGACCAATGATGTCATACTTGATCTTCTGCACTTGCACCATCAGGTCCTCGATGGATGCTTCTGATGCCAGCGTATGTGCATTGAAAGTACAGACAATCATTTTAGTCTTTCTTCGTTTTGGCAGTCTAGTTCGTCCCTGAGATTTTTTTCAGCCTCTCCTTGCTCATCTTTCTTAACATTGCCGTATTGGGGGCTCTTTCGGTGTCAGGTGAGTGAGGCCAATTGTTGTTACTGTTGTTGGCATATCGAATACGCGACAGGTAGCTTGCTAGGCTCTGCTGTGTGGGCAGGATACTCTCGGTAGATTGCCAGGCTCTCCGAGAGGGACAGAGGCTTTTAGGGTGGCCTCCAATCGCCCTTAGAGGTGTTACCATGGTTGACATCCACTACCCAGCCACCACCATGCTCCAGGCCACTCTCTGGACACTTGGGCCAAACCTCACGCACGAATAAAGCCCCACAAAACCAGGTAAGCAGAACTTTGCGACCTTGAACTCTAGGTTCAATGAGACCTGGAAACAAGATCCTCTGTCTGCCTCCTCCAATCTCTGGCATCTGAGGGAGGGGTCAAACCCAGGTGCCCCACCCTACCCAAGCCAGATAAATACCTCACTGGCCGACCCCCACTACATCCACTACCCAGCCAACGCCACGCTCCAGGCGGCTCTCCGGACTGCTTTGTGGCCACGTGACACACCATAAGACACTTAATACCCATTATTCCTGCACCATATTTGATAGGGTTCAAATTTGGTATGAAAACTAAGGATATATAACTTAAATAATTCCTCACATATTCATCTACAGGGCAAAATGACTGTCACTTGGGGAGATGACTCATTAATCAAATCACCCTATTTAATGCCACTAATAATTGGACTTCTCAATAGCATGTACTACCTGATAGAAGTACTTAATACTTTTTTTTTTTTGCTTTTTGGGTCACACCCGGCGATGTTCAGGGGTAACTCCTGGCTCTGCACTCAGGAATTACTCCTAGTAGTGCTTGGGGAACCATATGGAATGCTGGGGATCGAATCTGGGTCAGCCGTGTGCAAGGCAAACGCCCTACCCGCTGTACTATCACTTCAGCCCCTCGATACTTCTTTTATATTGCTACAAGAGGAACACAACTTAATGCAACCTGGATGTATTTAACGTTTATTAGCTATTAATGGAATTGTCCAAAATTTCTCCCAATGACAAATCTGATACTAAGTTGGCAATTTTCAGAGAAATTATGCTCACTGATTATGGCCAAAAGAATGTAACAAACATATATAACAAATATACCCAAACGTATTAACAGCTCAAAATACACTTATTTTTCTCCCTCACAAAAGACAAAATTAAACTGTTCTTTATGTATCTCAAACTTTGATTTCTTCCATATCATACTATATTCAGGGAAAGCAAAAGAGCAGAGAAAAAATGAAATTCAGTGAGCTCTCACTGAGATTCTATTCAGAGATTCCATCTTAGACAGAAGGTTTTCACATTTTCATTATCATTTCAGTTTCTCCATAGTGGAAGTTTACTGAGGGCCAAGTTCAATTAAAACATTCCTTAGGAAGGCTTTCCAAACACTTATCTGTTTCCTAGTACGTTAAGCTCAGCCTTAGTAACTAAAAGATTAAATACAAGACATGATAAGGGTTTCCTTCCAGTGTAAGTCCCTGCTATAGACTGTGTGTCCTTCCAAAATTCATACTGAAACTGACTATTCAATATATGGTACTTGGCAATAATGGAGCCATCGACAGTGGTCAGGAATGATTAGGTTAAGAGAACCCAGCACTCACCAACATAATCAGTCTTTATAAGAAATCCAAGATGTACCTTATCCTTTCATCAATGTGAGAACAAAGTTTAAAAACACTACTCTTAACCAGGATGAGGTTCGTCATTAGAAAATAAATCTGACAGAGCCCTATCTTGAAATTTCCATTTTTCAGTACCTTAGATAAGCCACCCAGATTTTGGTGATAGCAGTTTGAATGGGCTCACAGTTCACTTGCGCTCAAATAGGAACTTCCTGGAGACTTTTATTGTTCATTAACTCAATAGTTTTTTTTGTTTTTTTTTTTCCTCTGAGATAACTTTTTCTCTTAGCCCTGGCTTGGACTTAAAATAATATCAGTATTTTCTCACATGTGTATCTTAGAATGTTCTCAAAGGTATAATTGCTTGCTGAAAAAAATTTCAAGGGCTTATGGGGCTGTTCATGTCTAACCTCCTTAGTTTAATCTATGATTTGACATCTGTATGAAAGCTTTCCATATGGTTTCACTGCATGTCAATTTTCTGATGCTGAAGACTGATTTCTGATAAAAAAAAATCTTCATTATGTTCACCACCTGATGTGAAGAGGATCAGAATGTGCCATCAAAAATGTCACAATGAGTGGAATATAAAGTAGCTGAGAGGTACAAGCTTACAATGTTGCGATTTCTGGCAGATATTTCTCTGGACTTTTACTAAAATACAGAAATCCAAACCCGTGCGGCTGCTAGTGCGGCCTCTCGACCTCATATCTCTTCGTTCTCAGCAATGGAAAACAAATTATCAAATGCTTTCTTTTCAGCAGGTCGATTTTAAGGGGGAGAAACTCCAAATCAATAATAGTGAATTTTTTGTTGAAATATTGAATGTAATCAAAGTAAAGTGAAAGTAAAGTGAAATTTACCAGTTACACATGCGGGGTGTGAGGATGAGGAGGTGGGGGGGGGAAGGTGGGAGGTATACTGTGATTCTTGGTGGTGGAATATGTGCACTGGTGAAGGGATGGGTGTTCGAGCATTGTATAACTGAGACTTAAACCTGAAAGCTTTGTAACTTTCCACATGGTGATTCTATAAAAGAATTTTTAAAATGTCACATTGACATATTAATTGAGAACTGACACACAGCAAAATCTTTCCATAATCCCTCATTACCTGAAAACGGACATACAGCTCTCCTTATAAGGAGAGATCATCTCCATCATCTCTCTCCTACAGGACGACTGTCCTAAGCATTAACTAACACTTGCATAGGCAAATCTTACTAATACATTACCTTTCATGTTACCCTTAAAAAATTTTTTTTTATCATTTCTCACCTGTGAAAATTCAAACACTTTTCCTTTCTACAGTCACATTTATGCAAATAAATTGCTTTTGGGAGGTGGAAACTTCCCAAACTTTTGGAAGTTTTGACATCCAGGTGAAAGTTTTCCCACACTCATCATACTTATAGAGGTTCTCCCCTACGTGACCGCTATGATGTATGCTAGGGATGAGTTAAAGGGAAAAACTTTCCCACACTCATAACATTCATGCGCTTTCTCACTTGTGTGAGTTCTTGGGTGTAAAAGGGAGAACTCTCCAAAGAAGGACATTTTATATTCATTACACTCACAGTGCTTTTCCTCTCCATTTGATCTCTAACATATACTGAAGGCTGATTGAGAAAAGAAAGTTTCACTACCTAAGTTATCACAAGTTTCCAGTGTGTGAGCTCTCTTTTGTATAGCTGAATTGTGGGTGTTTATTCTACATTCAAGAGCTTTCATTCCTGAGCAAGTTCTGTGATATTTTCTGGAATGTGCTTCTTGATCAAAAGATTTCACTCCTGCATCAATTCTCTGAATTTGAGTAACCCTGTTGAAATTGTATCCAATTTTATTACATCCATCATCCTTAAATTCCAAATGAATCTTCTCTGTTTCAATACCTGGGGAGACAACAGACGATTTTTTGAAAATCAGGTGCACAGTAAGATTTATTTTGTGAGAGCATTCTCACAAACACCAAAAGCAGCATTCTCAAAAAAAAAGCATTAAGTAGCTTATATTGAAATGTCTACTCCAAAGGATGAAGACGTATGAAGAGTATAATGTGAAATAAAATCCTCCACTAAAGAAAATTTGCATGGAGGCCAGAGAGACATGTTGTGTCTGTGGCCTACCTGGGTTCACCCTCCAGCACTACATAGCTGGGTGCAGGTCTGGAGATCTCCAGCACTGCTGATCACCACAATGGTCCACCACAGGTCTGTGGTCAGGAGTGGTCCACTCCTCCACCACAGGCTGGCCAAGAGTTGGCAGGAGGAGAACACCACACCTCTGGAGCACTACTTGGAAGAGCTCTTAAAATAATAATAAACTGAATGCATGCAAATTTTGGTTGTTGATAAAAAAATTTTTGACCCATTTGTAAGTTTTCTTGTGTTTAGTATTAAAATGAAATATAAGGGCTGGAGAGATAGTATAGCAGGTAAGAGACCTGCCTTTACATGACAACCCAGGTTCAATCCCTGGCATCTCATATGATCCCTGAGTGCCATCAGGAGTAATTCCTGAGCGCAGAACCAGGAGTAACCCCTGAGTACTGCCCAAAACCCCCAAAAAATGAAGTAAATTAAAAAATGAAATGAAAGATGTTATACACAGAGTTTTCCTGAGTATTTATGGGGACAGGAGGGAAATTGGTCAAGATCCACATAGAAGCCTCATGTTATCACACATATGGGTATTTTTTTGTTTTAAATTTTATTTTATTTTTATAAAGTTGTTCACAATAGTTTAATACAGATATTATTCAAACACCAATCCCACCACCATAAAAGGAAAGTGTGTGAAGATTGCCGTATTTCATCCTGGAGCCACTTAAGCTCTTGTATAAGAGATTACAAACATGTGTGTTAAACCATAACGGTATTTATTAATGATATATTTATTTAACAATCAAACCGGTATTCTATACATGGAGTACTAACACACCAACTCACCAATGAAACAGCTGGATTCCTCCACAGGAAGTCAGGAGCCTCTCTACCTGCAACCTTAGATAACAATTCTACTGGCCCGACACCAGGGTATTTCCACTGGAAACTATCTCATAAAGGGTATTTTTCTACAAGAAAAATTTATCTGGATTTATTTTTCCAAAGCTTTCACTTTCTCTGTAGTCAATTTTTCTTGTTGGTAAATACTGGTTAGAAATCTCTGTATTGTTTTTCCTGATTTCTAAAAAGAACAACTGATCATTCTTCTGAAAACAGTAAAAATAACTGTATCCTATCCCTTATATTAGTCCCTTCATAACCACATTTTTGTCAGATCTATCCAGTTCTAAAGTTTGAAGATGTCCTCTTTATCTCAATCCAATTTGTACTGTTTTCCAAGGATGCCTGCGGACTGTACTCTAAAACTCACCTGGATTACTCCTTTTTAGAAATTCATCCTCTAACAACCACGGGTCTTTCCCTTGCTCCAACTTGAAGATGACTTCTGGTTTAAAAAAGCAATACCCTGTAAATGATAAACAATTTAGGACCTGAATTCCTGGGTGGAGTTTAAAGATTATGAATCTGAAAGAAGGTGTAGTTTTTTATGAGGCACACTAAGATACTCAATGCCTAATATACTCACTTGATGCCATCTTTGGGGATGTCAAAGAAAAATATTTCCAAGTCTAGGGCTGGGGCCGGTGCCGGCTTGAACTCCGCCGAGACTCAACCCGGGTGGCCATGCCTTTGCACAGCCGCCTAGCTGCTGTACGACCAGGATCCAGAGCCAGCTATACAACTTGGGGTCCCAGCGAGTGCTTGCAGCCATGTGCCCAGACTGTGAACTAAACTTTTGCCCCATGCCAGCTAAGGGGGGAAATATCCTTCCTTGGTTTTTCTTCCCTCCAGGAGGAATCGGTGCGGTGTCCGCCATACTATGGAACTTTTAAAGAGGTATGAACTTGGTGGCGTGGGAAAAAAAAGTGTTTTGAACTTGAAACAGCAGGACGCTGGGGCAGTCTCCGGCCGGGCCGGTGCCGGCTCGAGCTCTGCCGAGACTCAACCCAGGCGGCCATGCCTTTGCACAGCCGCCTAGCTGCTGTACAACCAGGATTCAGAGCCAGCTATACAACTTGGGGTCCCAGCGAGTGCTTGCAGTGTGCCATGTGCCCAGACTGTGAACTAAGCTTTTGCTCCATGCTGCTCCAGGAAGGGAAATGATGCTATTTCCAACTTAAATCTCCCTGGACTTAATTACTAAAATAAAGAAATCCTAAACTGTGCGGCCGCGCGACTTTATTTCTCTTCATTCTCATCAATGGAAAACTAATTATCAAATGTTTCCTTGTCAATAGGGCTGTATTCTTGGGGGATAAACTCCAACAAGAATAGTGAGTTCTGCCCGCCTACTGACTGTGATCCTGAGGTCTCCTAACCCATTTTGGCACCAGAGCAGATTCTTGCAGCCATGCATTTTGACTGCGAACTGAACTACAACCTCGTGCAGCCCGGGGAGGGATTTTTTTCCCTCTCCACCCCATTTTTCTGAGCGAAAATGGCGGCAGCGGCAGCAGCCACGCGGTGAGAGCCACCCTCTAAGACCCCTGCACCAGGAGGTAGGACTTTCTTTAGTGACGTAGCCTGTAGGTGATCCTGGGAGGGGAGGTGTTCCCGGCGCGCCTTCCGCCCAGAGATGAACCAAGAGCCGCGGCACGAGAAGCAGAGCCTCCCGCCTACTGACTGTGATCCTGAGGTCTCCTAACCCATTTTGGCACCAGAGCAGATTCTTGCAGCCATGCATTTTGACTGCGAACTGAACTACAACCTCGTGCAGCCCGGGGAGGGATTTTTTTCCCTCTCCACCCCATTTTTCTGAGCGAAAATGGCGGCAGCGGCAGCAGCCACGCGGTGAGAGCCACCCTCTAAGACCCCTGCACCAGGAGGTAGGACTTTCTTTAGTGACGTAGCCTGTAGGTGATCCTGGGAGGGGAGGTGTTCCCGGCGCGCCTTCCGCCCAGAGATGAACCAAGAGCCGCGGCACGAGAAGCAGAGCCTCCCGCCTACTGACTGTGATCCTGAGGTCTCCTAACCCATTTTGGCACCAGAGCAGATTCTTGCAGCCATCCATTTTGACTGTGAATTGAGCTAAAATATTAGAAACCCTAAACCGCGCGGCCGCAATAGCGGCCGCGCGGACTCAAAGTCTTCACCTTTACCAAGTAAGAGAAATTATTAGATGATGCTTATTCAGCAGGCCTGATTGTTGGGGAAAATTTCCAATCAACAATAGTGAGTTCTGTATGGAAATATGAAATGTACTCAATATATAGAGAGAATAATGGGAATATCATCAGCTACTTAGATGGGGGGAGGGGTGAAGGGTGGTGTATTGGGGTTCTTGGTGGTGGAATGGGTGCACTGGTGAAGGGATGGTGGTTTAATCAGTATTTGACTGTGACTTAAACCTGAAAGCTTTGTATTTTTTGTTTTCACGGTGGTTCAATAAAATATTTCTTTAAAAAAAAAAAAAAAAAAAAAAAAAAAGAATAGTGAGTTCTATCTTGAAACTCCAACAATAGTGATTTTTGTGTTGAAATAAGGAATTTAATCAAGGTAAAGAGAAAAGGAAGTGAAATTTGTCAGTCTATGTGGGGGGGGGTTAGGGGCTGGGGGGTAGTAGGTATACTGTTTTTGTTTTGTTTTATCTTTTTTTGGTGGTGGAATATGGTCACTGGTGAAGGGATAGGTATTTGAGCATTGTATGACTGAGAAATAAGCCTGAGAACTTTGTAACTTTCCACATGGTGATTCAATAAAAAAATAGAAAAAGAAAAAAGAAAAAAAATATTTCCAGATGCTCAAATGATATCCATCTACCAAAATTCCTAAGTTATGAGCCAAAGTAACATAAAATGGCAATAAAGGTCCACATTAACTGGGTTTTAAGTAATGCAGAGATTTCTAATTCTGGCTATGAAGTAGTAAAAGGAACCACTGTATTCTCCCATATCAGACAACTCAAAAATAATAGTAAATATGTAAAATTTCAACTGTTACATATGATAAGCAGGCAATTCAGATTAGCAAATTTTGAGAAAAGGGAGAAAATTATGTGAGCACTATCACTGCCACATTTTAGAGCAGGATGATTTTTTTTTCTGCTTTCTGGATCACAACATGCTCAGGGGTTACTCCTGGCTCTGCACCCAGGAATTATTCCTGACTGCTTGGAGGACCATATGGGATGCCAGAGATCAAATCAGGGTCAGCCACAAGCAAGGCAAAAGCCCTACCCACTGTACTATTGATCCGGCCTAGCAAGATGAATTTGAATACAGAAAATTAGCTGCAGTATGAAAAAGCTATGTAGAATAAAGGATTCTCCTTCAGTCTTCAATGGGGTACTAATTTGTGGATGCACAGAAACTACCAGAGACTGAAGAATTATTAGAAAGAAAGGGAATTTAAAATCACCAATTACATAAGGCAAAGGTACCACAATAAAATGTTTCATTGAAACCATACATGTCAGATTGCAGTGAAAATGACATGTATGTAAACTACTCAAGAGACTATTAATCAAGAATCTTATGTGCAGGAATGCTCTTTTTCAAAGATGACAGTCAAATAAAAATAGTTCCAGGAAAATAAAAATTGAGAGCTCAGTGTTACCAGCAGACTCGCCTAACAAGACACACTAAAGGAGTCCTCATGACTGATCTGAAAAATATCTGAGCTGGATAACAGTTCAGTTAGTAGCAGAGGGTATGCCTGGGATGCTAAGAACCTGGTTTTGAGCCACAGCACCACAAACAAACACACAAACTGTATAAACAAAGCAATATACACATATATAAAGTATTAGTTCTGTACTTGCAAAAAAAATTGTATTTTCCAGTAACTGAACAAAAAGTGGTCAGTGGAAACAAAGCTACACTTAGGAAATGAAATCAGATGACAACACAAATGCATAGGAAAGTCAAAAATCAAAAAGTTAAATGATTAATACAAAACAAAACATGTGCATGCTCTTATTTCAGCTTCAAAGATATAAAGTAATAATTATTACAGATATTACAATAGTCTGTAACATATGTTGATAGAAAATGTACAACAGTAATGACAAACTGGAAGAAACAAAACTACACTAAAGAAAATTTTCTACATGTCACAGAAAGCACCAATTCGGGGAGGAAAAAATGTCAGGGATAAACACTAGCAGAACTACTTAAGGAAATTAACTGGAAAATTTGTAGTAAAAAAATAATGGAAAGTGGGGGCCAGAGATATAGTTCCTGGGTAAGGCACTTGCCTTACATGCAGCCAACATGGGTCTACTTCCTGGCATCCCACATAGTCCTCCAAGCCTGCCAGGAGTGATTCCTGACTGCAGAGCCAGGCGTAAGCCCTGAACACTGTCAGAAGTGGCCCTAAGACAATAAATGATTGAAGAAATTAAAATTTTAGAATGTGTATACATAACACAATAACATAGTAAAAAATGAATAAAGAAAAAGAATGACCTGAAACTCTAATGGGCACCAGTAACGTCTCTTCCTCCAAGCCCTGAGATTTTAGCAGCCTCACCTTACTTGTCTTTCGCAATGATTGAAGGCTCTTTCAGGGTCAGGGGAATGAGATCTATCATTACTGTTTTGGGCATATCAATACACCACGGGTAGCTTGCCAGGTTCTGCCCATGTGGGCGGGATACTCTCTGTAGCTTGTTGGGCTCTCCAAGAGGTATGTAAATAATGTCATCCTGTTGATCAATGATTTGCTGGAGCGGGCCCAGTAACGTCTCCATTCAGCCTAGTCTTGAAATTTTAGCACTTTACTCGTCCTTCCCAACATGCCGAGTATGGAAAGTATGTGCAGACAAAAAATTAATTATATTGATAATATTTAATGGGAAAGAATTATGTGATGAAGACAAAAGAGAATGATGACATTCAACTATATTCTACATAAGGAGATGCACATTAAAATCACAGCTAATACTACTGCTAGGAGGTATGCAGAGATGGAAATGGGGAGTTAGTGTGTAATGATAATCTGAAGGTAATATTCCTCTAATGTCACAGAAAAGTCTGCACACACAAAAAGTTATACTGATAAATTCTGTTATGTGAATTCTACCATAGTAATATATATAATCAAAATACCTATTTAAAATGTCATTCCAAGTGAAAACCTTTCCACAAATAAAAACTCAGATCCAGATTGCTTCAGTGGTGAATTCAAATAAGATATTTAAGAAATAAATAATAATATTTAAAAAAGAAATGAACTCTAGCCAGTCCCTTCTAAAGAATAGTGAAAATGGTACAAAACTCACCATATAAGACAAATATTACCATGACATCAAAGCCCGGATAAGTCATTCTAGGGAGGGACTGGAGTGATAGTACAGTGGGTAGGGCACTTGCCTTGCATGTGGCAGATGCAGGTTCCCCAGCATCCCATACCGTTTGTCCCTCTAGCACTGCCAGGAGTGCAGAGCCAGAAGTAACCCCTGAGTGCCATGGGGTGTGACCCAAAAGCAAAAAAAGGAAAAAAAGACATTATAGGGAAATAAATCTACAAATCACTTGTATCACTTGTAGTCCCGTTGATCTTCGATTTGCTCGAGCGGGCGCCAGTAACATCTCCATTTGTCCCTGTCGCGAGCTAGTGTAGCCCAATGATACCTGCTCGCTCCAGGAACAGAAAGAGCCTCAAACCGTTCACTCAGAGATTTGATGAAGAAATCTGACCATCTAGTTGGTGGGCGGCCACGAGGTCTTCTGACGTCCCATGGAACCCAGTCTGTAACAGCTCTAGTCCAATGATCGTCTCTGAATCACATTACATGACCAGCCCATCTGATTTTTGATGCCTTTGCAAACGAGACAGCATCCCTGATTTTTGACCCTCGATGGAGGTCAGAACTCCGGATTCCTTCTCTCACTTGAGTGAGACATGATATTCCCAGCATAGCTCTTTTGATTCCTCTTTGGGATACCCTAATATCATTCTCATCCTGCTTGCGTAGGGCCCAGGTCTCTGAGGCATATGTTAGTGCAGGAAGAACGGTGGAATCAAAAAGATGTGCCCGCAGTTGGAGGTTCTTCGTTCTCTTAACCACCTCTTCGACGCTTTTGAAGGCATTCCACGCTGCTCTCTTCCTCCTGCACAGTTCTGGCACCAAATCATTCCTCATGTTGATTTCTTGACCCAGGTACACATAGCTGCTGCATTCGGAGATGTTCATTCCATTGAGAGCAAATGGAGCTTCAGGGACCAGTTCGCTTTTCATGAACATTGTCTTGTTGAGATTCAGCTGCAATCCGACCTTTCCACACTCGTGGTCGAAGTCGGCCAGCATTTGTGCCTCTTGGCTAATGTTTGGCGTTATGAGAACGATGTCTTCAGCGAAGTGGAGGTGGTGTAATTGCCAACCGCCTATCTTCACTCCCATTCCTTCCCATTCCAGAAATCTACAAATATTCTTTGAAAAATAGGACATATGGGGCTGGAGCGATAGCACAGTGGGTAGGGCATTTGCCTTGCACACGGCCAACCCGGGTTCGAATCCCAGCATCCCATATGGTCCCCTGAGCACCACCAGGAGTAATTCCTGAGTGCATGAGCCAGGAGTAACCCCTGTGCATTGCTGGGTGTGACCCAAAAAGAAAATAAAAATAGGAGATATAAAATTCCTTAAAGTGACAGTGAATCAAATTTAAAAATTAATAATGTGATGAAAATGTGGAGTGAACAACTGGAATTTGTTCAAGGATTTTAATTTTTTTAATATTTAAAAAACATTGTATTTTGCAATACTAACAAACTGAAGGAGAAAAACTATAACTGCTGCAACTGGTGAGGAAAAGTTTAGAAAATTCTATTATAATTACCAAATTATAATAAGAAAAAATTATAATTGAGAAAAAAATCCCACCTCTCACAGCCGCTGGCACATCTACCGACCCAACAGCCCTACTCTAGGATTCCCTGCTAAATCTTCCAGGAGATGTTCACCAAGCAGTTAAAATTTATGGAAGAAAAATCCGGGATGCACTCAGGAGGTGGGTGGGCGAGTCCCCTCAGCCAAAGCACTGGCAGCTACACCCACACCTCACTGCTACACCTAAGCCAAGGGCTCAACTCCACCGCTTCCTAAATGTTCTCTGCAGATTCCAATCTGAAAATAATGGAGTTTTTTCTGGAGTCGGGGTAGGCAGCCTCTTCCCACCCTCCCATCACTTGTCACTTGTATCACTTGTGATCCCGTTGATCCTCAATTTGCTCGAGCAGGCACCAGTAACATTTCCAATTGTCCCTGTCGTGTGCTAGTGTAGCCCAATGATATCTGCTCGCTCCAGGAACAGGAAGAGTCTTAAATCATTCATTCGGGGTTGCTTTTTTGTTTGTTTGTTTTTGTTTTTTCGCTTTTTGGGTCATACCTGGTGATGCACAGGGGTTACTCCTGGCTTTGCACTCAGGAATCACTCCTGGCGGTGCTCAGGGGACCATATAGAATGCTGGGAATTGAACCTGGGTCGGCCACATGCAAGGCAAATGCCCTATCCACTGTGCTATCGCTCCAGCCCCTCATTCAGGGTTTTGACAAAGAAGTCTGACCATCTCATTGGTGGGCAGCCACTCAGTCTTCTGACATCCTGTGGAATCCAATCAGTAACAGCTCTAGTCCAATGGTCGTCTCTAAATCGAATTACACGTCTGGCCCATCTGATTTTTGATGCCTTGGCAAATGAGAAAATGTCCCTGATTCCTGACCGTCAATGGAGGCCAGAACTCTGGATTCCTTCTCTCACTTGAGTGAGACATGATACTCTTAGCATAGCTCTTTACCTCCACTACCCATCCACATCACACTTCAGGATGCTTTCTGGACCTCCGCAGCCTCTCGACACAGCATAGAACACTTAATACCCATTTTCCAAAATTTTCACACCATATTTGATGGGTTCCAAGTATGGTCTGGACCATGGGAACAAGGGAACACCAGTACGGGTGATTGGAGGCCGCCCTAAAAGCCTCCATCCCTCTCAGAGAGCCCGACAAGCTACGGAGAGTACCCTGCCCGCACGGCAAGCTACCCATAGCGTATTCAATATGCCAAAAACAGTAACAATGGACCTCATTTGCCTGACACCAAAAGAGCCCCCAACACGGCACCCCCCCATACTTCCCTAAAACTTGGCAGCCACACCCACCTCCCACAGCTGCCCAGTTGACTCTTGGCCTGGATCATAGATCCTGAGGTCTCTGGACCTGGAAAACACTGGACACTTCCAAAAGCAATAAACAGCTTGATAAATTCTTGGACAGGACCAGAGCGATAGTACAGCGGGTAGGGTATTTGCCTCGCATGCGTCCAAACTGGGTTCAATCCCCAGCATCCCATATGGTCCTCCAAGCACCGCCAAGAGTAATTCCTGAGTACAGAGCCAGGACCCAAAAAGCAAAAAATAATATTAATAAAAATAAAAATAAAAAAATAAATTCTTGGACAAAGACTTACACCTGCAATCAGGTATAACAATTTTCACATAGACTGATATTTTATACCTACTGAGTTTAGTATTGCAGCTCTGTTATCTAATCCATCTTAAGTACTGTATTAACAGTTGTGGCTTTGTTCTACATTAAAATAAATTTTTAAAAAATTTTATGAAGTCAAAAAAATCTTTCTTCACTACTTCACAATGTCAATGTTACAGCTAGTTACCAAAGAAAAAGAAATAAAAAGTATACAGTTTAGAAATAAAGAATAATATTACTTTGTTCAAATAACAAAACTGTGTATGTCAAATATTGGTGGACATCTCTGTAAGATCAGCAAAATTACAAAACTCAATATTAATATACATTATTCAAGTGCAGTTCTACAAACTTCAAATTAATAAGAGAAAATAGAAAGTTACATAAACATCCCATTTATATAATCATCATGGTCATAAAATATACTTAACAAAATATGTGTAAAACATACACACTACAAATTTCTGCAAAGGGGAAAAAAAGAACTACATCAAAGGGTGAGAAATCATTTTTAATGTATCAGAAAACTTCATGTTGTGAAGATATAAACCTTTGCCAGACTATTTGGAAGATGCAAGACAACCAGAATTCCAAGCAAAACTTTTGAATTGACAAAACTCTATACAAACCTGCAAAGAATATTATTCTGAATTACCAAAATAATTCAGAAAAGAAAAAAAATTATTTGGAGAACTATGCAACCCTCATAATAATTTTCCAAAAAGGAACATAACGTAAACTCAATAAATAAACTACCTCTACATAAAGAACTACAAATATCAACTCATTTTATTTTTGACAAAGGGCTCAAGACAGCTTATGGGAAAATAGTAAGACTTCAACCAAATGATGTCATTATAACTAGATTGGGAGATGTAAAAAATTTATTAAAAAAACATAAATCTTATTTAACAATATGTGAAAAAATAACTGGCATAAAATTACAGGTACACATGTAAATAAAACTAGAAAATGAAGAAATTATAATAACATTGGATGAAGCAAAACTTTCCTTTAAAAAACAAAAAATGCAAAACATTTTATTTTTTAAAAATGAAAAATTCTTCTCTTCCAGTGCTGTTAAGACAAATAACTGGAGAGACAGTCCAGTAGCAGGTGCTTGTCCCGCACAGAGCAACTGGGCTCATTCCCAGACACCAATGTGGTCCCCCAAGCACTACCCTAAGAGCAGAGCCAGGAGTAGGCCCTTATCACAGTTGGATATGTACCCCCCAAAAAAAGGATAAATTAAAACATTTCTTTTAAATAGGGCTAAAACAAATTAATACATCTTAGGTGCTTAAACTATTAAAAAGATGAAAAAATAAATATATATGGTTAAAATGTAAAGGAAAATCCAGATCAATAAAAATAATGCATTGAGGGGGGAAAAAAGCAAATTACAGGATATGTTAAAAAATGCTATAGATATAAATTTTGTATAAATATGTATACTAGTCATTCATATGTATTATTTTGACTATATCTATAGTGAAAAAAAATCTAGGAAAAATGCCCAACATTATTAACCACTGGAAAAATACAAATTAAAATCTAGTAAGATACAAAGACACCATTTATAACACTGAATATTGAGAATGTGGAGCAAGTCTAAGTCAAATTACCATCAAGAACTTGCCCATACTCACCTGATCTCGGAAACTAGGCAGAGAAGCCTGGGGAGCCTTCTCCACCTGAGTGGAGAATGTGATCAACTAAAACTGCCCTAGAATGCTAAAGAACATGCAGACAGGGACCATGACTTTGGAAATATATGGCAGTTTTCCTGTATGTCACATAAGACGAAACATACCATACACTTTTGGATATATAGAGAAGGAAAATAAAAGCAAATATCTACACAAAGAATTATTCTTAAATGGAGACAGCAGTTTTACTCCTCTAAAAGCAGAAGTAGGATTTAAAAAAAAATCAAAAACCCACCTTGGTATATGTATAAAAATACTGATAAATGCAAAAGAATACTTCTGAGGAATGATCTGGGGCTGAAGAGAGAGTACAGTGACAGGGCACTTCCCTTGCACAAGGCTGACCAGGTGCTGGTGCCCCAACTCGGCCATGAACAATTCCTGAGTGCAGAGCCAGGAATAACCCCTATGCATCAGCAGGTTAGCCCAAAAACAGAACAACAAAATACTTTTTAGGAATGAAAAAATAATACACTGAAAAACCATGCACAAAATAAAGTTAAGTGAAAGTAGAAAAAAAAACTATATTGGGCATATAAAATTCTAGAATGCAAAATGACTGTAATAAGAATGGCTTACAACTAAAGGAGCCAAGAAGAGGGACTAGGGAAAAGAAACTGATTTACTGATTTCTAACAGTTACAAATGAACTTTTGAGATGACAGAAATATTTTATATCAGTATATCAGTGGTGATAAACACCTGTGGACATTTCTTAAGTGTAGGGAGCCATTTTACAAGCCTGGCTCTAATCTTCTAGTCAAGCGGAGGCTTACTTGGGATTCCTGTAACAAGGTCACCACTGCTGACCTTACTGATCTTAACATTTCGCCATTTGACTCTCACTAGCCAATGCCCATGCCTGATCTGCATTTTACTACTGTTCGTATGGGGGTCCAAGCATGCATACTACACCACCTCCTCCCAGCAGAGAGGTATAAGTATTGTAACTGCATTAGAATAAACTCTCTCTCTCCTCCTCCTTCTGGCTCTGTGTCTGTTCATTCGGCTGTGTCCCCTCCTTAGCCCCACGAAGGGTCCTCCCTGCTGGACAGGACGGGACCCCCACACTTAAGTTCATCAAATTATTAATATTTTCTGTTGAATAATTTAGAAATTGCAAAGGAGGAAATCAAAGTGCGTTCCACAGTCACATGGCCAGGTGTGCTTACCCACGGAGACAAGGTGGCTGTAGGTTTACAGCATCACATCTCTGTACAGCATCCTCTGAGCAGGACCCACGTACCACCACTCATCCCGGCTGAACTCCACAGCCACGTCCTTGAATGACACAGAGGGCTTGAACAATATATTGTTCTGTTAAGTCTGAATGGTTTACAAACAAGTGATATAGGAATAACCTTCAGAAACTCATTTGTATCCCTATTATTTGTACCCATGTTTACTAAGAATTGAAAATATTTTATACAAGATGTAATGATGGCCCTTACCGACACTCACGTAGTACATACACAGCTGATAAAAATAGTCACATCTCCTAACATATTTGCTTTAAATTACAAATAATATACACTGATATATAATATAGTTAAAATACTACTGGCATAGTTCAATGTCTTTTTTTTTTTTAATTGAATCACCATGAGAACAGTTACAAAGCTTTCAGGTTTAAGTCTCAGTCATACAATGATCAAGCGTTTGTCCCTTCACCAGTGCACATGTTCCACCACCAAGAACCCCAGTATGGCCCCCCATCCTATCCCCCTTCAATGTCCTTTTTATGTAGTTTTTTATAACTGGGTTCCTTGTAACTTTATCTTGTGGTCAAAAGCACTTCCCTGAGCACTGTCTGGTGTACACAAACCAGCTTTGAGTTCTTCACAAAGGAAATGGGGAATCAAGAAAGTAAATTCTGAATGTAGTACCTATCAAACTTGCCTTTCAAAAGTTATGTTCTAGGAGCTGAAGTGAAAGCACAGCGGGTGGGGTGTTTGCCTTGCACACGGCTGACCCGGGTTCGGTTCCCAGCATCCCATATGGTCCCCTGAGCACGGCTAGGGGTAATTCCTGAGTGCAGAGCCAGGAGTGACCCCTGTGCATCGCTGGGTGTGACCCAAAAAAAGCAACGGAAAAAAAGTTATGTTCTAGAAGAATAGTACAGAAAATATTACCCAGTAAATTAAGAGAATTCAAGGCCTTGAGAAAATCAATTTCTTTTAAGAAATAAGCCAAATAAAGACAGACACTGTATCCTCTCATATATGTCATCTGAAATAAGATTAAATTGGTAGTTGCCACAGGCTAGAAATGGATAGGCAAATTTTATTTTGATGGAGTTTTTGGTGTTTGAATAAATTTAACTTGGACTGAAGAGATAGTATAGCAGGTGGGAAACTTGCTTTGCACAAGGTCGAGCTGAGTTCAATTCCCAGCACCACATATGTCACCAGAACCCTGCCAGGAGTTATCCCTGACCAAAGAGCCAGGAATAAGCATTGAGCACTGCCAGGTGTGACCCCCAAAACAAAAATAAATAAATAAATTGAATCTATAAACTGAATCTAAAAATAGATGATAAAGTACTGGAAATGACAAAATGACAAACTAATTCTTATAAGAAAAAGAAACAAAACTTAAATTATATATATTTTTGTAGTTACAGAGTAGCAGGAGTAAACACTCTCACAGTATCATTGTATCACTCTCTTCCCGTTGTTCATTGATTTGCTTGAGCGGGCACCAGTAATGTCTCCATTGTGAGACTTGTCACTGTTTTTGGCATATTGAATATGCCATCGATAGCTTGCCATGAGTGGAATACTCTTGGTAGCTCGCTGGGCTCTCTGAGAGGGACAGAGGAATTGAACCCAGGTCGGCCGCATGCAAGGCAAACTCCCTACGCGCTGTGCTATCGCTCCAGCTGTTTCACAGTAATGTAATAAAATATATGTGATTCTCTGCCTCAGCACCTGGCCTAAAACCCAAGTAAATTCTTTATTAATAAGAGCACTGGGAGCATATTTTGTTGTAATGAGGAAACTCTTGAGAATGTTTCTAGATGAGTGATCACAAGAGTTCAAACATCATAATCAGAAATTTCAACCCTATTTTATGAAAGGACGGAGACTGTAATTAACTAACTTTATGTGATAAATCTTCCATAAAAAACTCAAAGTACTGAGTTCAGAGACCTTCTAAATTGGTGATCATATCCACTTGTCAGCAGGATAATGGATCCCAATTCAATGGGGGAAAATCCTGGGCTCCCAGCCTTAACCATCAAAACTTAATCTATCTCACTGACTGCTCATCTGTATAACATTCTTTTAAAAATTGCTTAGTTAAACCCATACAGAATGTGAAGCTGGTTGTTCGTTTGTTCGGGGTTTTTTTTTGTTTTTTTCTTTGCATTTTTGGGTCACACCCAGTGATGCACAGGATTTACTCCTGGCTCTGCACTTAGGAATTATTCCTGGCAGTGCTCGGGAGACCATATGGGATGCTACAAATAGAACCCTGGTCGACCGTGTGCAAGGAAAATGCCCTACCTGCTGTGCTATCGCTCCAGCCCCCAGAATGTGAAACTGTTTTATAGCTGACAGTCAAAAGATGGATCACACCTGGACTTGGACTTGGAGCTGACAACTAGCTGGTGAAAAGACATGCTTGCTTAAGGAAAACCCACACACTCTGGAGACCAATGTCAGGAGTGAGTTAAAGATTCTTTGTGGGGGGATTTGCCTTGCATGTGGTCGGCTAGGGTTCGAACTCCAGTATCCCATATGGTTCCCAGCACCACCAGGAGTAATTCCTGAGTACAGAGCAGGAGTAACCCCTGAGCATTGCCAGGTGTGACCCAAAAAGTTAAAAAAAAATATTCTTTGTGAGCAGTACAGAAAAGCATGTAAGAGGAAAGACAGCCTGTATTTTTAAATTCAGCCCTAGAGAAATAAGAGAACAAAAGGTAATGGGCAGGGGTTCCTAGTGACAGAGAGATTTTTCATTTGCATTCAAAATATCTGTGACCGTACAATTGGAAACAGACACTAGAGAGCTGGCTACGAGTACCTGGAAAACGGGAATTGAAGCATAGCCACCACAACCACACAAAAAATAAGCTCACATTTTTTTTAAGACAGAAAAGCAGGCTCTAAAACTTACATGAAGGGGATAAAGGGTTTAGAATCATCATGAAAAAAGAAACAAATGGGAAATTCAAGGTTTACCTTGAAGCAACAGCATCTGAGGCAGTAGGAGGGACGCAGGAAACAGCAGACAGCACTGCCTCCGTGTCGAGTCTCATGCCCCGCTGAACTACAGAGAACACAAGACCTAATGATTCCCAGAGGCACCAAAACAATTCTGTGGAGTAATCCTTTCAACAGGTATGTTTTAAACATATACATAAGAAAAAAATAAATGAACTTCCCCTATACCACACCATAAATAAAAACTACCTTAACACAATCACAGAATTTTTTTTTAATTTTTGAAAAAAAAATTTTAATTTTGAAAAAATTTTAAAACATGAGAAAACCTTTATGATCCTGGTTTAGAAAGATCTTAACATATGACTGAAAACACTAACTGAAAAATACTAAAAATTTTCAAAACCGGATACATCAAAACACTTGTGCTATTTTGAAAGATAGAAATTGAGACAAAACACAGGTCAAATAGTAAACTTGTTGAATTCTCAAAGTCTTCTCACACAATAGCCACAAGTAATAATTCTCTTAAATTAGAAGAAAAATATTCTTAATTTTTAAAAAATATTGAATATCACAGCTGTCCATAATGATCCAACACCCATCCCTCCATCAGTTTATATTTCCCACTACCAATGTCCCCCGTTTCCCTCCCACCATCCCCCAACACCCTCCCCTCACCCATAGAGGCAGGCACTTTTCTTTCTCTATCTCCTTTTGTGCACTGTGGTTTGCAACACATGTACTAAGAGGCCATCATGTTTGCTCAGGGCATTCAGTATTTTTATCGGGAAGGTAAGGCTGGCATAGCTTTTCTAACTGGGTGGCAGCAGTGGGGTGTGGATGTGACTGCCAAAGCTTCAGGAAGTACAGGGAAGTGTGGGGAGGTAGCCCATCCTGACCCAGAGAAATCCTGGAGATTTCAGTCACAAAACCCACATACCCAACTTTTCAGCAGATAAAATCTCTGTGTGGTTCACCCTAACCTGGTGGAATCCAGCTGGGGTCACGGTGACGATTTTAGACTGTGGAAGCTAGCACTCTGCTTGGGCAGGCACCAGGCTGACCTGCCGCTCTGATTTACCCTGGTCTGCTCAGCTTTGCATGGGTCCAAGATTAAGCACGGCTTTTGATCTCTTTTGAGACTTATTCAAGTGTCTCTGAAGCAAGACTGGGAAAAGAGCTGACATGGTGGCTCTGGAGTTGGTTAGTCGGGGGGCTCCCACATACCTCACTTTTGGCCATTTAATTTCTTGGGAAATTTGATCCTGAATTGTTGGGGTCTGGCCAGAGGCACAGTGGGAATTTTGGGGTATCAGGAAGGCTGAAGGCATCATCAGGCTGCTGATGGACTCACCCTGCAGGTACAGGTTGGCCTGTTAGAAGCAAGGCACCCCCTAAAAAAACTGGTGGTTTTTTTGTTGTCATTGTTGGGTTTTTTTTGTTTTGTTTTGTTTTTGCTTTTTGGGTAGGTCACACCTGGCGATGCACAGGGATTACTCCTGGTTAATACACTCAGGAATTACTCCTGGCGATGCTCGGAGGACCATATGGGATGCTGGGAATCGAACCTGGGTCAGCTGCATGCCAAGCAGCTGCATGCCATGCCACGCCCTACTGGCTATGCTATCGCTCCAGCCCCCAAAACAATTTTTTTTTAAAAAAGAAGAAACTGCATAGCACTATTTTTGAGCTTGATACAATTACAATAACAAAAATCAGTATCACCACAAGAAAGAGATAAGTTCACCTAAACTTACCCACAGAGGGGCCGGAGTGAAAGTATAACAGGTACATCAATTCCTGTGTACTCAGCTGACCTAGGTTTGCTCCCAGGCACCTCATATGGTCCATCAAGCATGCCAGGAGTGAGTTCTGAGTGCAGAGCCAGGAGTAAACCCTGAGCACCACCGGGTATGGTCCAACCCCCCAAAAAAATTGTCACACAGAAATGAAGGCCAAAAAAAAAAAAAAAGAAAAAGAAATGAAGGCAGATACCACCCTATCTATACACAGAGCAACTCATCAGTAAATAAGATGTACATAATAAATTTACATTAGAAAATGCTTTTTGCTACTCGCAGTATTAAAGGACATAAGCTACATTTTTATTTCAAAAGAGAAAAAATATTAATTCAAAGCACATTCTAGAACAAACAAATCCATTCACCCTATAAGTGGAGGGGACATACTCACCAACAAAGATTCCTTACTGAGAGCCAACAGAAAAGACTAGAGTTTGTGCTGAACCTATTTTTACAAGCCTTCCTTTATTCCTTTTTCTATTTCAGGTTTGAGCCTTTATAACCATCAGAAATTCATTACAAAGCAAAGTGGTAGAAGAACCGAGGGCTCACCTGAGAGATGCTCATTCTGCGGCTCCGGGGAAGTGGAGGGGCCGAGCCAGTTCCACTGGAGGGGCCTGCGGAGACATCACCAAGTCATCACAGAGGACTCGGCCACAGCCGTGCGCACTAAAACTCGCAGCTTGCACTGAGTCAATATGGACTTTCCTCTGATCACACCTTGTTCCACCATTAATATTAGCCCATTTAAGTCTGCAGCCCTCAACTCTTTTCCTATTTTTTACTATTTTATTATTAATCTCTCAAAGGAGAGAAGTCTTGAAAAGCACAGCAAGAAGAATGAATGCTTTAAGGGAATATATTTTATTAGTTTTCAATGGATCATAAGGTCCCGAAAAAGTTCTTTTTATGAGATGCTTTGGTTTACTTAACTGTGAGAAAGCCAGTGTGACTTAGTAACTTACCTGTGTGTTGTGGTGGTGGCTTCCCTGTAAGAAAACAGTGAGTTTTCCTATTGGTTCTGTACAAACTGTTCCCTTGATAAGCCACTGAACCACTCAGGTCGAGTAACTTGTAAACTTTCAAGAGTTAAAAGCAGAGGTACCATAATTTCAGGGTCCTGAGAGGTTTAAATTAAAGTAATGCCTCATGCCATGAGATATAAGTGGGAAATAGCACAGCTTCCGTAAAAAGTGATGAAGGGATTTGGGGCCTCTTAATAGTGGACAGTACATCCCCAGGCAGGTTATCTCATATTCTCATTTCAATCCCAGAAGTTCTCTCAGAGTGGTATTTCCATGGACAATTACCCAGAATAGCCCAGATTACTTCGCTCTTCTCAAAGCTGCACTAACTCCTCACCAACTAGAGGCTTCTGGATCTAGCACAGCTGCAATTCTGCACAGAGGAATCAAAAAACTACTTCTAACTGTGCAAACCTAGGCCAGGATCCTGGCTTTACTCTAGAGACTGTTGGGGTCAGAGCAATAGTACAGCAGGTAGGTCATCTGCCTTGCATGCAGCTGGCCCGGATTCGATCTTCAGCATCCTATATGGTCCCCCAAGCACCACTCAGGAGTAATTCCTGAATGCAGAGCCAGGAGTAACCTCTCAGCTTTGCTGAGAGTGACCCAAACCACCCCTCCCCCCTAAAAAAAGCTAACAAAAAGCTCTAGAGACTGCTCTGAAATTCTAGCAAGAAGGGGGCACAGGGATGTTTTCTTCCAGGAGAATTTCTGTCACCAGTGACCCCTGATTCCTATCTCAGAATGCTGCTTTGATCTAAGACGTTTTTCCAAGAGTTAGGCCGGAGTCCAAGAAACATTCACCATAGGGCCACAAACCTCTTGAAACTCACTATGATTTCAGACTGAAAACAGCCCACCTATCCAGGCAGGAGAAGCCAAGGATCTCTGCATGACCAAAGCATTCCCTGTAAGCACTGTAAATCCTGTTAAACACTCAGGATTTCTGAGTCTGTACTCACCGTTCCCTTCCCTTCTGACCGTATTTACTCCAGGGAGGAGGGGGCGGTGCCGGGAGCACACAGGAGGTCAGGGTCACCCGCCTTGCGTGCTTCTAGCCCTCTATCCAGGCACCAGAGAGTGTTCTAGCACAGCCAGGATTACACTCCAGGAAACAACCCCCACTACTCTGCTGCCATAAACAAATCTTGAGAATACCACTGTTATCCAATTTTATCAAGGCCAGGTAGGTGCTGCAAAGTGCTGCAAAAGCTGTGATCCTGGTTAGGGGCAGGACCAAGACTGGACATCCTAGAACATGCCAACAGCCTGTGCCCTGAGCACACTCCTCCATCAACCTGAGCTTTCAACGCTTCTGAATTCGTGGTGATGGACTAGTCAAGGGGTTGTGAAGTTTACACAGATCCCATGAGCACAGCAAGCTGTCACTAAGTGCTTATTGGTTTCACAGGTGGTGACTCCTATCTACCATGCCGTTATTTGCTCAACAGCCCTGCAAGTCCCAAATGCAGTTACACATCAGGAAACGAAGACTTCAGCTAACATGTAGTCTCGACTTGTTTAAGAAATGGGATCTTAAACCACCCTGGAATATCCTGCTCGCATTCATGAGGAGAGTTGTCTCAGCAGTAAGTACCCCAACTTTGCTCCAAAGTGAAGGGGACTTCCACTGCAGCAACCTTCTGTGCATACCATGGTAAAAATCTTCCACTTGTTTGTTTGCGGGAAGGGAGGTGCTCAGGGCTCTGCACTCAGCGGGCTCACACACCAAGTGTGGTGCGGGGGGATCAAACCCAGGAGCTCTCTCCTGCCCTGAATTCTTCTATTTTGTAGGACTCTTGTGAATGAAGAGTCCTTCACTTGATGTCTGGGTACTCACAACACTGTCCTTGAACTCATGACTTTAACTTGTAACACTTTATTCTTATTGGGTTTCCAGTTTCCTGCTGGAATTTGGAGTTTTTGCCCAGCAGAGTGTGTCTTTTCCCCAGGTTACTCGTTTCGTCTCCTGTTAGAGGGGGTGGATACACGGCTCTCCCTGCACACCTCTGCCCCACAGCCTCCAGCGCCTAGGAGGTCTCTGGGAGCCACCAGTCAGCAGGCATAAGGCTAGGAATCAGACCTGCACTGCACCCAACTGCCCTGCACCCCGACCTGCCACGCCCAGACTCGCATTGCATCCCGACTGCCTGGAGCCCTGACCCGACCCGCGCCCCAATTGTCCTGCACCCTGATATGCCCTGAACCCAACTGCCCTGCACCCCGATATGCCCCTAACCCCAAGTGCCCTGCACCCCGATGTGCCCAGCACCCCGATATGCCCCGCACCCCGACTGTCGTGCACCCTGGTATGTCCTGACAGTCGACTGTCCTGCACTACGATAGGCCCTACATTTGGGTATGCCCTGCACCCCGACTGTCCTGCACCCCGGTATGCCCTGCACCGACTGGCCGATGCCCCGCCCCGCGAGGACCCGCTAACTGGGGACAGCCCAGGGCCCCACACTCGTACCCCGCACCCGCACCAGTCGGCATAGTCTCCTGGGCTCAAAAGTTCGCCTCGGAACTCCAGGGCCTCCAAGGCCCCCAGGCCCAGAACAACCGTCCCTGCATGTATCAAGATTCGGCGAGATTCAGCAGAACCGCGAGCGGGGCGGAAGCGCACCACAGAATTACGACTACAGATATGCAGGGTGGCCTCCGGAATGCGCATGCGCAGGGGAGGCTGCGCCCCGCCGGGTCCCGCCGACTCTTTCCCCGAAACGCAGTTTACTCCTAGGGGCCTGGGAGCTGTAGAGTGTTGCTCTCTGACCCCCGATTCTCTGTCCTTAGAGCCAGAAGATAAAGGAATAAAGTTGAATTTTATCAACAAAACGCGTTTTGTTTTCTATCCTCCATCTCGCTGAGTGAACAACGATGGTGCAAGTAATTGAAAAATCTTGACTATGCGCTAGGGAGCATTTAAATCTAAAATAATACTGAAATCATGTAGGAAAATGCACTCGGGAGCTTTAGATAGAAGTATACATGGTTAAGAATTTGGGGCGGACGCTAAGTAAATTTGTCTCACGGGTTTTCAGGAAAAACAATGGGATACAAGCCAGTATCACAAAATGCTATTATAGAGAAAATGGCTATAAATGTATCGTTTACTGTTTTCTAGGAACTTGAAAATTCTACCTACAAAGTGATGAAGGAGGAGCTGGAGCTGTAGCACAGTGGGTAGGGCATTTGCCTTGCACGCGACCCACCCGGTGATTCCCAGCATCCCAAATGGTCCCCTGAGCACTGCCAGGGGTAATTCCTGAGTGCAGAGCCAGGAATAACCCTGAGCATCGCCGGGTGTGACCCAAAAAGCGAAAAAAAAAAAAAAACAGTGATGAAGAAGGAAGATGTGGATATTCTACTGGCGTACCAATCAAATTTAGAGCTACCCAGAGAATTTTAGTGCATACAGAAATCTATTAGGAATAAGATTGTGATTTGGAAAAAAGTTTAAATGGAGTAAATAATTATTAAAAAAATAATAATTATCTCTCCACAACACTCTGGAGATTCCTCTAAGTCCAATAACGTTATTTAGCCATAAAGCTGTGAAGGGGACGGGGCACATTAACAGTTTCATTCTTTTCTTACATAAACAATAAAAAATTATTTTCAACAGCTCCAGTGGCCAGAAGACCACAGGTCTTGGTCACACTTGTGTCTTATAAGAGATCTTTTGTTCCACATCCCATATTTTCAGTGTCTGAGTGTGACTCAAATCGTGATCTCTCTTTCTGCTGTGTACAACCCTCATTTGTGAAGTGTTCTCAGTCACTTCCCTTAGTCCTCATTTTCTACTATCTTAATGTCAGACTTAGAATATCCACATATGCATTTGGAGAAGAGGGGGAAGTATAAAGTCCACAAAACCATCTTTTCATTTGGATGCTTCTTTCTTCTAGAAATAAGTTTCAATAGAATAATCACATTATTTTTCATTTATTTGAGGGGGTGCTTCAACCATGCTTGTCAGGACCTTTCCTGGCAGTACAAAGGATCATGCTTTATGAGTTCTTCCAGGACTTCCCTGGGTAAAGCATGATTTCCAAAACACCATTGATCTTGTGTATCCTTTTGTTGCAGGGAGGTAGGGGAGCCCTGAAATGCAATTTTGGGTCCTTTTTAAAACTCATACAAGCATTGAATGCCCAAATTTAACCTTGTTCCTAAGCATCTAGATATGAGTCTTGTTGCAGACCCAGATGGACCCTGTGGTGTGCTCCCCATCTAAGGAGGAACCCATAAGCTCCTCTGAGCATAGTTGATGGGTAGCTCTAGGGAACAGATACTAACTAGAAGTGGGAAACATAATGAGAGAGTTCCTATATTTATCCATAAAATTGAAGAACTCTGTGATTGAGAAAACTACAACTGATCTCAGGCCTGATGAAACAGCCTCTCACTGGGAAATTCCACTTTATTCTGGTTGGTTCATTATTTGTACCACAATATTCTGCTCACTCAACATCCACTAATATTACAAAATAAGGGTGATCTGCAGATAAGAATCCTGACTCCTATCTGGAAGATGCTAGTGAGTAGAAATCAACCCCTAAAAAAAAAAAGAAGAGTGAGTGACTAGATTCCTGACCCCTAGAAGCTCAGCTCAATCCAGAATTTCTCTGTGGAAAAATTCCAGCAAAGCAAATTGTAAGCAAATTGTAATGATGCTAGAGAGATAAGGAGAACAGGCCTTGTATATGGCCTGAGCCTGGTTCATTCCTCAGCATACCATATGGTGCCACAAATACTTGAATGATTCCTGAGAATAGAGCCAAGACTTAGTACTGTGCACAGTTGGGTGTTGCCCCAAAACAGCAACAACAACAAAAACCATATATAATTAAATCTATTATTTCTGTGTTTGTGCAAAATATGTTAGAAGTACACTTGATTTTTACTGTAATTGCTTGACAAAATGGGAGTAAAGATGGAGAGGAAATGTATTTAAGTAACATACCTCTGTGGAAATTCAGCATCTATGTATATTCTATATTTAATTACTGAATATAGAATTTCTGAACTAATGCTTTTCTATTTTATTTCCCCCAATTTGGATTCCTCATATTCATTCAGAGTAGCATAGTATAACTTTTTGACTATTTTTAATTGATTGTACTGTGATTTACAAAATTGTTGATGATAGTTTCCTGAGACTATAATTGCAACACCACACCATTACCAGTGTAGCCACCTTTCTCCCCAAGATTTCCAAGTTCTCTCCCTTTCAACCCCCACCACAAACTCATTTGTGTTCATCAATTCTCCTGTTATGTTGCCTTTGTCCCTTTGTTTTTGCCTTCCTATGTATCTTTAAGTTCCACATATGAGAGATCATTCTGTATCTGTTTCCTTCTGACTGACTTCATTAGCATGGTATCATCTAGTTCTTTTTGTGATAACAGCAAATTGCATGGTTTTGTCCTTCTTAAGAGCTACATAGTATCCCATTATGTAAACTACAACTTTTCCATTCATTCAGTTGATCTACTCACAAATGTAGTTAGACATTTTGTAATTTTTATGAATCTTGGCTGTTATACTAAGTGCTGCATATATACTTTCAACATAACGTTTTGTGCTTTGGAAGCTATAAGTGTTATCATTGGATCATGTGGGAGTTCTGTTCCAATTTTTGAGAGAGCTCCTTATCGCTAACCCAAGAGGCATTCCCACTGACAGTGAATAAGGATCTTTTCTTACCACAAGTCCACCAATACTGGATATTTCTAACAATGGTTCCATTTTTATAACAACCATTTCTCAGGAAATTGCAGTTTCCCAACGAATCTGATACCACCATCATGCTGCATGGAGATCATAGTCTTTCAAAGGAGTGAAATATCAGCCTCAAATGACATCTGACTGAACTATGTCAGGAAACCCATCACCACTGGGTCCAGATGTTACCATATCCCACATCTGTACCTGGACAAGTCAAAGAAAAAAGAAAACTATTGGGCCTGGAGAGATAGTACAGCAGGTAGGGCATTTGCCTTGCAAGAGGCCAACCTGGGTTCGATTCCCAGCATCCCATATGGCCCCCTGAGCACCGCCAGGAGTGATTCTTGAGTACAGAGCCAGGAGTCAGCCCTGAGCATCGCGGGGTATGACCCAAAAAGCCAAAAAAAAGAAAAAGAAAAAGAAAATTGTTACTGACCTGAAGCAGGATGAGTTGTTCTCCCATGAGACATCAGAAAACCTGAGATTTCTCATATCTTTGGTGACCCCATTAAGTTACCTTGAATATGTGGGCTGCCATGCTTGAAACAGTTACTTATATGTATCTCTTCCATATTCTTTTAGGGGGCATAACTGTCCTTTCAATGCTTCATAAGTATAAGTTTGTATCAGTTCTACTCCCCAGGGACTTTTTGACTTTGCACATGGGACAACGTAAATTAGGACCTCATTATTTTTTCTTTATTAAATCACTCTGAGATATAGATTATTACAAAGCTGTTCATGATATTGGGTTTTAGTCATAGTCTTCCAACACCCATCCCTCCACCAGTGTACATTGCCCAGCACCAATGTCCCCAATTTCCCTCCAACCACCCTCCAAATCCTGCCCTCCTGCACCAGCCTGAGGCACTTTCTCTCTGTCTGTCTGTCTGTCTGTCTGTCTCTCTCTCTCTCTCTCCCCCCCCTCTCCTCAAACCCCCCAATTAGGACTAATTAAACCCAGTTACTCAGAGATTAGAAGTCACCTAAATCACTCCAATCCTTAATTCACCTTATTGGGTAGGTATGAAATTAAAACTTGCCCTGTAGTTGGAGAAGAAGGCTTCAAAGTCTCAAGAGAGAGTTCAAGGAAAGAAGAAGGTGCTTTCCTTGCAGGTGGCTGACCCAAGTTCTATTTCTGGCACCCCATATCGTTCCCATATGGCAGAGAGTCTCTTGCCCGCACACCTAGCTGTATTCCCCGGGGCCCCTCAGAGGGGATGGGCTCCAGCTTCCCTCCCCGCCCCGAGCAGAGCTCCCGGCGGCTGAAGACCTCCGGAACCTAGCCACAGCCATGCTCAAGGCCCTCTCCACACGTTTGGACAAGCCTCACGCATGAAGGTACCGGCAGAGGAACCCAGGTGTGTGTAATCCCATCAACAGCCAACATCCAGAGACTTAAAAACAAGCTCCCAGAAGATATCTTATAACCTACTTCTCCCTCTGTGAGAAACTAGCAAGCTTCTGAGAATTTCCTGCCCACGTGGGAAAGCCTCCAAAGCTCCCCATGGTGTATTCATATGCTAAAGCCAGTAACAAGCTGGATCTCATTCCCCTGACCCTGAAAGAGCCTCCGATGCAGTATTGGTGGGAAGCCCGAGTGGAAAGAGGCTTTTACAGTCTCAGAGATAGGATGAATGGAGAGGTTACTGAGCCCGCTCGAGAAATCGATGATCAACGGGATTTCGTGATTTATGTGACTCGTGATATGGGTCCCTGAGCCCCACCAAGATTGAATCCTGAGTGCAGAGACATGAGATAGCCCTGAGAACTACTGGTTATGTCCCAAAACACCACCACCAACAACAAAAAAGTAGAGTTCTATTCTGGATTTTGGTCTGTCACCATGTCTCATCTGGAAGTTGTTACAGAAGATGTATGATGCCCAATACCCTGGAATATTCTGAAATAGCTGTATCTTAGGGGGGAATACATTAGAACCTCCATAATTAGAATCTCAAATTCAAATTAGAGTACAATTAATTTCTTCACTCATTTGTGTAAAATGGGTCCTGACCCAAATTCCTTGTGTCCCTGATTTCCTGTGGGTCCCAATATTTCTGCCAGATTTTAATATGTCATTGTGGGTTTTATCACTTCTGGTATTGCTGCTTCCCGTGCGACTAAGTCAAACAGAGTGAAGGGAGAAGGACAACAGGTTAAGGAGGGCTGACAAGCATTGCTCATGTAGTGTCTTTATTGAACAAGCAACAGACTTTTATAGGTCTCTAGAAGGAAGCATACATTGGGAAAATATTCAGGGATGTTACAGATACATGACTGTATCACTGTAGCACTGTCATCCCATTGCTCAAGCGGGCACCAGTAACATCTCCATGTAAAACTTGTTGTTACTGTTTTTGGCATATCGAATACATCATGGGTAGCTTGCCAGGCTCTGCCATGTGGACAAGATACTCTGGGTAGCTTGCTGGGCTCTCCAAGAGGGGCGGAGGAATTGAACCCTGGTTGGCTGCGTGCAAGGCAAAGGCCCTACCTGCTGTGCTACATAAGTTTAGAATATACTGGGTTTCTAGAGGTCAACGATGTTTTTCTATAGTTACATAGTTCCAGTGATATTTTCCTTAGTTATATATTGATACACCTTAGCAACATGTTGTGCCACCAGTACAAGGACAAAGCCCGCTAGAAAAACAAGAAAGAAAGTCAGCCCTTAGATTGTGTAATCCCAAGACAATGGTTTCTACAAACCAGCCTTTAGACAGCACCTCCCCAGGACAAGAACTTTCTTAATATTCAGCTAGCACAGGATCCCAACATGGTATGAACTTCTTACAGTACAACAGGTAAATAATAGACCTACTAATTAAATTATATAATTTTTACTTCCATAAAATTTTTACTTCCATAATTTTTGCTTCCTTTGTGCTGGCCACAAGAATCTTGCTCCACTTAGGAAAGCCTCTTTAACAAATGGTGGTGGCATAACTGGACAACACATGCAAAAGAATGGGCTTAGACCTCAATCTGACACCATGCACAAAAGTCAGATCAAAATGGATTAAAGACTTCAACATCAAACCACAAACCATAAAGTCCATTGAAGACAAGGTCGGCAAAACCCTCCACGATATTGAAGATAAAGGTACCTTCAAAGATGACATACAACTGGCCAACCAAGTGGAAACAGAGATCAACAAATGGGACTACATTAAGCTAAAAAGCTTCTGTACCGCAAAAGATACAGTGACCAGAATACAAAGGCAATCTACAGAATGGGAAAGGATATTTGCCCAATACCCATCAGATAAGGGGTTGATATCAAGGGTATATAAAACACTGGTTGAACTCTACAAAAAGAAAACATCCAATCCCATCAGAAAATGGGGCGAAGAAATGAACAGAAACTTTGCCAAGGAAGAGATACAAATGGCCAAAAGGCACATGAAAAAGTGCTCTATATAACTAATCATCAGGAAAATGCAGATCAAAACAACCATGAGATACCACCTCACACCACAGAGACTGGCACACATCCAAAAGAACAAAAGCAACCACTGTTGGAGAAATGTGGGGAGAAAGGGACACTTCTACACTGCTGGTGGGAATGCCGACTGGTTCAGCCCTCCCATTTGACCCAGAAATACCACTGCTGGGAATCCCGGAGAAACAAAAAAGTATAGTCAAAATGACAACTGCACTTGTATGTTCATCGCAGCACTATTCACAATAGCCAGAATCTGGAAAAAACCCTAGTGCCCTAGAACAGATGACTGGTTGAAGAAACTTTGGTACATCTATACAATGGAATACTATGCAGCTGTTAGAAAAAATGAGGTCATGAAGTTTGCATATAAGTGATCAGCATGGAAAGTATCATGCTAAGTGAAATGAGTCAGAAAGAGAGAGACAGACATAGAAAGATTGCACTCATCTGTGGAATATAGAATAACAGAGTAGGAGACTAATACCCAAGAATAGTAGAAATAAGTACCAGGAGGTTGACTCCATGGTTTGGAAGCTGGCCTCACATTCTGGGGAGAGGGCAACTCAGATAGAGAAGGGAACAACAAGTAAAATGTGGTTGGAGGCCACGCGGGGAAGGGTGATGCATGCTGAATGTAGACTAAAAACTGAACACAACGGCCACTCAACACCTTTACTGCAAACCACAACACCTAATTAGAGAGAGAGAACAAAAGGGAATACCCTGCCACAGTGCCAGGGTGGGGTGGGCGGGAGATGGGATTGGGGAGGTGGGAGGGATGCTGGGTTTATTTGTGGTGGAGAATGGGCACTGGGGAAGGGATGGGTTCTCGAACTTTGTATGAGGGAAACATGAGCACAAAAATGTATAAATCTGTAACTGTACCCTCACGGTGATTCACTAATTAAAAAATTTTAAAAATTAAAAAATAAAAAAAGAATCTTGCTCCACTTAAGTAGATATTCTGTTCTCTCCTAAATCAGTGACAGTCAAAATTCATCTGGGATACTCAAAATGAGATTTACTGAATTCTGAGAAAGAGATAATAAAATGAACATTTAGAACATTTCAACCCAGTTGGTATGATTTATATGTCCCGTGTTAATTTTCTTTTCATAACTGCCACAAGGAAACCCTCTGTTTTGAGAGTCAGCGATTGCCCTTGTAGTGGAATCATATTTAGCTCATACCATTCAAAAACTTTGGCTGAATGTGTCCGACCCCTAGAAAAGTGACAAAGGGAAGTATATGATGTGCATTCCCCTATTTACTGCTGGTAATATCTTCTCAAGATTATAAGACCCTGGTTTACTCTCACTAACAAAAAAAAAAAAACAGCAAACACATTCCCTAGAAGCTTTGCCATTCCCTGCAGGCCTCACTCCCAACTATGGTCTCCTAAGTCTCAGAGTACTTTGGGAAGCACCTCCTCTATCAGAGACATCTACCTCAGACAGGGAAACTTTCAGATATTCTCCCTGAGGCCCGGGACTTCCAGGACCAACTTTCCTCTCTCCCTTCTCAGGAAAGTTTCCTTTCTGGGGTCACATTGAACATAATAATACACTCTGTTGGCGAAAATGTGGTTTCCAAGAGTTATACAGTATCTTCATAAGTGTTATTATGAGAATCCTGCTGGCCAGAAACATACATGATAGTGTCAAAATCATGATTTCCAGGAACTATGATTTTCCCAATATGGGAGTCCCAAATATGAAGAAAACTGTAACATCATTATTGCCTCCACTTCTGAGTGAAAGTTTGATAATCTTATGTTTTCTAAAATGGGAGAAAGTGATAGAACTAGAGCCATTGGTTTAGGAGAAAGAATAGACTTCTGAATGTCTTTCCATTGGAAATGCTTTCGATTTGTTATGTATATAAGCAAATAGCACCACCTAGTGTACATCTCTTGAGACTTCATCATATTGAACTACTTGCAAAATACTTATTTGGCACATCTATATAAAAGATTCTCTCTGAGAGTAAGAAGAAAATTGTCTGCCATAGCGGCAGGGGGGAGGAGTGGGATGGGGGTGGGGTAAGTATACTGGGGACACTGGTGGTGAAGACTGTGCACTGGTGGAGGGATGGGTGTTCGATCATTGCATGACTGAAACTCAAACATGAAAGCTTTGTAACTGTAGCTCATAGTAATTCAATTTTAAAAAGAAAGGAAGAAAAAGATAAACACACACACAAAATAAGATTCTCTCTATTTTGCTCACTCCAAGGTCAGGAGTCAAGTGGCAGAACTTAAACAACAAAGGCTAAAGAGGTGTGGAAAGCAGACAAATTAGTAAGAATTATCTGACTTTCAGAGACTCATAGTATTAGTAAATGATCATGGAGTGTCTGTATGTGAAATAGATGGCTAACCTGATAAATTCTTACTTGATCTGTATAAATCAGGGTTTTAGATTAAGTAAAGCCAAAGTCTGTCATGTATTGCTTTAATAATTAGAGTCACAGAGCCAAGAAGATAGTTCAAAGGGCTAGGCCCCAAGTGACAAAAAGAGTCATAATCCCTCTGTCAATCTTAGGTTGAACTAGTTTGCAGAGGCAACCCCACTGAACAAAATAGACTCTGAGAAATAGCACAGTGGCTTAGAACCTTGGGACAAGTCATGACCCACATGTGGCCATAATATCAAATCCCCAGTGTCCATGTGTACCGAGCATGATCCTGGAAGCTCTGCAGTCTGCAATCCCTGATGACATACCAAGTCAAGTGTATGTGAGAACTGCAAATGGGCAGGATCCCTGGTGAATGCAAATGCAGCAGTAGGATGTGTGGCAAGCACACATGCAAACACAACATCTAAATAAGGACAAAACTTGGTGAGCACTTCTGTTAAGTGTGTGAGCAATACAACTTGATATGTTACCCCCAGCAAGCACCACAACTAAAATGGGAACACCACAATGAGATGTGTGTGCAACATCCAGTCATTGCAATGCTGATAGTAATAACAAAAGAAAGTAGAGTGGGGGGTGAGTGAAACAGATTAAATTTAAAATAAAATAATGCAGAAGCACTCCATCATTAAACCAAAGCAGCATCTACGAGGTCAGGCTTGTACAGACTCTAAAGCCTTCAGCTGTTGAGCAAAGTGGCCCACTTGTTCCAAGATTCCTCTTTCTCTTACATTATTTTCTCTTCCAGTCTTGGCCTTTGGTCTCCCTATGAAAGTTTGTGGAGTTCTCTAGAGTTCTCTACTTTTCCTATGAGGAAAAGAAAACTTGGGCCTGGAAGTTCTCTTCCAAAGATTTTGGGAGGTTTCATAAATTTGGGGAGGTTGTGTTAGAGAGATACAATTCATTATTCTATTCTTTCCTGGGTGCATTTTTTTTTGCTGCCTATTTATATTGTTATTCCCTGGGTGTACTTTTGCTATTTTCTTTGTCTTATTCTGCTTCTGGCCATACCCGGTGATGTCCAGGACTTACTCCTGGCGTTTCTCTCAGGAATCGCTCCTGATGGTGCTCAGGGAACGATATTGGATGCTAGGGATTGAATTGTGTCTGCCACATGCAAAAAAAGGGCCTTACCTGTTATGCTATCTTCACCTGTTGATTTTTCAAGACCTAAACTGTTCTTGCCCCAAGGACAATCCTGACCTTGTTGTTAAAGCTAGGGTGGTAGTGATTCCATATTTTATGTTATGTAGAATTTTTTTTTTAAAAAATGCCTTTAAAACTGTCACTGTCACTGTCATCCCGTTGCTCATCGATTTGCTCAAGCGGGCACCAGTAATGTCTCCATTGTGAGATTTGTTGTTACTGTTTTTGGCATATTGAATACACCACAGCTAGCTTGCCAGCCTCTGCTGTGCGGGCGAGATACTCTCAATAGCTTGCTGTGCTCTCCGAGAGGGATGGAGGAATCAAACCCTGGTTGGCTCTGTACAAGGCAAACGCCCTATCCACTGTGCTATCGATCCAGCCCATACCTTTAAAAATTAAGAAATAATTTATAGATCCTTTGTACTATTTCCTCAGGGTTTTTATTCCTGATTTGTGAATTTATGTCTGGGCAAGTGATTTCTCTTCTTTTTCCTTTTTTTTTTTCATAGTGACCACACACAGGGAGCACAAGGGTCACTCCCAGTAGTATTGGCAGAATGTGTTGCAGGAATCAAACTCAGGGCCTAGACATATACTCTATCACTAGACATTCCTTGTCTCCAGAACACTTTTCTTGAACAACTAATGGGTTTCTGTTTACAGTTCCATTCACCCACAATGCTGTCTCTGTGTTTTTCAGTGTATGTTTTAAATCTTTTTATATATATTTTTTAAATTTTGGTTTTTAGACCACACCCAGAAGTACTCAGGGCTTACTCAATTGGATGGAGTCTGGGGAAAGGGTTCTATGTGGTTTCCATATAAAATAAGACACAGGGAGGTTATTGATAGATTAGAGCAATAATTAGATAAGAGCAATAAGTAGCAAGTGAGCAAAAGTGCATTCCAGACATGTGACTTGGCCAGACAAGAGCACTTCAGCTGAAAAGAGCACATCAGGCCCCTCCCCCAGCAAGCCTCCTTCTGGCACTCTACTGAAACGCTTATCATACTTAAGCATATCATATAAAGGAGAGGTGATTTCAGCAAGTGTGTCCAGTGTCACAGAGCATATATTCAAGGACAAATGTGGAGCTGAGAGATCATTAATTGATGACTGTCACAAGCATGTTATCTCTCAAAGTGATTCATTTAGACAGGTACAAACCCTTCTAAGTTCTGCATTTGTGCATGGTTGCTATCCCCCTACAAAATGACTTTTTAATATCTGAGTGCCTTTCTTTGCTCACTTAATAACTAAATCATATCTATCTTTCTACTTGAAAATGAAATTGTCTAACATGTAAACCATGTTTTACATGAAATATGACATAGATAGTAAGGTTGCAACGACAAGGAAACATGATATCTGTTGATACCAGTAATCTGAGTTGTCAGAATAGCAGCAACAATTTTCTTATTTCAACATATATTTGTGCCTACCAAGGGACTTCTTCTATTAAGGTGGTTGTGTCATTTTCTAGCAAACTGCCTGTTATCAGTTCTACACATCAGCCTGTTAATATTTTCTGCTCATGCATTTATTCCCAATTAATTTATTGCAGTATTATATACAATAGCCAAAATCCGAAAACAACCTAAGAATCCAGGAACAGGTGACTGGATAAAGAAACTGAAACTTGGATAACATTGGGTTGTCTTTGCTCCTCCTGCAAAGAGCTTAGGTTTATTGAGTTACTCCCACAACAGTGTCCCCGAGGCACACCCAATTCCATCAGGCACTAATAATCCTACATTACTTTTCTCTTTCCTTCATGTCATTTACATGGTTTATTCAGCAATGTCCTTCTTATATAGACACAGGAAGAGAGTTTATGCTATGCTTTTGTAACATGGGAGTTAATTGACTCCAAATAATATTTTTTCCTGGGCATCCATCATATTTACTTGACTTAGGCCTCAGATGCCTTTACTTCCTAACACCCCCAAAAGGAGGGTCCCGACGAAGGGACTGGATGGACCCAGGGCAAGCTGTAAGCTACTTTGGCATCAGAAAGGGTCAAGTTAAGTGCCATAAGAAGTACAATAAGTACATTAAGATCACAGTCATGGAACGAACTCTGTCATGACCCCAAAAGAAGTAACTGAATAAGGACCCTGCTGGGGTCAGGAAAGATTAACCTGGCCTGCGGTCTATAGTCTGGGATATATAGTGAGATGTCCCCAGGAAGAGCCAACTTTTAAGTTTAATATATCTCTTACTGTGTTCATGCAAAATGACTAGAAATATTAGTAAAAAGTAAATTTACTAAGATTATTTAGATTACTAGCTGAGGAAAGGAGAAAGCAATACGCCCTAGATGGAATCCCGCCCTTGAGTGGATCTCCTGGTAATCTGGAGTGCTGAACCCTCAGATGAGATCTTGTCCTTGAGTTAATCTCCTAGAACTTCCCCTGAAGGAGTGGCTTTACCTCTGTTGTTATGACAATGTTCAACCTCACCTACTCCACCCCTCATGATTTCTATATAACTGTGATGTAATGGGAAAAGGAAGAAACGCAGCTAAGGAAAAGGGCAGAGAAATGGTCTGGTGAGCAATGCGGCCGGAGAAATGCTCCGGACCCGAATCCGGGCCAACAACACCAGGGATCCAGACGGAGGAGGTACAGCTGGTACACCTTCTCCGGATGGAACCCTGGCGACACTGAGAAGCAACTAACACGGCTCCGGGTTGCGGGACTGGAACACATCCGAGCCGCAGGGGGGCACTGGAGTGGGGCAGCGCCTGCCCAAACTCCAAATGGTCCCGGCCGCCAGAAGTCCCGCCCTCGACCCACCCTCGGCGCCATCTTCCCACCTTCAACAGAGAAGAGGCCAGGCAGTCTGGTGAGCAACGCGGCCGGAGAAATGCTCCGGACCCGAATCCGGGCCAACAACACCAGGGATCCAGACGGAGGAGGTACAGCTGGTACACCTTCTCCGGATGGAACCCTGGCGACACTGAGAAGCAACTAACACGGCTCCGGGTTGCGGGACTGGAACACATCCGAGCCGCGGGGGGGCACTGGAGTGGGGCAGCGCCTGCCCAAACTCCAAATGGTCCCGGCCGCCAGAAGTCCCGCCCTCGACCCACCCTCGGCGCCATCTTCCCACCTTCAACAGAGAAGAGGCCAGGCAGTCTGGTGAGCAACGCGGCCGGAGAAATGCTCCGGACCCGAATCCGGGCCAACAACACCAGGGATCCAGACGGAGGAGGTACAGCTGGTACACCTTCTCCGGATGGAACCCTGGCGACACTGAGAAGCAACTAACACGGCTCCGGGTTGCGGGACTGGAACACATCCGAGCCGCGGGGGGGCACTGGAGTGGGGCAGCGCCTGCCCAAACTCCAAATGGTCCCGGCCGCCAGAAGTCCCGCCCTCGACCCACCCTCGGCGCCATCTTCCCACCTTCAACAGAGAAGAGGCCAGGCAGTCTGGTGAGCAACGCGGCCGGAGAAATGCTCCGGACCCGAATCCGGGCCAACAACACCAGGGATCCAGACGGAGGAGGTACAGCTGGTACACCTTCTCCGGATGGAACCCTGGCGACACTGAGAAGCAACTAACACGGCTCCGGGTTGCGGGACTGGAACACATCCGAGCCGCGGGGGGGCACTGGAGTGGGGCAGCGCCTGCCCAAACTCCAAATGGTCCCGGCCGCCAGAAGTCCCGCCCTCGACCCACCCTCGGCGCCATCTTCCCACCTTCAACAGAGAAGAGGCCAGGCAGTCTGGTGAGCAACGCGGCCGGAGAAATGCTCCGGACCCGAATCCGGGCCAACAACACCAGGGATCCAGACGGAGGAGGTACAGCTGGTACACCTTCTCCGGATGGAACCCTGGCGACACTGAGAAGCAACTAACACGGCTCCGGGTTGCGGGACTGGAACACATCCGAGCCGCGGGGGGGCACTGGAGTGGGGCAGCGCCTGCCCAAACTCCAAATGGTCCCGGCCGCCAGAAGTCCCGCCCTCGACCCACCCTCGGCGCCATCTTCCCACCTTCAACAGAGAAGAGGCCAGGCAGTCTGGTGAGCAACGCGGCCGGAGAAATGCTCCGGACCCGAATCCGGGCCAACAACACCAGGGATCCAGACGGAGGAGGTACAGCTGGTACACCTTCTCCGGATGGAACCCTGGCGACACTGAGAAGCAACTAACACGGCTCCGGGTTGCGGGACTGGAACACATCCGAGCCGCGGGGGGGCACTGGAGTGGGGCAGCGCCTGCCCAAACTCCAAATGGTCCCGGCCGCCAGAAGTCCCGCCCTCGACCCACCCTCGGCGCCATCTTCCCACCTTCAACAGAGAAGAGGCCAGGCAGTCTGGTGAGCAACGCGGCCGGAGAAATGCTCCGGACCCGAATCCGGGCCAACAACACCAGGGATCCAGACGGAGGAGGTACAGCTGGTACACCTTCTCCGGATGGAACCCTGGCGACACTGAGAAGCAACTAACACGGCTCCGGGTTGCGGGACTGGAACACATCCGAGCCGCGGGGGGGCACTGGAGTGGGGCAGCGCCTGCCCAAACTCCAAATGGTCCCGGCCGCCAGAAGTCCCGCCCTCGACCCACCCTCGGCGCCATCTTCCCACCTTCAACAGAGAAGAGGCCAGGCAGTCTGGTGAGCAACGCGGCCGGAGAAATGCTCCGGACCCGAATCCGGGCCAACAACACCAGGGATCCAGACGGAGGAGGTACAGCTGGTACACCTTCTCCGGATGGAACCCTGGCGACACTGAGAAGCAACTAACACGGCTCCGGGTTGCGGGACTGGAACACATCCGAGCCGCGGGGGGGCACTGGAGTGGGGCAGCGCCTGCCCAAACTCCAAATGGTCCCGGCCGCCAGAAGTCCCGCCCTCGACCCACCCTCGGCGCCATCTTCCCACCTTCAACAGAGAAGAGGCCAGGCAGTCTGGTGAGCAACGCGGCCGGAGAAATGCTCCGGACCCGAATCCGGGCCAACAACACCAGGGATCCAGACGGAGGAGGTACAGCTGGTACACCTTCTCCGGATGGAACCCTGGCGACACTGAGAAGCAACTAACACGGCTCCGGGTTGCGGGACTGGAACACATCCGAGCCGCGGGGGGGCACTGGAGTGGGGCAGCGCCTGCCCAAACTCCAAATGGTCCCGGCCGCCAGAAGTCCCGCCCTCGACCCACCCTCGGCGCCATCTTCCCACCTTCAACAGAGAAGAGGCCAGGCAGTCTGGTGAGCAACGCGGCCGGAGAAATGCTCCGGACCCGAATCCGGGCCAACAACACCAGGGATCCAGACGGAGGAGGTACAGCTGGTACACCTTCTCCGGATGGAACCCTGGCGACACTGAGAAGCAACTAACACGGCTCCGGGTTGCGGGACTGGAACACATCCGAGCCGCGGGGGGGCACTGGAGTGGGGCAGCGCCTGCCCAAACTCCAAATGGTCCCGGCCGCCAGAAGTCCCGCCCTCGACCCACCCTCGGCGCCATCTTCCCACCTTCAACAGAGAAGAGGCCAGGCAGTCTGGTGAGCAACGCGGCCGGAGAAATGCTCCGGACCCGAATCCGGGCCAACAACACCAGGGATCCAGACGGAGGAGGTACAGCTGGTACACCTTCTCCGGATGGAACCCTGGCGACACTGAGAAGCAACTAACACGGCTCCGGGTTGCGGGACTGGAACACATCCGAGCCGCGGGGGGGCACTGGAGTGGGGCAGCGCCTGCCCAAACTCCAAATGGTCCCGGCCGCCAGAAGTCCCGCCCTCGACCCACCCTCGGCGCCATCTTCCCACCTTCAACAGAGAAGAGGCCAGGCAGTCTGGTGAGCAACGCGGCCGGAGAAATGCTCCGGACCCGAATCCGGGCCAACAACACCAGGGATCCAGACGGAGGAGGTACAGCTGGTACACCTTCTCCGGATGGAACCCTGGCGACACTGAGAAGCAACTAACACGGCTCCGGGTTGCGGGACTGGAACACATCCGAGCCGCGGGGGGGCACTGGAGTGGGGCAGCGCCTGCCCAAACTCCAAATGGTCCCGGCCGCCAGAAGTCCCGCCCTCGACCCACCCTCGGCGCCATCTTCCCACCTTCAACAGAGAAGAGGCCAGGCAGTCTGGTGAGCAACGCGGCCGGAGAAATGCTCCGGACCCGAATCCGGGCCAACAACACCAGGGATCCAGACGGAGGAGGTACAGCTGGTACACCTTCTCCGGATGGAACCCTGGCGACACTGAGAAGCAACTAACACGGCTCCGGGTTGCGGGACTGGAACACATCCGAGCCGCGGGGGGGCACTGGAGTGGGGCAGCGCCTGCCCAAACTCCAAATGGTCCCGGCCGCCAGAAGTCCCGCCCTCGACCCACCCTCGGCGCCATCTTCCCACCTTCAACAGAGAAGAGGCCAGGCAGTCTGGTGAGCAACGCGGCCGGAGAAATGCTCCGGACCCGAATCCGGGCCAACAACACCAGGGATCCAGACGGAGGAGGTACAGCTGGTACACCTTCTCCGGATGGAACCCTGGCGACACTGAGAAGCAACTAACACGGCTCCGGGTTGCGGGACTGGAACACATCCGAGCCGCGGGGGGGCACTGGAGTGGGGCAGCGCCTGCCCAAACTCCAAATGGTCCCGGCCGCCAGAAGTCCCGCCCTCGACCCACCCTCGGCGCCATCTTCCCACCTTCAACAGAGAAGAGGCCAGGCAGTCTGGTGAGCAACGCGGCCGGAGAAATGCTCCGGACCCGAATCCGGGCCAACAACACCAGGGATCCAGACGGAGGAGGTACAGCTGGTACACCTTCTCCGGATGGAACCCTGGCGACACTGAGAAGCAACTAACACGGCTCCGGGTTGCGGGACTGGAACACATCCGAGCCGCGGGGGGGCACTGGAGTGGGGCAGCGCCTGCCCAAACTCCAAATGGTCCCGGCCGCCAGAAGTCCCGCCCTCGACCCACCCTCGGCGCCATCTTCCCACCTTCAACAGAGAAGAGGCCAGGCAGTCTGGTGAGCAACGCGGCCGGAGAAATGCTCCGGACCCGAATCCGGGCCAACAACACCAGGGATCCAGACGGAGGAGGTACAGCTGGTACACCTTCTCCGGATGGAACCCTGGCGACACTGAGAAGCAACTAACACGGCTCCGGGTTGCGGGACTGGAACACATCCGAGCCGCGGGGGGGCACTGGAGTGGGGCAGCGCCTGCCCAAACTCCAAATGGTCCCGGCCGCCAGAAGTCCCGCCCTCGACCCACCCTCGGCGCCATCTTCCCACCTTCAACAGAGAAGAGGCCAGGCAGTCTGGTGAGCAACGCGGCCGGAGAAATGCTCCGGACCCGAATCCGGGCCAACAACACCAGGGATCCAGACGGAGGAGGTACAGCTGGTACACCTTCTCCGGATGGAACCCTGGCGACACTGAGAAGCAACTAACACGGCTCCGGGTTGCGGGACTGGAACACATCCGAGCCGCGGGGGGGCACTGGAGTGGGGCAGCGCCTGCCCAAACTCCAAATGGTCCCGGCCGCCAGAAGTCCCGCCCTCGACCCACCCTCGGCGCCATCTTCCCACCTTCAACAGAGAAGAGGCCAGGCAGTCTGGTGAGCAACGCGGCCGGAGAAATGCTCCGGACCCGAATCCGGGCCAACAACACCAGGGATCCAGACGGAGGAGGTACAGCTGGTACACCTTCTCCGGATGGAACCCTGGCGACACTGAGAAGCAACTAACACGGCTCCGGGTTGCGGGACTGGAACACATCCGAGCCGCGGGGGGGCACTGGAGTGGGGCAGCGCCTGCCCAAACTCCAAATGGTCCCGGCCGCCAGAAGTCCCGCCCTCGACCCACCCTCGGCGCCATCTTCCCACCTTCAACAGAGAAGAGGCCAGGCAGTCTGGTGAGCAACGCGGCCGGAGAAATGCTCCGGACCCGAATCCGGGCCAACAACACCAGGGATCCAGACGGAGGAGGTACAGCTGGTACACCTTCTCCGGATGGAACCCTGGCGACACTGAGAAGCAACTAACACGGCTCCGGGTTGCGGGACTGGAACACATCCGAGCCGCGGGGGGGCACTGGAGTGGGGCAGCGCCTGCCCAAACTCCAAATGGTCCCGGCCGCCAGAAGTCCCGCCCTCGACCCACCCTCGGCGCCATCTTCCCACCTTCAACAGAGAAGAGGCCAGGCAGTCTGGTGAGCAACGCGGCCGGAGAAATGCTCCGGACCCGAATCCGGGCCAACAACACCAGGGATCCAGACGGAGGAGGTACAGCTGGTACACCTTCTCCGGATGGAACCCTGGCGACACTGAGAAGCAACTAACACGGCTCCGGGTTGCGGGACTGGAACACATCCGAGCCGCGGGGGGGCACTGGAGTGGGGCAGCGCCTGCCCAAACTCCAAATGGTCCCGGCCGCCAGAAGTCCCGCCCTCGACCCACCCTCGGCGCCATCTTCCCACCTTCAACAGAGAAGAGGCCAGGCAGTCTGGTGAGCAACGCGGCCGGAGAAATGCTCCGGACCCGAATCCGGGCCAACAACACCAGGGATCCAGACGGAGGAGGTACAGCTGGTACACCTTCTCCGGATGGAACCCTGGCGACACTGAGAAGCAACTAACACGGCTCCGGGTTGCGGGACTGGAACACATCCGAGCCGCGGGGGGGCACTGGAGTGGGGCAGCGCCTGCCCAAACTCCAAATGGTCCCGGCCGCCAGAAGTCCCGCCCTCGACCCACCCTCGGCGCCATCTTCCCACCTTCAACAGAGAAGAGGCCAGGCAGTCTGGTGAGCAACGCGGCCGGAGAAATGCTCCGGACCCGAATCCGGGCCAACAACACCAGGGATCCAGACGGAGGAGGTACAGCTGGTACACCTTCTCCGGATGGAACCCTGGCGACACTGAGAAGCAACTAACACGGCTCCGGGTTGCGGGACTGGAACACATCCGAGCCGCGGGGGGGCACTGGAGTGGGGCAGCGCCTGCCCAAACTCCAAATGGTCCCGGCCGCCAGAAGTCCCGCCCTCGACCCACCCTCGGCGCCATCTTCCCACCTTCAACAGAGAAGAGGCCAGGCAGTCTGGTGAGCAACGCGGCCGGAGAAATGCTCCGGACCCGAATCCGGGCCAACAACACCAGGGATCCAGACGGAGGAGGTACAGCTGGTACACCTTCTCCGGATGGAACCCTGGCGACACTGAGAAGCAACTAACACGGCTCCGGGTTGCGGGACTGGAACACATCCGAGCCGCGGGGGGGCACTGGAGTGGGGCAGCGCCTGCCCAAACTCCAAATGGTCCCGGCCGCCAGAAGTCCCGCCCTCGACCCACCCTCGGCGCCATCTTCCCACCTTCAACAGAGAAGAGGCCAGGCAGTCTGGTGAGCAACGCGGCCGGAGAAATGCTCCGGACCCGAATCCGGGCCAACAACACCAGGGATCCAGACGGAGGAGGTACAGCTGGTACACCTTCTCCGGATGGAACCCTGGCGACACTGAGAAGCAACTAACACGGCTCCGGGTTGCGGGACTGGAACACATCCGAGCCGCGGGGGGGCACTGGAGTGGGGCAGCGCCTGCCCAAACTCCAAATGGTCCCGGCCGCCAGAAGTCCCGCCCTCGACCCACCCTCGGCGCCATCTTCCCACCTTCAACAGAGAAGAGGCCAGGCAGTCTGGTGAGCAACGCGGCCGGAGAAATGCTCCGGACCCGAATCCGGGCCAACAACACCAGGGATCCAGACGGAGGAGGTACAGCTGGTACACCTTCTCCGGATGGAACCCTGGCGACACTGAGAAGCAACTAACACGGCTCCGGGTTGCGGGACTGGAACACATCCGAGCCGCGGGGGGGCACTGGAGTGGGGCAGCGCCTGCCCAAACTCCAAATGGTCCCGGCCGCCAGAAGTCCCGCCCTCGACCCACCCTCGGCGCCATCTTCCCACCTTCAACAGAGAAGAGGCCAGGCAGTCTGGTGAGCAACGCGGCCGGAGAAATGCTCCGGACCCGAATCCGGGCCAACAACACCAGGGATCCAGACGGAGGAGGTACAGCTGGTACACCTTCTCCGGATGGAACCCTGGCGACACTGAGAAGCAACTAACACGGCTCCGGGTTGCGGGACTGGAACACATCCGAGCCGCGGGGGGGCACTGGAGTGGGGCAGCGCCTGCCCAAACTCCAAATGGTCCCGGCCGCCAGAAGTCCCGCCCTCGACCCACCCTCGGCGCCATCTTCCCACCTTCAACAGAGAAGAGGCCAGGCAGTCTGGTGAGCAACGCGGCCGGAGAAATGCTCCGGACCCGAATCCGGGCCAACAACACCAGGGATCCAGACGGAGGAGGTACAGCTGGTACACCTTCTCCGGATGGAACCCTGGCGACACTGAGAAGCAACTAACACGGCTCCGGGTTGCGGGACTGGAACACATCCGAGCCGCGCGGCCGCTGACGCGGCCGCGCGACCTTTTCTAAAAACTGAAAACATACAATCTTTTAATGACAAACCAATTATCAAATGCTTCCTTAGTAGGGCTGTCTTCCTTGGGGGGAAACTCCAACAACAATAGTGAGTTTTGTTTTGAAATATGGAATGTAAGCAAGGTAGAGAGAAAATGAAGTGAAATTCATCAGTTATACAGTTAGGGGGGCTGTGGCGGGGGGTATACTGGGGATTTTGGTGGTGGAATATGTGCACTGGTGAAGGGATGGTGTTTGAATATTGTATAACTGAGACATAAACCTGAAAACTTTGTAACTTTCCACATGGTGATATAATAAAAATTTAAAAAAAAAAAAAAAAAGAAAAGACGAGGATACGGCAAGGGAAGAGAAACTACTGTGATGACAGTGGTGACTGTGATGGTGAAAGGGAGGGAAATGACCATGCTGCAAGAGAAGAAGTTGGACCACACTGGGGAGAAAGGAGGAGAAATGACTACACTGTAAGGGGAGAGAGTAAACCACGCTGGGGAGGAGAGAGAAATAAACTGTCTACCAACCAGCCTGGTATACTACCAGGGACTACCAAACAGTCCTGTTTCTCTGTCTCCCTGGTCCTTCATCCATCCGTTGCCATGGCCGGCTAGGGGAATGGTTCTCTGCCACCAAACGTTTGAGTTCCTTGCCCCCATGGTGCTTTCCCTTGAAACTCACACATAGATATAATGGAATACCACTTGGCTTACCATAATGGAATACCATCTTTAAAAGATGAAAACAAGCAATTTGCTGCTAGGTGGGTGGATCTGGAGAGTATTGTGTTGAGCAAAGTTAGTCAGAAGAGAGACAGATCCAATGATCTCTCTTATATGTGGGATATAAAGAAACAGAGTAGAGGAATAACAAATGTCCAGAGGCAACAGAAACTGAAAACTGTTCTTGGGTAGGAAGCATATCACAAGGGAGATTGGGGGCAAGTAGAATGAGCAGAGGGGACACACCTGAACACTCTAAGGGAGCAAGTGTTGTCAGATTGTATTATGCACGAAACTTTATGATTAGCAGCATTGTAAAGTTAAAATAAAACTTTAAAAAACTATAAAATTGGGGGCACAAGTGATAGTACAGCAGGTAGGGCTCTTGCCCTGCATACAGCTGACTTGGACTGGACCCCTCAACCACCATATGCCACCCAAGCTTCTTCAGGAAAGATCCCTAAGTGCAGAGCCCGGAGTAAGCCCTGAGCACCATTAGCTGTAGTCAAAAAAAATTCAAAGAAATTTAAAGTTTTTTAAATGATGATTTAAAAACGTTTAATGAAAATGTAGAATCAGGGTTGAGGAACTAGCTCAAAGAATGCATACTTTCCACATCAGAGTCCCAGGTTTAGGGGCAGGAGAGATGGCACAGGGGCTTGCCTTGCATGCAGAACACCCAGGTTCCATCCCCAACACTCTCCATGGTCCCCTGAGCCTACCTAGAGTGGTACTTGAACACTGCCAGGTATGTTTTGATTCCTGGTACCAAATGGGAAATGTGGTTCCACAAACACCACGGGGAGCAAAACCCAAATTACATCTATGTATGGATCTCTAGGGCCAGGTGAAACATAGTTCCCCAGGTTTTATCCAGGCCCTGGCACCACACAGTCCCCCAAATCCTGCAGGGTGTGGACATGGTGGTTCCCGGCCCTCTTAGGAAAGAACCTCCTCAAAAGAAACAAAATGTGACTGTCACTTTACTGAAGAACATTTTAATGAACATCTTTGCTAACATATGTTTTGTGTTTGAATTACATTTATGGAAATGAAATATCTTTGAAAATATTTCAAAATTGTTGACACATATTACTGAGTTGTTCCACACAACTAAATACATTAGTTAAAAATGTCACCAATATCAGAAGAAAATAATGTGTTTCTGTGAAACATTTTCTTTCTTTTTTCTTTTTTCTTTTTATTCTTATTTTATTTATCTATGAAACATTTTCACCAATATTCTTAATTATACAAAAGATCAATAAGCCCTTCCTAGAAAAAAAAAATATGTGTAATATACATGAGCTCCCCTCTCAGAGAGCCTGGCAAGCTACCAAGAGTATCCTGCCCCCACGGCAGAGCCTGGCAAGCTACCTATGGCATATTGATATGCCAAAAAAACAGTAACAACAAGTCTCAAAATTGAGATGTTACTGGTGCCCGCTTGAGCAAATTGATGAGCAATGGGATGACAGTGATAGTGACAGTGATACACGAGCTGAAATATGATTTTTCCTATTTTTAAATATGAAAGGCAACTAACAAAAATAACTATTGGTAAAATTTTGAGGAGCCAGAGCAATAGTACAGTGGGGCAGGACCTTTGTCTTGTATACAGTCAGCCAAGGTTCAATCCTGGCACCCCATGAGCCGAGCGAGAAGGGCAGAGCCAGGAGACCAGGGCTGGGAGTAAGTCCTGAGAATTCGGGAGTAGTGCTGAGCACCAAAAATTTAAAAAAAAATTATTTTTTGAATGAGACTCAACCTCAAGACAAATGTGTTTTCTTTTAATCAGTTTAATATACTCACAATCTCTGTACCAAAATGGAAAACTACATCTCAAAAAGGTTATTAGGAAAAAATATTTAGAGTCAACAGTACATTTCATTATATATCTCATATTTACACATTTGTGTTTGAGTGTAAAGCTTCCAAAGGGGCTGGAGTGGTAATACAGTGGGTAGGGCATTTGCCTTGAATGTATCGGATCTGGGTTCAATCCCTGGCATTCTATATGTTCCCTGAGCACCACCAGGAGTAATTCCAGAGTGCAGAATCAGGAATAACCCCTGAGTATTGCCGGGTGTGATCCCAAAAAGGCAAAAAAACCAAAAAAATTCCACTTAAAATATAATAGTAAGGGTCAGAGCAATAGTACAGTGGGAAAGGTTTGATCCCCAGCACCCCATATGGTCCCCCAAGCACAGCCAGGAGTAATTTCTAAGTGCAGAGCCAGGAATAACCGGTGAGCATCACCAGGTGTGACCCAAAAAGTAAAAAAAAAAAAAGTGATACTAAATAGACAAAAATAAATACATGTTAATGCGGCTGCCACTCTGGGGCACATACTTTAGGAGGGCTTCAGAGCATTTTACCTGGCTTCCAGTGCATATAATGGTACATGATGTTGGACTGATTTTTTTCTGTTCTAGCTGCCTTTGCTTGTTTTGCTGTACTTTTTCAGAGCCACACCAACGATGGCCTTGGCTCACCAGAGGACCATGCACCAAGCTGGAGCAATAGTTCAGCGGGCAGGGCATTTTCCTTGCATGAGGCCAACCTGGGTTTGGTCCCTGCTATCTCATATGGTCCCCTGAGCAACACCAGGAGTAATTCCTGAGTATAGAACCAGGAGTAACCCCTGAGCATCATCCGGGTGTGACCAAAAAAAAAAAAAAAACCGCTAAAGGATTATGCTGTGCCAGAAATCAAATCCACATTTTTTTTTCTTTTTGGGTCACACCCAGCAATACTCAGGGGTTATTCCTGGCTCTGAACTCAGGAATTACTCCTGGCGGTGCTCAGGGGTCCATATGGGATGCTGGGGATCAAACGTGCGTCGGTCACATGCAAGGCAAGCACCCTACCCGCTGTACTATCGCTCCGGCCCCAAATCCACATTTCTTGAATGCAAAATATGTACTTTGCCATTCTGAGCTGGAGCGATAGCACAGCAGGTAGGGCGTTTGCCTTGCACGCGGCCGACCCAGGTTCGATTCCTCCATCCCTCTTGGAGAGCCCAGAAAGCTACCAAGAGCATTCCGCCCACACGGCAGAGCCTGACAAGCTAACCCTGGAGTATTCGATATGCCAAAAACAATAACAAGTCTTGTTGGGGTCCCAGCAGCCAGCCTGAGACCCTGGCCAAGTCCCCTGCCCTTAGAAGCAGGAGCAGGCTCTCTACACAGGGGCCTAAGGCACTCCACTCAGAAAGGCACCCTTGGTTCAGGAGATAATGGGATGAAACTTGAAAGTCACCACTTGTCTGAGCTAGCATACTCGACCTTCAGAGGAGGGGAACATAAATCATTAGTTAACATCTGTAAAGGGCCCAGCAAAATGTTTACCTCAAGAGTTGATAACCGGGGCTGGAGCGATAGCACAGCGATAGGGCGTTTGCCTTGCACTCGGCCGGCCCAGGTTCAAATCCCAGCATCCCATATGGTCCCCTGAGCACCGCCAGGGGTAATTCCTGAGTGCAGAGCCAGGAGTAACCCCTGTGCATCACCCGGTGTGACCCAAAAGCACACCCCTGAGCATTGCCAGGTGTGACTCAAAATTAAAAAAAAAAAAAGCAAGAGTTGATAACCAGGTGTTCACAGTATCCAAATTGCCCTAAAAGTTTTAATATAAATACCAGTGTGTGAGAGTTAATAAAATGAGAGTTGCTTGACCTCCAACTCTCCCCCCTCTGAGTGGTTCTTTCTTGGTGGCGGCAGTGGGGTGGCCATAGGCAGAGGCTTCTCCCCCTCCCACTCCCTCTCCCATAGGGAGTAAGTCCGGTGGCTTGGGGAATCATACTCCAGTTTGCCAGGGTCTACTGGGCCAGAACCCTGACAAAGTCTCACAATGAAGATGTTACTGGTGCCCACTAGAGCAAATCAATGAACAAAGGGATGACAGTGCTACAGTGCCACCATTCTGAGCTATCTGCACCCATTCTGAGCCCCCAGCTACTTTTTGGTTTTGTTTGTTTATTTGGAGAGGGGAGTGGGTTAGGGATCACTCCAGGCAGGCTCAGAGAACCTTAGCACTGCACTGTAGCACTGTCCTCCCGTTGTTCATTGATTTGCTTGAGCAGGCATCAGTAACGTCTCCATTGTGAGACTTGTTGCTCCTGTTTTTGGCATACCAAATATGACATGGGTAGCTTGCCAGACTCTGCCATGTGGGCGGGATACTTTCGGTAGCTTGTCAGGTTCTCCAAGAGGCTATTAGATATCCTATTTCTATACCCATATAAAATACAATCCATGTACAAAGGGCGCTGAGCCCTCTGTATGCATTGTTCTGACTCTTAGAGTGTAGACCATTACTCTGAGTAAACCGTTTTACTCAAAAACAAGGCGGCCTGCTATCTGAGCACTCTTGCGTTCTGACCCCTAAGTGTATACCGTGTCTTAGAATATCTTCTTTCATTTGTTTTCTTTTTTTTTGGGGGGGGGCTACATCTAATGATGCTCAGGAGTTACTCCTGGCTCTGCACTGAGGAATTTCTCCCGGCGGTGCTGGAGGGATTATATGGAATGCCGAGAATCAGTCATGTGCCAGGTGAGCGTCCTTTCTGCTGCTCTGTTGCTCGGGCCAGAACGTCTTTTCTAGTCTTTGTTTCTCTTCTATTTCTCTGAGTTGTGAAATTAGGGCATAATAGCCATGGTCCTAACCACATGCTTCCTCCAACAGAATTCTTCATCTAATTTCTGTTTTTTAGATATAATTGTAAGGATTTTATTTACTAAGAGAATTTTAGACTGTTGAGTATTATTGTTTAATGTTGTATTATTTTGATTTTATACATTTGCAGTTGTTATTTCCTATTAGGAAAAGTATCAAATATTTGTAAATTCAGATTGAATGTTAGGAATGAAATTTAAGGTAATGACAAGATTACCTTTTCAAGATAATTCACTGGTTTCCTGTAGCACAATGTACATATTTAGGATGTATAGAACTGAAAGCTATGGGCTGAAGGTACATGACACAAGGGTTTAAATTGAGCTAGTATGTACTTTTCCTCTCCAAACAAGTTGCAGATAGTGAGTCCATTTAAAACTGGTTCTGTTATGGCACTGAATTACCACTTACGACAGCAACAGATTTTCGTGCTTTCAAGCACATGGCTACTTCCACTGGATTAGGAAAGTCTTATTAATTTGTTACTAAATTATTTTGGCAATAATTATTCGCTCTACTCTAATTTTGAAGAGAGTTTTGTAAGAGATGAGGTGAAGCAGCATATTGATTTTGTTGACATTGTTTTCCTAGCAACCCCACTCAGCCGCGTGCAAGACCAGCGCCTTCCCGGGCGGTGCTAAGGACCTGCAGCTCCAGCCACTCCGCTGAGGGCTCCACCCTTCTCTGGGAGGTGCCTCAGTTTCTCTAACTCCAAAAAGCTCAGGATTCACATCTCAAAAGGAAAAAAAAAAAAAAGAAGAATGTGTCCTTAAGGCCTTCACACGCTTCAGGACTGAGCCATTTCTCCTGGCTTTATTGGCTCTGAAAAGCTCCTTCGTAGGCCCCTGTTTATCTGCCTGCAACAGCTCGAAAAGATCCCGGGCACTGGGCAGCTGCTAAGAGGGGGCTTAGGCGGGGTTTATTTCTTTTGCCAGTTTGCTTCGTTTTGTTTCCTTTTTCTGCTCCCTGAAGGGGCTGAACCGCCAGTGCCTGTGGCCGATACTGGATCCAGGCCGCAGGTTCTGGACTGAGACCCATTGGGCCTGTCCAGGAGAGCCCGGGTGCCCGCCAGCTCCGCCCACCCCCGCGCCTCCCGCCCCTCCCCCTGCCAGCACCCCCACTGGGCCCGCCCACCCAGTCCCCGGCCCGCCCCTGCCGCTCAACCCCCCCACCAAGCACCCCCACTGGGCACTGCCCACCAGGTCCCCGGCCCGCCCCTGCTGCGCCCCCGCCCGCCGCACCACCTCCACTGGGCCCCGCCCACCCGGGCCCCGGCCCGCCCCTGTCGCTCAACCCCCCCCACCCCCACTGGGCCCCGCCCGACCCAACGTCTTGTCCACCCGGTGCCCGCGGCCGGTCCCTGCGCGATGTCCACTGCCGGGGCCCCGGTCACTCAGCAGGTCCTCGGGGTCGCCGAGCCGGCCGAGCCCCGCGGCCCGGAGCGCGGGCAGCCGCTGGCCCCCGCCGTGGCCGATCTCCCGGTGCTGGATGCCGCGGGGAGACGGCTGCCCTTCGGGGCGCTGTTCCGAGAGCGCCGGGCCGTAGTGGTGTTCGTGCGGGTGAGTGGGGCCGCGGGGACCGAGGGGCGCGGGTCCGGCCCTTCGCGCGCCGCCTGCCGGGATGCGGAGCGTGCGCCCCCGGGCCGCCGGGCAGGAGCGCCCGAGCCCCGCACCCCGATGCTCCCAGTGTCCCCGCGCGCCGGGAGTGCCGTACCCGGCCACGCGCCCCGGTGCTCCCCGTGTCCCCGCGCACTGGAGTGCCGGGCCCGGCCCGCGCCCCGGTGCTCCCCGTGTCCCCGCGCAACTGGAGTGCCGGGCCCGGCCCGCGCCCCGGTGCTCCCCGTGTCCCCGCGCAACTGGAGTGCCGTGCCCGGCCCGCGCCTCGGTGCTCCCAGTGTCCCCGCGCAACGGGAGTGCCGTGCCCGGCCCGCGCCCCGGTGCTCCCAGTGTCCCCGCGCAACGGGAGTGCCGGGCCCGGCCCACGCGTTCCGGTGCTCCCAGAGCTCCAGGCGCCTTTGTCCCCGCCCCGGGTGTGGCCGCGAGTCCGCGAGCCTTGGCGTCCTGGGCGCTGTTCAACTCTCCGGGACCACGAGATGGCTCGGCCGCGCGTGTCGCAGACTTCGTGGACCCCGACGCTAACGTGGCTTCTCCCTTCCGTGCCCGCTCGGGATTCTAGCATTTCCTGTGTTACATCTGCAAGGAATACGTGGAAGACCTAGCCAAAATTCCCAAGAGTTTCCTGCAAGTAAGTCCGTAAGGAAGCAGCCACTTTGCTCCGGCAGACTCAGTCGGGATATGGAAAAAATAAAATTGATTAATTCAGCACCCCTGCTGTAATAATGTTCATTCGTCTTTAATTTATACCGTTAATTCACCGTTCATACTACGGTGAATTAACTACCATTTAAAATTCTTAGCGAAATATATCTGAATTAACTGAATATTTTAGCATATGTTACTTAATTTTATTCTTTGAATTATTATTTTAGAATGATGTAGTGGGATTAAAACGGAGCAAGGGTTGAGTGGGGAGATTGTAGGAAACATTTCATTTCTAATGATATGTGTATGTCCTTTTCTTTTCCTTAAAGGAAGCAAATGTCGCTCTGATAGTAATTGGACAGTCATCGTATCATCATATTGAGGTAACTTATTACACATCAAGAAATTAACAAATTAAATCTGTTTCAGATATTAAAATTATAGTGTTTGAACCATTAATTATAAGTTAAAATTGCTTTAAAAATAGATTATGATTACTGTTCTTTCATACTCTTAACAAATTCAGTTTTTTTAAATTTTATTTCAGTCTTTCTGCAAACTGACTGGGTATTCTTATGAAATCTATGTTGATCCTGAAAGAGAGATTTACAAGAGATTGGGGATGAAAAGAGGTGAAGAAATTGCTGCCTCAGGTAAGACATGACAATGTCCCAGAATGACCTGACTTTTTACACTTGGGAGATGGAACAAGCAGTAAATTCATAAATCAGGTTTCCTTTTATGATTCTAGAAGTGGTTCACACACCTAGACCCCAAAAAAACTCATTTCCTAGATGGAATGGTGTGAAAGGCTGGGGAACCCTAAATGGATGGGAAAAGCCAATCAGATGCCAGTATGCTCAGGATGGCTACTTCTTTTGTGAAAATAAACGTAACTTTTGAAGAGACAGTGCAATCATCAAGGCGTTTCCTGAGTGTGCCTACCGTGAGCAGCACTGACTTAGCTCCCACCCCACCTAGCTCCCCAGAAAGTACTGTGGTATGGATGTATGTGTGTGATGAAAAAGGCTTTGAAAGATACTGCAGTTATCTCGATTATGGGAATGAGAAAAGTGGTGGGCTTTTGCTGCTGTTTTTATTGCTTTTTAGCATGATTACATTTTACTTTGGGAACTAGAAGAAAAACAATATTGCATAAGTTAATATATTTTCATAATTTAGCACCAAGACCTTGAATATTCCATGCTCTTCTTTTTTCTTGGGGAGGGGGGTGTCACACCTACAAGGCTCAAGGGCTACTCCTGGCTCTGCACTCAGGAATCACTCCTGGTGGTGCTCGGGGGACCATATGGGATTCCGGGGATCGAACCCCAGTCAGCCACGTGCAAGGCAGACGCCCTCCCCACTGTGCTATCACTCCAACCCGCTCTTCTTTTTTAAAATTTTGTTTTGGACACCGTGGTTTACAGAGCTGTTCCTGGAATAGTTCCGTACATGGAACCCCAGCCCCACACCTCCCACCAGACTGTCCACCATCACTTCCCTAGTAAGGAGCTCTCCATTCTCACTTGAAGTTTGGCTCTGGGAGTTCTTTGTTGTTTTTTTTTTTCTAATTTTATTTTATTTTTTCCTTACTTAATTTTTTTTAAAAAATCTTATTTATTTATCTTTTGACCATTTTTTTTTTTTTTTTTGCTTTTTGGGTCACACCCAGCGATGCTCAGGGGTTACTCCTGGCTTTGCACTCAGGAATTACTCCTGGCGGTGCTTGGGGGACCATATGGGATGCCGGGGATTGAACCCGGGTCGGCCGCGTGCAGGGCAGACGCCCTACCCGCTGTGCTATCGCTCCGGCCCCCCTTACTTAATTTTTTTAAGGTTGTTCACAATAATTTGTTTTCCAACACCAGTCCCACCACCATTACACCTTACCTACCATCATTATTTCAAATTTTTCCAACCTAAGCCTGCCCCAATAGCAGGCCCTAAATAATTTATTTTGTATTGCTTCTTATAAATAATTCTCTAAAAATAATCAAAAAAGGGGCTGGAGCGATAGCACAACGGGTAGGGCATTTGCCTTGCACACAGCCAACCCGGGTTTGATCCCCAGCATCCCATATGGTCCCCCAGCACCACCAGGAGTAATTCCTGAGTGCATCGCCGGGTGTGACCCAAAAAGCAAAAAATATAATAATAATAAATAAAATAAAAATGATCAAAATAGAATAAAATGTGGAAGATTGCTGTATCTCACCCTGGAGCCATTGAGCCCTGTATAAGAGACTACAAACATGTTGTTGGAGGTTGAGCCTTCTGTGCTCATATTTATTTTTAATTGAGATTGGTTGCCTTCTACCTTACATCCTATCCAACGTGTGCTACTCCTGGTACATCAGTAATATAGTATGAGATGTTGCATGGCCACATGCACATGGACTGTGCACTCCAGGACTCTGGGACCTCCTAAGTGATTGCTTTCCCTCTTTGTACTTTAAAGCATCCTGTACTTTATTATATGCTCCATGACTGTGCTTAAGGCCGTCAGGTTGAGGATTCTGTTGCTCATTCATCTATTTGGAGGCCCCTCCCTTCAGGAAAGCATGCTGTACTACTGACAAAAACCAGGGTTCCTGGTGTAAAGCCCCCACACACCAGCTCAGGGCCTGGCCTCACTCATCTTTTAAGGTCCACATTCCCTGCTCTTAGTACAATTATTTATTAGTACAATTATATACCTAGTATTTATTATCATAGGAGTTTAAATAGGCTTATATGTGTTTTAGGTAGAAAGAATTTGATTTCTGACATATCAAATAAGATAACTAGACTCAAGTAATTCATTCATTCCTTTAATTTATCCTAGACTATTGTTACCAGACAAAAAATGTCAGGGTAGGGGCCAGAGTGATAGTACTGTGTGTAGGGGATTCTCCTTGCCCACTCGACATGGGTGCATCTCTGGCGTCTCATATGGTCAACCCTGCCAGGACTGATTCCTGAGTGGATAGTGGGACTGATCCCTAAGCATCACCAGGTGTGGACCGAAAACCAGAAAAAGAAAGAAAAAAATAAAGGTTTTACACAAAAGTTGAAACTGGAAAAATAAGGGGTTGGCTTAAAGTCCTGGAGCACATACTTGCATGCTGACACCCTGGGTTTCATCCCTAACACCATATGGCCTCCCCAAGTGTCACTTGGAGCCCCATTCCCCAGCACAGAATTGAGAATGGAGCCTGAAACGCCCAGGTGTGACCTCAGAGCGAAAAACAAACTGAAAAAATGAGATTATGCTTAACAACTAAGCTTGTTCAATTCTAGGTTGCAGGATCAATCAGGTTAGAATTCCCTTTCGATATTAAATGGTCCCCCACTGTTTTCTTTTTCTCTTTTTATTTTTGTGGGAGACACCCTGGTGAAGCAAGGGACTTGGGCCCAGTCTCACTGGTTCCTCGGTACCCCTGTGACCACGCATGGTGGTGCTAAGGTGGGCTGTGTCTCAGTGGTGGAACCAGAGCCTTGCAGATAGATGCAAGGCCTGTGCTCAACTCCCGCCCCACCTCCTGGGCCCATTCCCTGACTTGGATGGAAAGAGTTAGCTTGGGCTTCAGAAAATTAATTTTTGATATAAGATCCTAGAAAACAGTGTCTGAGTTAAGAGGCCTGTAATTTCCTGGTTAAAAAAAGGTCCATACTAATGAACCTGTTAGATTGATGAAAAATAATAAACATCTGAAAATATTAAGAAATCAGGCTGGTTGAAGCAGATTAGTCATCAAAACACAGAAATCTAAATGAAAGGCATAGCAAGTATTGGAGAAAGATTAGATACAAGGGTAAAGGTGAATCTCTTTACTCCCAGGGAGTAGAAGTAAAGCACGAATCACTGTGGGAAATAAAACTGAAACCTGACAGCCAGGGAAATACGGAATGGTCCCTATCATTGTGCTGCAGTAGCTAAGCCTCCATCTCGGTAGAATACATGGTACAAGGTTCTTTCTCTTTTGATTTATATTCCAAGACTGCTGTACTCAGGTGTGTGACCTAGATGTAGCATCCAGGAAGGACACAATAGGAAGGGCACAGGCTTTCCACAGCCTCTAACTGCCTTTTTTCAGCCCATGCTTACAAAAACACAGAATCGAATGTGGGAGGTGTTTAGGAGCTGGTGTGAAAAGTGACACTGTTTTACTCACCTTCACATGGCCATGTCAGACTGCTGGGTAGATGGAGGTATAGTTCACCTACGGGGTCAAAAAGGAAAGGCGTATCTCTGGTGTACGTGTCTGTTAGAAAGGAGTGGTGCCTGTTAGTGGATGGGACTAATCGGTATGCATGGGAAATTTGAAAGGAAAATACTAAAAGTTTGAGATGGCCTCGCTATTCTTTTTGAGTGGCAAACTGGGATCTAGTTCTCATATCACTTCTTTGTTTAAAGCACTAAACATCATCATCCCGTTGATCGTCGAATTTCTTGAGCGGTCTCGGTAACGTCTCCATTCATCCTATCCCTGAGATTTTAGAAGCCTCTCTACTTGGCCTTCCCAGCAATGTCACACTGGGGGCTCTTTCAGGGTCAGGGGAATGAGACCCAGCTTGTTACTGACTTTGGCATGTGAATATGAATATGAATATAAAGCACTAATAACAGTGCTTTAATCCTCAACTGATGGTGTTAACCGGAAGCGGTTTTCCCTCGCTGGTGGGTTCTTGAGAATTGTAGGAAAGATTTGCATACAAAACTTGTTAAAGGTTAGAGTTTATTGTAGAGATGAAGTAGATGGGTCCAGATGCCCAGGTGTCCAGGCCTCTCCTTTGCCCATGAACGATGTCCCCAGTCCTGTCCATACGCTGCTCTCTGTCCTCTGTGCACCTCCCATCTCTGGCCATGCCGCATGGGGGTAGGTGAGATCCCTGGGCTCTGTGCCTGTCGCCGGCCCTCCCAGCTGTACCCCAGCAGCTCCTGCCCTTCTGTCTGGGCTTTCCTAATCCCCAGCCATAGCCACGTGTGCAAGGGTAGACACCTGTGCTCAGCTCCTTGTCACTGCCAGGGCAGCATCAAGCGCTGTCAGTCCCTGAGCTTCCCTGGCATCCAAGCCTTGCCTGTGCTCTGCTGCTGTCTGGGCCTATGTGGGCTGCCTGAACTGGGCCATGTTTCCAGGGAGCACAGGCCCCTGAGAAAGGAGAGAGTCCCCAGGGGAGGGGGCGAGGGGAAGAGGAAGAGAGGGAGGGAGAGAGAGAGAGAGGAAGAGGGTTTAAGGTGACCTGACACTCCACACATCTGCTCCTGTTGTATCGTTGATAGTATCCCCTACCTCTCACTGAGGAGGGTTAGCATTGTCTGGAAACATTTGTGCTTGTAAAAATTGGTGAGAAGCTGGAGCGATAGTACAGCAGGGAGGGTGTTTGCCTTGCATGCTGGCACCCCATAGAGTCCCCCAAGCCCTGCCAGGAATGAGTCCTTAGCACAAAGCCAGCAGCAAGCCCCAAGTATCGCCAGATGTGACCCCTAACCAAACACCAAACTAACCCCCACCGCAAGAAAAAAAACCTTGGTGAACAGGTTAGAGAGAAAGTATAAAGTACAGCAGGTAAGCCACTTGGCTTGCATGTAGCTGACCCAGTTTCAAGTCCCCAACACCACATTTGGTTTCCTGAACACTGCCAGGTGTGGCCCCCAAACTAAAACAAACAATACAATTTGGTGAACAGAGCTACAGCATCCAGTAGATGCAGGACTCTAAATTTTTTGTACACCCTGCACTTCATTGAAGAATTTTGTGGTCCAGAATATCAATAGTGAAAAACCTTCAAGAAGAGTTCACCAGGGGCTGGAGTGATAGCACAGCGGGTAAGGTATTTGCCTTGCATGCAGCCGACCTGGGTTCGATTCCCAGCATCTCATATGGTCCCCTGAGCACTGCCAGGAGTAATTTCTGAGTACATAAGCCAATAATAACCCCTGAGCATCCCCGGGTGTAACCAAAAAAGAAAAAAAAAGTTCACCAGAGGAAGTAAAATAGAAAAGCAAAAAGTAGTTTGATAACCTACAACAAAGAAATGTTTGGTTGCCAGCTTCTCAGTAAAGTGGGGAGCACAGGAGACAGATTCAGGAAGAGTATTTCCACTTCTTTGCTCAGCCCAGTTTGGCCACAGGCTCTCAAGGAAATGCCTGGCCTAGAGCCAAAACTCACACAGGCCTTTGGGGTCTTTCCTTCCCAGAAAGAATTTCAGAAGTAGTGAAATGAGGAAGCAAGGTAAATTTTATTGAACTTATTTAGAAAGATGTGTGAAAATGGGCTGAAGAGATAGTACAGAGGGTAGGGCCTTTCATGTGGCTAAACCGGGTTTTATCCCTGGCATCCCATGTGGTCCCTTGAGCACCACCAGGAGTGATACTTGAGTGCCAAGCCAGGAGTTGGCTCTGAGCGTCACCAGGAGTGACCAGAAACTTTCCTTAAAGTTTAAAAACTAAGATGTCAGGGGAGAAAGAACGAGAAGTATATGTTCAAGAGAGGACGTAAGTTTCTCTCAAGTAGAAATAAGCAAGCAAAGAAATATAAAGACAAGCAAGATACATGTTCAAGGGGGAACACAGGCTTGAAGAGTCAGCCCTGAATGGCTTTCAAAAGAAACTTTTATGTATTTCTGCCAAAAAGGTGTTTTTGTTGATTGTTGTTGTTGATTGTTGTTTGTGTCACACCTGTTGATGCTCAAGGGTTACTCCTGGTTCTGCACTCAGGTATTTCTCCTGGTGGTGCTTGGAGGACTGCATGGGATGCCGGGGATAAAACCTAGGATGGCTGTGTGTAAAGTTAACACCTTAACCCACCCTCTACCTCACATAGGTTTTTCTGGAGTTTTATACACATACATGTTAATCTGGGTGTTATTGCAGGAAAGCCTTGCACTGTTGATAGTCTCTTCATAACCTCATCCCTTGCACTGTTGATTATTCTCTCAGAATCTCCCGGATTCTTCTTAGCGTCTCCTTTTCTGAGGAGGCCCACCCTGGTTGGGCCTTTGGGTTTCTTCATCTGGGTGGTGCCTCAGTTTCTCTCTCAAGGGGCTTAGAATTTATATGTATTAAAAGGATGTGCTCTAACGTGCCTTTGGGTTACTTCAGAGCTTGAAAATCTCTTAAGTTTTATTTCTCAAAAGTACATTACCAGGGTCTCCCTACTTATAGCAGTTTTTTGGAAGTGCTAAAATTTCCTTTTTAGTATAAAGTTGAATATAAACTAATGTCTAAAAACGTTTCCTAATATTTCAGGACACAGCCCCCATATCAAATCAAATATACTCTCAGGAAGCATTCAGAGCCTGTGGCGGGCAGTGACTGGCCCTCTTTTTGATTTTCAAGGAGACCCAGCTCAACAAGGTGGAACCCTCATTTTAGGTCCAGGTAAGCATGCCTTCCTGTGCTCAAGCAGGGGCATCTTTTGTTTTCAATACCTTCTGTATTTTGATGTACCAATGTACAATGGATGTAATGATCCCATTCATGGCTGAGTGATTTCAGCTATTTGGAATAGAGAGCATCATCTGTGGTTAGCTGAATAGAATATAGAATACCCCTAGAATTATTTCTACAAGTTTGGTGGTGGGGTCAGGGTGTGATTCACTACAGTGTATGTCTCATGTGTATGAACCCTTGAGTTCAATCCCTGGCACTACAAAAACAAAATGAATGAAGGAGGAAAAGCCTTATTTTATTTATTTTATTTTGTTTGTTTGGGCCATACCTGGCTGTAGTCAGAGCTTAGTCCCGGCTCTGTGCTCAGGGATCATTCCTGATAGTGCTCAGGGGACCATATAAGGTGCTAGGGATAAAAACTAGGTCAACAACATGCAAGGCAAAGATCTTACCTGCTGTACTATCACTCTGGCCCCAGGAAGAGATTTTTTTTTAAGTTCAGATGTAATGTTTACTTACAAATTAACATTTCTAACTAGGAGAAAAATAACTTCTTGTTGTTGTTTCTTGTTTTTCTTAATGGAAGAATCAGTTTGGTGATTTATATCAAACAGAACTAAGCTTTCCTCGGGCCAGAGAGATAGTACAGTGGTTAGGGTGCTTGCCTTGCACACAGTCAACCTGGATTTGATCCCTAATACCCAATAGAGTCTCACAAGTCAACAACTTGTGAGTGATCCCTGAGTACAGAGTCAGGAGTAGGTCCTGAGCACAACTAGGTACGGCCCCCAAACTAGATTTACTCAGAATCAGAAAGGAAGTCGACCCAGGGGCAACTTATTTATGAACATAGAAACTAACATACAAATTACACACTTTTAGTTTTTTCTTTTTTGAGTCACACCCAGTGATGCCAAGGGGTCACTCCTGGCTCTGCACTCAGGAATTACTCCTGGGGGACCATGTGGGATGCCAGCAATCGAACCCAGATCAACCACATACAAGCAAATGCTTTACTTGCTGTACTCTTGCTCTAGCCCCACAAGCTACATACTTAAGTAGCTTTTGTTTGTTTCGTTTGGTGATCACATCTGCCAATGCTCATGGCTATTCCTGGCTTCTGGGGGCACTCAAGAACTGAATGCAGTGTGAGCAGCAGCCATAAACCCCTGTACTACTTCGCTAGCCCCCACTTTACATAGCTTTCTTAATCACTTTGGACAACCTGAAGTTACTTTGGATTCCCTTTGCTAAATAGTTGAGTGTTGGAATGCTGCTGTATGCCATTGCATGAATAGAGACAGACAACTAAATATGTCCATGTTGGGGGGCCAGAGCAATAGTACAAGCAGGTAGGGCATTTGCCTTGCACACAGCCGACCTGGGCTCAATCCCCGACATCCCATATGGTTCCCTGAGCACCGCCAGGAGTAATTCCTGAGTGTAGAGCCAGGAGCAGCCCCTGAACATTGCCGGGTGTGACCCAAAAAGCAAAAAGTAAATAAATAAATATATAAATATGTCCATGTTGGAAAACCTGTGTTGTAAGCCAGTTTTTCTTTATTTCTCTTTAGTTTTTAAAAATTGTAACATGGGGCCGGAGCGATAGCACAGCGGGTAGGGCGTTTGCCTTGCACACGGCCGACTCGGGTTCGATCCCCGGCATCCCATATGGTCCCCCAAGCATCGCCAGGAGTAATTCCTGAGTGCAAAGCCAGGAGTAACCCCTGAGCATCGCTGGGTGTGACCCAAAAAGCAAAAAAAAAAAAAAAAAATTGTAACATGGTGATTTACCACGTTGTTACAGTTGTTTTCAGAATTAAATGTTTCAACACCAATCCCACCATATATGTGCCTTTCCCTCTTCCATTGTCCCCAGTTTCCCACACACTACCCCAGCCTGCCCCCTTGCAAGTGCAAATTTACTTCATATTATTTGTTACAACACAAAGACAAATGTAATTATCATAACTTAGATCAGTAAGAGCCAATTTGTGATAATTGTTATATCTGACAGTATTGTTACTGAAGTAACACCATGTCTGAATTCTGCTATGCTGGCTGATGCTAGTTGAGCCTTCTGTGCATTGTTTAGGCTCACTGAGCTTAGTGGGCTTGTGTGCCACTTTCCTACCAGATTTGCTATGATCCTACTGGGCTGAAATTACTATGAAATTTCTCATCTTAGTCTTTGTAGTTTTTAAGAGTTATACAATTAAATTTTACTAGAGCCAGAATGATGGTACAGTGGGTAGTGCACATGCAGCTGATGTGGGTTCAATTCTTAGCACCATATATGTTCCCGGAGCCATGCTATGAGTAATCCCTGGGTGGAGAGCCAGGAGTAAGCCCTGAGCACCAGTGGGTGTGGTTCAAAAACAAGCAGAAATTACAATTTACCTTAGTAAATTCCATATGTCTAAAAGGAAGTCTTTGGAAAGAGGATTTTGATGAAGTATTATGACATTTGGGCTATAGCTAAAATATGTCATTTTAGTTCATTTTCCTTTCCTCTTCATTAATTTGAACCAGTTGGGTTAGCTAAAATAAAGAAGTCCTGTTCCCTATTTTGTGAAAATAGGTCCTATAAAATCAACTGGATGGAGTTTGAGTCCTACTTATGAAAGACTTGTTTCCACCTTCAAGCCAGATGGGCTTGTTGAAATTCTCATCTCCATGTCTCAGGTCATCTAGCCAAACATGCAGTTGTATTACAGTACACCAAGTGTCATTTGTGTGCCAACTTGAGAACATAGCTAGAGTAATATTTTAAGTTAAAATTCTGGTCTTAATCAACTCTGTAACTGTGCATCTTATAGTGACTCAAGAAAAAGGGAAAAAATTTTCTGATCTTGAATTCAATAAAGTAAACAGAATCTGGGACCAAGAGATAGTATAGCAGGTAGGGCACTTACCTTGCTCACGCCAACCTGCATTCGATTCCTGGCATCCCAAGTGGTCCCCTGAACACCAGCAGGAGTGATTCTTGAGCCAGGAGTAAACCCTGAGTGTGGCCATCCAAAAATCAAAGTAAACAGAATCTAGGCTATACGTCGCCTGTTCTTCGCCAACTACAAGACCAAGATACTGCCCTCTGACATCCTGATGGATCTGTCACATCTTCCAGAAGGGCAATGGAGAGGATTATTCATGACTTTTCCTCAGATCTCTTCGATAGCCACATCTACCTGCCCACATACCAAAATCCGCAGTATGGATATGTTGTTCCAAACATCCTCCCTTCCTAAATTCGACACGCCATTTCGTTGATAAAGACACGTACAGCACCCAGTCCAGACAAGGTCAGACCTGAACACCTGAAGAATCTTCCACCAGTACTCGTCAATACAGTGGCTCAGCTCTTCACACACTACCTATCCGAATGCAAGGTTCCGTCCCAATAGAAAATCAGCAGAACCGTTCTGTTGTACAAGAAGGGAGATATACAGGACATCAGCAACTATCACCCAATCTGCCTGTTGTCCGTTGTCTACAAGTTGTTCACTTGAGTCATCCTGAATAGAGTAGGCAGAACACTAGATGAAGGACAACCATGCGAGCAAGCCGGGATTCGAAAGGGATTCAGCACGATCAGCCATATCCACACAGTGACCAAGCTCATTGAAGTTTCGTGAGAGTTCAAGATGCCGCTCTGTCTAACGTTCATCGACTTAAAGAAGGCCTTTGTTTCTGTTGAGACTGAAGCGGTCATCGAAGCCCTAGCCAAACAGGGTGTTCAAACTCAGTACATCAGGATCCTTCGTAAGCTGTCTTATGGATTCACCACCAGGATCTCACCATTCTACAAGGAAGTGATCATTGATGTAAAGAGAAGAGTTCAGCAGGGTGATACCATTTCACCGAAACTCTTCAGTGTTGCCCTTGAGAGCGTCATGCGACGACTGGAATGGGAAGGAATGGGAGTGAAGATAGATGGTCAGCAATTACACCACCTCTGCTTCGCTGATGACATCATTCTAATAATACCAAACATTAGCCAAGCGGCACAAATGCTGGCCAACTTTGACTGCAAATGTGGAAATGTCAGACTACAGCTGAATCTCACCAAAACAATGTTCATGAAAAATGAACTAGTCCCTGACATTCCATTTGCTCTCAATGGAACGAACATCTCTGGGCTCTTCAAGAGGGGCGGAGGAATTGAACCCATGTAGGCTGCGTACAAGGCAAACACCCTACCTGCTGTGCTATCGCTCCAGCCCTTGGAACGAACATCTCTGAATGCAGCAGCTATATGTACCTGGGTCGAGAACTCAGCATGAGGAATGACTTGGCACCCGCTGTGCGATTGCTCCAACCTCACAGAATATTATAATTTTAGAATGTTTTCCTTGGGATTCATAACACATTAAGTTTCACTCTTATTTAACCATAATTCTTATCATGTTTTATTGCTTTAATTAAAAATTACTTTGGGGCTTGGTGTGACTTAGGTAATAGCTTGATCTCTGGCACCACATGGCTCCAGAGCATGGCCAGGCACCAAGTGTCATGGGACAGAGGACCATCAAGTGCTGAGACACTTGGCTGAATGGAGCTGAGGAGCTGAAGAAGGGACTTAGAGACTCAGAGAGGGGCTATGGGAGCTGCAAACAGAAATGATTAATTTCTTGTCACTCAGCCCATATGACTCTTGCTGCCCAGGGAGCACTGGTCCTGATGCACGCGTGGCTGGGTTTCGAGCAGTGGCCATAGGTGGGGATACTGGGTGCATTGTTCCCACCTCAGGAATTGCCCCCTCAGAAAAAGAATAAGAAAAATGATTATAACATTTTATAGAGGGTACAACATGTTCCAGGTAATTAACTTTTCCTTTTGGACTGATTAAGAATTGCAAAGTTTTGGCACTGATTGAAGTCTACAAAAATAAAATCACCTAGCCCCATCAGAAAATGGAGCAATGAAATAAACAGAAACTTTCTCAAAGAAGAAATTGAAATGGCCAAAAGGCATATGAAAAAATGCTCTTTGTCACTAATAATCAGGGAGATACAGATCAAAACACCAGTGAGATATTGCCTCACACCACAGAGACTGGCTCACATCCAAAAGACAAGAGCAACCAATGGTGGCGCAGATGTAGGGAGAAAGAGATTCTTCATTGTTGGTGGGAATGCTAACTGGTCCAGCTTTTCTGGAAAACAATATGGACATTCCTCAGAAAAATAGAAATTGAACTCCCATTTTACCCAGCCATACCACTTCTGGGAATATAACTAGGGGCTCAAAAACACAGCAGAAACACCGTCTGCACTCCTATGTTCATTGCAGCACTATTCAGTAGCCAGAATCTGGAAAGAACTTGAGTGCTCAAGAACAGATGACTGTATAAAGAAACTGTGGCACAAAAAATAAAGGAAAGGAAAGGAAAGGAAAGGAAAGGAAAGGAAAGGAAAGGAAAGGAAAGGAAAGGAAAAAGGAACTATGGCACAGCTACACAATGAAATACTATGCAGCTCTTAGGAAAAATGAAGTCATGAAATTTGCCTATAAATGGATGGACATGGGGAGTATCATGCTGAGTGAAATGAGTCATAAGGAGAGGGAGAGATATAGAATAACTGCATTCATTCCTGGTGTGTAAAAAATATAGTAGAAAACTAATATCCATGGTGAGGGAAAACAGGGGCTTCAATGTTGATTCAATGTTTGGAATCAATCACAAGTGTGTGGGGGGTGGAGGGTAGGTGTATAATCTCCAAGCGGCAAGGGGAGGCCCCGGCAGCTCTCCCCCTCCCTGCCTGGGTTTGGGGGTCCTCGGGCCACTCGCCCAGCCGAGGTGGCCCGTGCCATGGAGCAGATGGAGGAGGAAACAAAGGCCAAGCCGGTAGGTTGATCAGTTGCCGTTTATTCCATTCTCCCCATGTGCCTGTTCCAGTCTCACTGAGCCTCCATTCTAGTCCCACATGGCCCCTCATTCCCATCTCCTCCTGTCTCTCCCGCTCATCTCTCCACGCTCCATCTTGCTCCCTGCTCTGTCTCCCAACAACTTTGTTGTCTCTCATTTCTCCAGTCCCTGCACTTTGGGCCAACGCTACACCCAGTCCAGTAGCAAAATCAACATAAGAAAGCCCTTCCTGATGGCCCGTCATGCTCAAGGGCAGAAACACATCCAGGGGTCTTCCTCTTATCCTCAGTCCAACATCTTAATTAACATCTTAATGTTAGTTATTTTTGTATGGACACAGTAAGAGATACATTGAGGCTTGTAGGGCAGCTCACCTGGGGACATCTTACCACAGACTCAGACTACAGTTCTCAAGCCAGGTTAATCATTCCTAATCCTAGCAGGGTCCGGATCTAGTTACTACTTTTTGGATCATGACAGAATTTGTCCATGACCAAGCTCTTAACTTATAGTTAAGCATTAGACACTTTGGCCCAGGCTCATCTTGGTGCCAGGGTAGCACATAGCTTACTGCTTGCCCATGTGTCCATCCAGTCAGCCCCTCATCTGGACCCTGCTTTTGTGGTGCTAGGAAGTAAGAGCAGCTGAGGCTAAGGTTGAAAGAACAGATGGCCAGGAGGAAAATATCACTGAGAGTCCGTTAACTCCCAAGTTACAAAAGCATGGCATTTACTGTCTTGTGCCCATACAAAAAGAACATTGCTCTGAATTATCTATGCAAAGGACTTAAGGAGAAGAGGAAAACAATGTTTACAAGTCAACAGAGCACAAAGAAAGAAGTTACAAATAAATAGAGGAATGGGAGCACTGTGATGTGAGTAACCCAATAAACCTAAGCTCCCTGCGGTAAGGCAGAAAGGACAAACCCATGTTATCCTACATCTCCCCCTTTTCTTTTTACAAAAACACAAAATTTGAAATAGAGGAACAATTTCAAATCAGACTACAGTCTTAGTTGTACTAAGATTTCAGTCCAACCCTGGGCCCAGAGCAGTGCTTGTAGTAAAGCATCCAGTTGTCCTGCACTGTCCAGGAGTGACAAGAGTCACCAATGATGAGAGTCATTTAGTCCTGTCCTGAAGAAATGAAGTGTCTGGATCAAAACTGAAGAGTTGTTCCTGTAATAGCATCAGTAGTGGTTGCAGCAATGAGTCCCAAGGGAGCAGTTGTTAGGAGTCCAATAAATTTCAGGAAGCACTGGATCAGTCACAGAGCACTGGTACAGGAGCATCACAGCTTCTGGCAGGAGTACTTCAGCAGAGGAATAGAGCCATTCTCTGGTCAGGTTCATCAGCAGTCGTATAGATATGCAACCTCGCTTATGTTTGAGAAAAAACACTTTTTAAAAGTTATCAGAGGCTTTGACCATTGGGGTTTGGTCTCCCTGCCTGGGAGTAGAGAAAGAGACAGAGGGAACCTCCAATACAAACGAATATTCTAGAGAGAAATGGAAAGCTGTTCCAGTGAAAAATCATTCCTTCCTTCTTCATTAACTGAGGTACCTGTGAACTCCAAGGAAAGGATAAAAGTAAAGTATTGTTAATTCAAAATATGGAGGCCTGTGCCGGAAGTCAAGCCCTCGACCCACCCTTGGCACCATCTTGCCACAATCAACAGAGAAGCGGCCAGGCATTCTGGTGAGCAACGCGGCCCGGAAAATGCTCCGGACCCGAATTGGGGCCAACAACACCGGGGAGCCGGAAGGAGGAGGTGCCGCCAGCACACCTTCTCCAGATGGAGCCCTGGCGACACTGAGCAGCAACTAACACGGCTCCGGGATTCGGGACTGGGACACATCCGAGCCGCACGGCCGCATTAGCGGCCGCGCAACCTTTTCTAAAACCTGAAAACATACAATCTTTTAATGGAAAACTAATTATCAAATGCTTCCTTAATAGGGTTATCTTGTTTGGGGGTATAACTCCCACAACAATAGTGAGTTTTTGTGTTGAAATATGGAACGTAATCAAGAGAAAATGAAGTGAAATTCATCAGTTATACAGTTGGCGTGGGGGGAGGGGTATACTGGGGATTTTGGTGGTGGAATATGGGCACTGGTGAAGGGATGGTGTTTGAATACGGTATAATTGAGACATAAACCTGAGAACTTTGTAACTTTCCACATGGTGATAAAATAAAATTAATTAAATTAAATTAAATTTAAAAAAAAATATGGAGGCCTGGCGTCCAATCCACAACCTATAAGAGAGGGGTATGAGGAATGCTCTTAATGTGACCTCACAGTAGGTTAAAGGAGCACGAGGTCTTTGCTGCAGGTCCTCTGGCACTGGCTCCTCTTCTTTCCTTGTGACTTCCAGCTGAAATCATTTTGGCGATGGTTTGGGGCTGGAATTTGGAGGGTTGTGAGACTCTGATGGTCTGAGACCCACATCAGGTGGATGAATTCGACTTCTGATGAGACGTAACGGGACCCAGTGCCTTATGAAATTGGTCCCTTTACACCAGAATTTAATTTGTAGGGGCACTGGGCAGGGGTTATAGTAACCGTACCAGGGCAGGAAATATCCAAGGCTGCGCTTTCTGATGTTTCTGGCTGCAGCAGTTCTACTGATTGGAGCTCTGAAACTCCACACTGTGGAGAGAGGCTGCAGCTGGGAACATCCCCTGATTTTGCAGAGTCTCGGGCTGCCCCCCTTGCAAGTTTCATGTTATCCTACAGGTAGGTGAGATAGAGAAGAGACTAATATGATAATAATAGCTGGGAATGATCATGCTGGGCAAGAATTGAGTGCTAAAAGTAAATAAAGGGATATTCTTTTATTTATCTATTTATGTTTTATTAATGAATCACCGTGAGGGTACAGATACCGATTTACATATTCTCGTGCTGTGTTTCAGACATACACAGCTTGAGTTCCCATCCCTCCACCAGTGCCTATTCTCCACTGATGACTCCATCATCCTTCCCCCCCACCCCACCCCCATCCACACCCCCATCCACCTCTGTGGCAGGGCATTCCCTTTTGTTCTCTCTCTCCTTTTGGGTGTTGTGGTTTGCAATGGAGGTATTGGGTGGCCATCCTCTTCGGTCTATAGTCTGCTTTGAGCACGCCTCTCCCATCCCGAGCAGATTCTTCCACCACATTTTACTTGGTGTTCCCTTCTCTATCTGAACTGCCTTTTCCCCCAGCATATGAGGCCGGCTTCCAAGGCATGGAGCAAATCTGGTACTTATTTCTGCTATTCTTGGGTGTTAGTCTCCCATTCTGTTGTTTTATATTCCGCAGATGAGTGCAATTCTTCTATGTCTGGCTCTCTCCTTCTGGCTCATTTCACTTAGCATGATACTTTCCATGTTGATCCACTTATATGCAAAGTTCATGGCCTCCTTTTTTCTAACAGCTGCATAGTATTCCATGGTATAGATGTACCAAAGTTTTTTTAACCCGTCATCTGTTCTCGGGCAGTAGGGTTTTTTCCAGATTCTGGCTATTGTAAACAGTGCTGTGATGAACATACAAGTGCAGATGTCATTTCAACTATACCTTTTTGCCTCTCCGGGGTATATTCCCAGAAGTGGTATTACTGGGTCAAATGGGAGCTCAATTTCTAATTTTTTGAGGAGCAACCATATTGTTTTCCAGAAGGGTTGAACCAGTTGGCATTCCCACCAGCAGTATAGGAGGGTCATAAAGGGATATTCTTGACAACCTTTCAGTATCAATATTGCAAACCACAATGCCAAAGAGAGAGAGAGAGAGAGAGAGAGAGAGAGAGAGAGAGAGAGAGAGAGAGAGAAGGAAAGCACCTGCCTTTACAGATGGAATAGAGAAGGGATCACTAAGAAAATGATGACTGCAGGAACCAGTCGGGATGGGAAATGCATGTCGAAAGTAGATAATGGACCAGACATGATGACCTCTCAGTGTCTGTGTTGCAAGCCATAATGCCCAAAAGTAGAGAGAGAGTATGGGGAATATTGTCTGTCATGGAGGCAGGGGGAGGGTGGGAAAGGGGGGTATACTGGGGATATTGGTGGTGGGGAATGTGCACTGGTAGAGGGAGGATGTTTGATCATTTGAGATTGTAACCCAAACATGAAAGCTTGTAACTATCTCACGGTGATTCAATAAAATTAAAAAAAAAATTTAAAAACTAAAAAATAAAAAAGTGCCTGCCTTAGAGGCAGGCTGTGGGGGTGTGGAGGGGTGAGGGTGATGCAGGGCAACCTGAGGACATTGATGTTGGGACATGTACACTGTATAACTGAAACCTAATCATGAAGTGCTTTGTAAAGGTCTTTCTCACAGTGATTCAATTAAAAAAAGTGAAAACGATTGCAAAGCTTCCTCAATTCTAGTAAGCAGTGCATCTAATGATTCATCTGCCCACCTCAATCATTCCTTCTTTTTTTCCAGGGAATAACATCCATTTCATACACCGTGACAGGAATAGGTTGGATCACAAACCCATCAACTCTGTCTTACAGCTTGTCGGTGTTCAGCATGTGGACTTCACAAACAGACATGTGGTTATTCATGTGTGACAGGACCAGCTATCTGAGTCAGAGATCTTGCTGTCACCCCAACGCCCTGGAGTGGAATGGTCTGGGCAGTGTTTGCCTCATGGGTTCTACCCCACCTTTGAAGAATTTGAAAAGACTATGTCAACGTTGAATTGCAAACTGAGAGGTAGCCATTGCCAAAAGTGATAGATATTTATGATTTTATGACTTTGTTTTTTTTTTTTTTTTTTTTTTTAATTTAAATTTTATTGAATCACCATGTGGAGGGTTACAAAGTTCTCATGATTATGTCAGTTATACAGTACTCAAACACCCTTCCTTTCACCCGTGCCCATATTCCATCACCAACCACCCCATTATACCTCCCGCCCCCTCCCACCCCCCCAGTCCCCGCCCTTGTAAGTGATAAGTTTCACTTCGTTTACGCTTTATCTTGGTTACAGTCCATGTTTCAACACATAATTCACTATTGTTGCTAGGGCTTCCCCCCAAAAAAGAGAAGACAGTCCCACTGTCAAGGAAGCATTTGATGGCTCTCCATTGCTGAGAATGTAGAGATATTAAGTCCCGCTGTTTGTTACATAACTATTCTATTTTTTCCCCCCTCGTCCCGCGCCACCGAGATCACGCCTGTTTAGTAATCACCACGCTGCCTGACAAAGGGAAACAAACCAAAAGAGATGGTTATTTCTCGTATGACTTTGTTTTTAGTTCCTTATTGGGCCATACCAAGCAGTGTCCAGGGCTTACTCATGACTGCACTCGGTAATCATTCCTGGTGGGCTCATGGAATCATATGGGATGCTGGGGATAGAACCGGGTGGGCCCCATGCAAAGCAAGTGCCTTACCTGCTGTTGTATCACTCTTGCCCCTGACTTTATGACTTTCAAAGTTTTATACAATATAAACTTTTAAAAATTATAAATACCATTCTTTATCTTATGCTACAGTTCTTTTTTTTTATTTAGTGGAAAGTTTTATTTGTCATTAAAATTAAAAATTCCTACGAGGGGCTGGAGCAATAGCACAGTGGGGTAGGGTGTTTGCCTTGCACGCGGCCGACCCGGGTTCAATTCCCAGCATCCCATATGGTCCCCTGAGCACCGCCAGGGGTGACTCCTAAGTGCAGAGCCAGGCGTAACCCCTGTGCATCGCTGGGTGTGACCCAAAAATAAAAACAAACAAACAAAAATTCCTACGAATAATACATAAAAGGAAAGGAACATTGCTCAAGACCATTTTACCCAGTGAAAAGTGGGCCAGAGTGGGCACACTGGAGAAAGCATTTGCCTTGCTTGCAGCCAGCCCAAAGAAACAAAAAAAAAAAAAAAAAAGAAAATGCAGTATATCCTTAAATATTCCTTTTTTGAATGTGCTTGGGAAAGAAGATAGATACTGGACACTCCAGGGTTGCCAGAAAGTCTCCCGCCAACTGCACTTCCTTACCCATACTTTCTGCACTTCCCAATTATTCTATAATGAGCATGGTTCTTTTTGGTTAGCCCACAAAAGACCTTTAAAAATTATATGGAGACCGGGGGTCGGAGTGATAGCACAGTGGGTAGGGCATTTGCCTTGCACACAGCTGATCCAGGTTCAATCCCCAGCTGCCCATGTGGTCCCCCAAACACTACCAGGAGTAATTCCTGAGTGCAGAGCCACGAGTAAGAGCTGAGATTACCAGGTGTGGCCCAAAAAGCCAAAAAAAAAAATTATATGAAGATTGTATTCCTCAATATATTTCTACATAACAAATTTGGCAAAGTTGCAGATGAAAGGCTCTAACTGAAGAGAATATGCAAACTGAACCTTTGAGAGATGTATTAGAAGTGACTTTCAGCCCCACTATCTCATTTCATGAGGATTTTAGGGGAGAAGAGTATTAAAAAAAAAAGAGCAGAACTGTTTTAGATAGGGGCTGGAGCGATAGCACAGCGGGTAGGGCGTTTGCCTTGCACGCAGCCAACCCAGGTTCGATTCCCAGCATCCCATATGGTCCCCTGAGCACCGCCAGGAGTAATTCCTGAGTGCAAAGCCAGGAGTAACCCCTGTACATCGCCAGGTGTGACCAAAAAAGAAAAGAAAAAACTGTTTTAGGTAGTTAAGGTATCGCTGTATCACTGTCATCCCGTTGCTTGTCGATTTACTTGAGCGGGCACCAGTAACGTCTCTATTCCTCTCAAGAAAAAAGAAAGTGCAGTATATCTTTAAATATTCCTTTTTTGAATGTGCTTGGGAAAGAAGATAGATACTGGACACCCTGAGATTTTAGCAACCTCTCCTTAAGGTATATACACACGCACACACACACACACACACACTATATATATATATATGTAAAATATGATTTTTTTTAATTGAATCACCATGTGGAAAGTTACAAAGCTTTCAGGTTTAAGTCTCAGTTATACAATGCTCAAACACCCATCCCTTCACCAGTGCACATATTCCACCACCACGAATCACAGTATACCTCCCCCCACCACCCCCCTCCCAGCCCCCTACCCCACCTGTGTTGGTCAGTTTTTACTTTTTGAAAGAGATTTTTAAGATCATTTAAATTTAAATCTTTGCAACTTAAACATAATCTGTGCTTTAGTTATGCATCCCTAGGTGGCTTCTATTTCTAACTCTTAAATTATTGTCACCTTTTGTTTTTAATATGTAGAGTATTGACATATTACACAGCAGAGCCTGGCAAACTACCCGTGGTATACTCGATATGCCAAAAACAGTAACAACGATGGTCCTCATTCCCCTAATCCTGAAAGAGCCCCCAATACGCCAATCAGGCTACACTAGCATGCGACAGGGACCAATGGAGATGTTACTGGTGCCTGCTCGAGCAAATCAAGGAACAACAGGATACCAGTGATACAGTGATACAGTGATTGACATATTAAGTTTAATAGGGAGGTGGCAGGGGCAGAGTGATAGTACAATGTGTAGTGCATTTGCCTTGCACACAAGCTACCCAGATTCCATTCCCAGGATCCCATATGGTCCCCAAGCACAACCTGGAGTAATTCTTGACTGTAGAGCCAGGAGTAACCCCTGTGCATCACCAGGTATATCTCCAAAACAGAAAAATGTTTAGGGGGGATTGGAAAGATAGAGGTAGTACAGCAGGTAGGCCACGCACACTGCCAATCCAGGTTCAATCCCTTGCACCGCATTTGATACACTAAACACTTGCAGGAGTAATCCCTGACTGTAGAGCCAGGACTAACTCCTGAGCACCTGGTGTGCTTCCCCTCAAACAAAAACAAACCCCCCAAAAAATAAAATTGGGAAGTATTTAAGAAACTGATGAAAAGTATAGCAAGATCAAGACATTGGTTATTAGCAATTGAATATTCTTCTGAACTTTTAATAATACTTTTTAATATGCAAAATGACACTAAAGTTTTCAAATATTTTAATGTATTTAGTGTATTTTATGTACATATAATGAAGTCATTTTTAATAAAATGTAATTTGTCATAAATTAAAAAATTATTTGTGCTGGTTTTTTTTTGTGCTGTGTTTTTATAGAAAGACTGATGACCTACGTCTCTGACGATTTCGGCTTTAAAACTGCTGAATCATAACTAATACAAAAACTTACATATTTTTAAATGTATAATTTTTTTCTAGGGTGCATAAATGTTCTTCATATTACTTCAACACAGTACAGTTATGTAAATACAGAGTACAGTGGCAAATTGCCTATCCAAGCAAGCTCTGAATATAAAAGTTACTTATAACACTGCCAGAAATGATCCCGGAAATCAGAACAAGGAGTAAGCCCCAAACAAAGCCAGGTGTGGCCAAAACTAACAAATAAAAGCAAATTGCTTAAAACAGGTGCTGTGAAGTATATAAAAATGCTTCACCTTTAATAATGTACTGGACAGATATTGAATGCCTGAGACAACTATATTATGAACAACTTGATAAATCAGTGTTTAAATTTCAAAAAAAAAATTTTTTTTTAGTTTTAAAAGGAATCAGAAGCCTAGATCGACATGAAGAAAAGAAGAGCATTGGAGAATAAATGAAGGTAAAATACTTGGGGTTTTGTTGGACTGGTTTTGTTTTTGTTTTTGCTTTTTGCTTTTTGGGTCACACCCGGTGGTGCTCAGGGATTACTCCTGGCTCAGCACTCAGTAATTACTCCTGGCGGTGCTCAGGGGACCATAAGTCTTGCCAGGGATTGAAGCTGGGTTGGCCTCGGGTCAGCTGTGTGCAAGGCAAATGCCCAACCTGCTCTACTATGGCTCTGGCCCCAATACAGGTTTTTATAATTCAAAAGAAAGAATGTACTGCAAGGCCAGAGACAGTCAGCAGTTAGGGCATTTACATCGCACATGGCCATCTGGATTTCCTCCCCAGTACGATCTATGATCTTCTGAGTCTTGCCAGGAGTGAACCTTGAGTGCAGCCAATGTGCTTGGCCCAAATTTTTTAGTAACCTGTTAGGGATAAATACATAGAGATACTGGATAAAAGAATACTCAATATTTCTATGATGCTAGTTACTACTTCAAGTGTAGTAACTTCAAGTGTTCCACATAATTCTAACCATCTTCCCTATTACACAGATAAAGGGTAAAATGTTTCTCTTGTCTGAAACTAAGAGAAATTAAGAAACTTCGCCAGTACCAAAACTGCAGAGAACTAGGCTGCCTCTACACCCTGGAGCCTCTCTTCCCTGAGGCTGTGCCTGTGGGCAAACGAGAAGCCATCCTTTGCTCCTCGGAAAGATCTTGCACAGTGTGAAGTTAGATGTGCATGGCTGCAGACAGCACATCCTGAGGCCAGTTCAGAGCCATGTTAGCGTGTGCTGTGGGGAAATCTGCCCACAGACCCAGGAGCACCTGTGGAACTGCTGTGGCAGCAAGAGTTTCAATAGAATGAAAGTAATAATTTAATATATTTGCTTTTTAAGAACATTGGTGGTGAACTAGCAATCTGAATAAAGTGTAAATTATCCTGACACTGGAGGACAAAATTGACATGGATCATGTGAAAACGAGGCCAACTTATTCAAAGAATAATGTTCCAGAAGGTAACTAAGACATGCAGCTCTAGAAGATATTCACACGCTATTCAGTGAAGAATGACTGTTCACTTAGATCATAGTTCCTTTCAATGAATTTGCATTTTGTGAGTTCCAGGTTTGCTTGTGCACACGTAAAAAGTGAAGTGGTTGGGTGCAGAGCGAGAGTACAGTCGGCAGGGATTTTGCCTTGCATGTGGCCAATCTGGGTTTGATCCCAGCATTCCATCTGATCCTGAACATTTTAATTCTTTAAAAAAAAAAAGTGTTCCCACCAAGTAGAGGATGTTGGGAGGACCCATTCATGTTGAAAGATGCGTGCCGAAAGTAGACCATAGACCGAACATGAAGGCCACTCAATACCTCTATTGCAAACTACAACACCCAAAAGGAGAGAAAACAAAAGGAAATGCCCTGCCACAAAGGCAGGGTGGGGTGGGGGTGGTGGGAGGGATACTGGGAACATTGGTGGAGGAAATTGGGCACTGGTGGAGGAAGGGTAAACGATCACTTTATGACTGAAATACAAACACAAAGTTCATAAGTTTCTAACTGTACCTCACAGTGATTCACTAATAAAATTTTTTTAAAGTGTTCCCTTCTTTTTATATAATTTACAGCTTACAAAGTTTACTTTGAGTAAAACCTTTGGAACGTTATTTTCACCAATCAAAAAAAAAATTAGTTGTTTTCATCGCGACTATAGAAGCATAAATAAATGAATACTATTTTGATTTAAAAATACTAACTTAAGAAGCCCAGCGATGCTTTGGAAGCCCAACAGCATCATTGAAAGGATGAGTAGAGAGAGGCTTCTAAAATCTCAGGGCTTGGAAGAATGGAAACGTTACTGAGACTGCTCAAGAAATTCGATGATCAACAGGATGATGATGATGATGGTGATGATAATGATGATAATGATGATGATGATGATGACGAACTTAAGAAGCCCATGAAGCAGAAACACCATTTTTGTGATATGCACATAATTCATTATTGTATCCAAACAAACTGCCAACCAAAATAGATAGAGCTGCCAAAATGATCAATTAAAAGATGGTGCAGGGGCTGGAGCGATAGCACAGTGGGAGGGCGTTCGCCTTGCACACGGCTGACCCGGGTTTGATCCCCGGCATTCCACATGGTCCCCCAAGCACCGCCAGGAGTAATTCCTGAGTGCAAAGCCAGGAGTAACCCCTGAGCATCGCTGGGTGTGATCCAAAAAGCAAAAAAAAAAAAAAAAAAAAAAGATGGTGCAGGGCCCAGCGACGTGCTCAGGGTAGATTTATCTGTCTTGCAGGCACAAGGACATGAGTTCAATCTCTGACACTGTCCCACAAGCCAACTGAGATTCTGGTGGCACTGCTCTTGAGATCCCTGGAGAACCCCTGGTGCACCACAACCGAGAGCAGCAGGTGTTGATCAGTGCCTGTGAGGGAGCGGCATCCAGTGAGCCCCAAACAGGTGTGCACCGCCTGGGGTGCAGCCCTCACATATCACTGTGTGATAAATCAAATGGGGAAGGAACTTTCTCTCTCTCTTTTTTTTGAGGGGACATACTTGACACAGCTCAGGGCTTACTCCTGGCTTGGTGCTCAGGGACCACTCCTGGTGTTGCTCAGGGGGCCCCATGGAGTGCCAGGGATTGAACCCAGGTTGACCCACAAGGAAGTGTCCTGACTGTTGTACAATCTCTCTGGCAACTACCTCTAATTCTTCTGTAGATATTCTCTGAAATGGAATTGTCAAATCACCTGCAAATCTATGTGGAATGTGGGAGAAACTATTATAACACCTTTCACTGTAGCTGTAGTATCTTATATTCTCATTAGCACTGCACAGGCATTGTTCTGTATCCTACTGACGCCTCTATTGCATGACTTTTTTGGGGTTTTTTTTTTGGTGTGGAGGGCTTTTTGGGTCACGCCTGGCAATGTTTAGGGGTCACTTCTGGTTCTGAAATCAGGACTTACTCCTGGTGGTGCTCAGGATACCATGTGGGATAATGGGTGATTGAACTCAGATTGGCCACACGCAAAGCAAACACCCTACCTGCTGTACTATTGCTCCAACCCCTTGTTTTGTTTTCTCATTTGTAAATAACAGCTATTTGTAGGATAACATTGGTTTGTCCTTTCTCCCTTGCCACAGGAGTTTAGGTTTATTGGGTTACACCCATCACAGTGCTCCCGAGTCACTCCCATTCTTTTGCCTATCCGTAACCTCTTTGTGTTCTGCTTCCCCACCGGTCAATTACGTTTTTCCCCTAATCAGACTCTGTTAACTTGTAAGGTCAGATCCTCCTAAGGACACTTGACTTGTATCTATAAGTGAAATATTGCTTTTCTGCTTCTCTTATGACCTTTTGCATAGTTTACTCTAAAGCAATGTTCTTTTTGTATGGACACAGGAAGACAGTTAATACTATGCTTTTGTAACCTGGGAGTTAATTAACTACAAATAATATTCACTCCTGTGCATCTGCTTTCTAGATTTAAGCCTCAGTTGCCCTTAGTTCCTAGCACCCCAAAAGCAGGGTCCCAACGAAGGACTAGATGGATCCAGGGCAAGCTCTGAGCTACCCTGGAATGAAAATGGGCCAGGCCAAGTGCCATAATACTTAACTATAAGTTAAAGGCATGGTCATGGGCAAATTCTGTCATGATCCAAAAAAGTAACAATTAAATTAGGACCCTGGTAAAGTTAGGAAAGACTAATCTGGACTGAGTACTGTAGTCTGAGATCTATAGCAAGATGGCCTCAGGAGAGCCATACAAAATGACTACTATTAGGAATTTTATATGTTTGTTGGACTATGGAGAGGAGAAACACACCCATAGGATTCCGCTCTTGGGTGGGTCCTCTTACTGAATGAGAATCTGTCCTAGAAGAAGCTTCCCCTGAGGGACTTGAGCTCTGTTGATTGTATGGCCACACCCATGTGTAATTGTTACCACAACCCCTCATCATTTGGGATTTAACTAAGGCTGTAAGAGTGGGCTGGGGATCCAGAAAGGAAATCAAGGGAGAATCCAGGAGAATCAGGGGATCCAGAAGGAGGATGGAGAAGAATGAAGGGGGAAGATCTGAAGGAGAATCAGAGGAGGATGGAGATGAGATTGGAATAAACTGCAACTGACACCAACCAGCCTGACCCTCTTTCCCTCCTTCATCTGCCCATTGCCATCAGCCTCCAAAGGGTGGGGGAAACAGCCCGAGACTGCCAAATGCAGGCAGTAGTAAGAGAGCCACTGTGGCCTTCGAATTAACTTTTTTTATTACACAGCCATTCTAATAATTGTGAAATAATCGTTCACTGTAGTGTTGGCAAGATTGTTAGTTAGAAACTACTAAGTTAGAGCAGCTGTCCAGTGGGTAGGATGTTTGCTTTGCCTGGGTCCAACCCAGTTAGAGTCCTGGCACCACAGAAGATTCCCTGAGCCCCACCTAGAGTGATTCCCACATAGATATTTTGTTGGTTGCTATGTATATATCTTATTTGGTTGATACCAGGTATAGCTCCATTGGCAAAGCCTGGCAAGCATGAGGCTATTGGTTCGATCCCCTGCAGTGCACTGTGTGTGAACATTGTGGCTCTACTTTCGAGGCTTCCTGTTGTCACAAGGAAGTGTGTGATCTCCCAAATCACCATCATGTATGTGCATTGCCATATGCCCCCTCCAAGCACCGCCAGGAGTAATTCCTGAGTGCAAAGCCAGGAGTAACCCCTGACCGTCGCTGGGTGTGGCCCAAAAGAGCAAAAAAAAAAAAAAAAGAAAGAATATATTTTGTATTGTTATGAAAAACCTCTGAAAATGCTACAAAGCGTTTCCTTCGAGGAAAGAGTATGAAGACTGTTGTATTTCATACAGCGTCATTAAGCCCTTCTAGAGGAGATCACTAATATGTTGTTAAAGGTTGGGTTTTGTGTATATATATATATATTTATATATATATATCAATATATATACATTGATATATATATCTGTAAAAGAAATATTTCCCTCTAAGATTGGTTGCCTCCTACTTTGAACCCCATCAGATGTATGCGGTACTCTTGGAGTACGGGTGGTGTGAGGTTTGAGGCACTCACCGTTGTGCAGTCCAGGGATAGGTTCACTCATGGGTGAGGCTCCACCAGAGGAGGGGAGAGCGACAGTAACTTGCTCTGATTTTTGATCACTAAATTTTCTATAGAGAGTCAGGAATGTAGCTCAGAGGTAGAGTGTGTGTATGAGTTCAATCCCTGACTTTAAAAATCAATGGACATGTTGTGGCTATTATAAATAACGTAATAAATATCTTTGAGTTAGTATTTTGTATCCCTTGGATAAATATCTAGAAGTGGAATTGCTGAATAATGTGCTTGGTCCATTTCTAGTCGTATAAGAAACATCCATACTTTATTTCATATGTTCCATACCATATTGCATAGTAAGTACATTGTCTATACCAGTTTTATACTCCTACCCACAGTGCACTAAGGGTTTCCTTTTCTCTAGGTCAAAACCAACAAGTTATTTCTCATCTTCATTATAACAGCCATTCTGACTGGCATGAAATGGCATCTTATTGTGATCCTTTTTTTGGTTTTGGTTTTGGTTTTTTATTTTTGGGGCCACACCCAGTTTGCTCAGGGATTACTCCTAGCTCTATGCTCAGGAATTACTTCTGACGATGCTCAGGAGACCATATGGGATGTTGGGGGATTGAACCCTGGTTGGTCATGTGCAGAGCAAACACCCTGCCCACTGTACTATCCACTGTACTACCCACTGTCCTGTCACTCTGGCCCTTCTCATTGTGATCTTGTGTGCCATCCCCTGATTCTCAACTGAAGTTGAGAATCCTGCATTCATTGGAAATATGTCTACTTAGATTCTCTGTCCATTTGGGGGGTTCCCACATAGTGTTCATAAGACCCAAGAGTTTGGGTACTAACCCTTTATCAGATATTGAATTTCAAAACATTCCCTTCCATTCTGAGTTTATGTTCTCATAATTCTTTTGTTGAATAATTTTGGATTGGATCTTCGATATTTCATATATTCTATTACCAGTCTGGATTCTATTGTATTCCTTGTGTTGCCATTTATTTCTTTAATTTTAGATTTAAACACAGTTGGACTCAAATGGCAAAGTGTGCCTCAGATGGCAACAGATCAGATTTCAGTTCTATCCTTTTCCTGAGATGCTGAGAGATATTCTAGTGCTCACCTATTCAGGAACTGTTTTAGTAATAAATGTCAATATATTTAAGCAGAGTTTACATACCACATTTCTTGCAGCCTTTCCACCACTCTTGCTACCTAGCATGTTTTTAATTTTCTGTTGTCAAAGGCCAAGAACATGTGAAGGAGCTAAAGCAATAGTACAGCGGGGAGGGCATTTGCCTTGCATGTAGTCAACCTGGGTTCAATCTCCAGCATCTTATATGGTCCCCTGAAAACTGCCAGGAGCTATTTCTGAGGGCAGAGCCAGGATAACCCCTGAGTATCACTGGATGTGGCTCAAAAACTAAAAAGAAGAAAAAGAAAAAAGAATATGTCAAATTTCCAGTAGAAAATTTAGCCTGTTTTTGTTTGATGATTTGGGGGCCACACTCAGTAGCCCTCCTGACTGTGTTCTGAGATCACTCCTTTTTTTCTGTCTTGAGGCCACACGTTGCAGTGTTCAGGGTGTCACTCCTAGCTCAATATTTGGGGGACCACCAGGTTCAGAAAATAAAACCTGGGGCTCTAAGTTTTGAGTCATCTCTCTGACCCTTCTGTCTACTCTTTCTGATCCCAACTCTTTGCTTATAAGATTGTTCATCTTTGTTATAACTTTGTATGTCTATTGAAAAACATTTAAATCAAAAGTATCTATTTCCTAGGCTGTTTTTTATTTTGTGGAATTTCCTTTGATGTGCAGAGTATTTTAATTTGGTATCAGGATACTAAATTGGAGAGACAATTTAGAGAACAATTTAGCAATACTTAGTAAAATTCAAAGCACAGAGGGCTCTAGACTCAGTCACATAAATAAAATGCTAGAATGTCTATAGCAATATTATTGCCGTTTTAAACTGGAGGGCTGAGCCTTAGTAGAGTGCAAAGACAAAAGTAATCCCTGAGCATCACAGGTGTGGCCCCCAAACAAAACAAAGAAATAAATAAAATTTTAAACTGAAGACATCCTAAATGTTCAACAGCAAGACAGACAATATATAAAGTTTATATGTATATATGGGTGGGGGGAGAATGGGGTCAGAGAGTACAGCGGGGAGGGAGCTTGCCTTGTATGAGGCCAACACGGGTTCCAACCCAGGCACACCACGTATGGTACCTCAAGCCCACCAGGAGTGATCCCTGAGCATAGCCAGCTGTGCCCCCACCAAAAAAAAAAAAATTCAGGTGTATAATAATAAACAAATTACATGTGAACAAATTCAGGATAAAGGCATAGGCAATCAAAGTGGCATAAAACAAGAGATGTAATTGAGTACACAATGTTTCAGGTTTGCTTGTTTGGTTGTTTCCTAAGTGATTCCTGAGTGCTGAACCAAGTGTAGTATTAAGCATGCAGCATCGCAGGGTGATGCCCCCCCAAATCAAAGGAAAACAAAGGAAACAACCAACTGTTCCCAGGACTTGCTCCTGGCTCTGAGCTGAGGAATCACTGATGTGGTTTGTGGAACCATCTGGGATTCAGGTTTCCACATCAGCCCTGAGCAAGGCAAGTGGCCTACCCACTGTGCTGTTGCCATAGCCCTAGCAACATACCAGTGTTTTAAGTGAGTAGTGAATAGTTGAGTATCCATTGTATCATTCTTTACACCTTTGTATTCTTGAATTGTGTATAGTTGTTTTGATAATTATAGACATTGTTAAATACTTAAAGATATACATAATACGACTTTGTAGATACAGTAATTGGTTTATGGCTTATATTATTGCTCAGTAATCACCTTTAAATGTTCCAGGCAGAGCAATGGTACATCAGGTAAGGCCCCTGCCTTCCTGTTGCTGACTGCAGTTCCATCTCTAGCATCACATATGGTCCCCTGAGCACCAGGAGGGATTCCTGAGTACAAAACCAAGAGTAAGTCTTGAGCAGCACAAGGTGGGGCCCCCCAAAAAACAAACAAGAAAAAACTAACTGTTTAAAAAGAAGGCAGCTTTACAGTTGAGAATGGAATATATCCAAAGGTCTGGAAATAGCCAGTGTTGGTGGGACTTGGATGAGAGAGGAACCCTCGTCCACTGTTGGTGGGACTGTCCTCTGACTCGGCCTCCATGAAAAGCAATATGGAGGGCTATCAAAATATAGGAATAAAACTCTCATATGATCCAGAATTACCACTTATTGGCAACTATTCCCAAAACTCAAAAACATTAATTCAAAGAATATATGCACACCTATGTTCACTGTCACAGTGCAAGAGCCAACTTATGGAAACAACCCAAATGCCCAACTACAGATAAATGGATCAAGAAGTTGTGGTCTATATCACTTGTGTTACTTGTCATCCCGTTGATCTTCGATTTTCTAGGGCAGGTGCCAGTAAAATCTCCATTCGTCCCTGTCTAGTGCTAGTGTAGCCCAGTGGTATCTGTTCGCTCCAAGAACACGAAGAGACTCAAACTGTTCGTTCAGGGTTTTAACAAAGAAGTCTGACCATACTTCTCATACGTGGGCAGCCACGCGGTATTTTCACATCCCATGGAATCCAGTCAGTAACAGCTCTAGTCTAGCAGCCATCTCTGAATGCCATTACATGTCCAGCCCATCTGATTTTCGACACCTTGCAAACGACACAGGGTCCATGATTCTTTTTTATTTTTTTAGTTTTTGGGTCACACCCAGCGATGCTCAGGGGGTATTCCTGGTTTTGTACTCAGAACTCACTCCTGGCAGTGCTCAGGGGACCATACAGGATGCAGGTCAGCCACGTGCAGGGCAAACGCCCTACCCACTGTGCTATCACTCCAGTCCTGTCCCTGATTCTTGATCATGGACAGAGGTCAGAACTCCGGATTCCTCCTCTCACTTGAATGAAACGTGATACTCCAAGCAGAGGTTTTTGATTCCTCTTTGGGATACCCGAATAGCGTTCTCATCCTGTTTGTGTAGGGCCCAGGTCTCTGAGGCGTATGTTAGTGCAGGAAGAACGGTGGAGTTGAAAAGATGTGCCCGGAGCCAGAGGTTCTTTGTCCTCTGAACCACTTCTTTGATGCTCTTGAAAATGTTCCACATTTTCCACGCAAAATGTTGCTCTATTCTGGCACCAAGTTGTTCCTCATGTTGAGTTCTCAACCCAGGTACACATAGCTGCTACATTCGGAGATATTCACTCCATTGAGAGCAAATGGAACGTCAGGGACTAGTTCATTTTTCATGAACATTGTATTGGTGAGATTCAGCTGCAGTTCGATCTTTCCACACTCACGGTCGAAGTTGGCCAGCATTTGTGCCGGTTGGCTAATGTTTGGTTGTTATTAGAACGATGTCATCAGCGAAGTGGAGGTGTTGTAGTTGCCGACCGTCTATCTTTACTCCCATTCCTTCCCATTCCAGCCGTCGCATGATGTTCTCGAGGGTGGCACTGAAGAATTTCGGTGAAATGGTATCACCCTGCCGAACCCTTCTCTTTACATCAATGATCACTTCCTTGTAGAATGGTGAGATCCTGGTGGTGAATCAGCTCGTGGAGGATCCTGATGTACTGAGTTTGAACACCCAAACTTGGAAGCCAAACCAAGAATGATACTATTTATTTCAACAGAAGTTTAAGTTTAATGTTTTAATGTTAATATTAACATTAATGTTTAATGTTTTATTTTTTTTTTTTTTTTAAAGAAATATTTTATTGAACCACCGTGAAAACAAAAAAAAATACAAAGCTTTCAGGTTTAAGTCACAGTCAAATACTGATTAAACCACCATCCCTTCACCAGTGCACCCGTTCCACCACCAAAAACCCCAATACACCCCCCTCCCACCCCACCCCCCATCTAAGTAGCTGATGATATTCCCATTATTCTCTCTATATATTGAGTACATTTCATATTTCCATACAGAACTCACTATTGTTGATTGGAAATTTTCCCCAACAATCAGGCCTGCTGAATAAGCATCATCTAATAATTTCTCTTCCTTGGTAAAGGTGAAGATTTTGAGTCCGCGCGGCCGCGATAGCGGCCGCGCGGTTTTGGGTTTCTAATATTTTAGCTCAGTTCACAGTCAAAATGGATGGCTCCAAGAATCTGCTCTGGTGCCAAAATGGGTTAGGAGACCTCAGGATCACAGTCAGTAGGCGGGAGGCTCTGCTTCTCGTGCCGCGGCTCTTGGTTCATCTCTGGGCGGAAGGCGCGCCGGGAACACCTCCCCTCCCAGGATCACCTACAGGCTACGTCACTAAAGAAAGTCCTACCTCCTGGTGTAGGGGTCTTAGAGGGTGGCTCTCACCGCGTGGTTGCTGCCGCTGCCGCCATTTTCGCTCAGAAAAATGGGGTGGAGAGGGAAAAAAATCCCTCCCCGGGCTGCACGAGGTTGTAGTTCAGTTCGCAGTCAAAATGCATGGCTCCAAGAATCTGCTCTGGTGCCAAAATGGGTTAGGAGACCTCAGGATCACAGTCAGTAGGCGGGAGGCTCTGCTTCTCGTGCCGCGGCTCTTGGTTCATCTCTGGGCGGAAGGCGCGCCGGGAACACCTCCCCTCCCAGGATCACCTACAGGCTACGTCACTAAAGAAAGTCCTACCTCCTGGTGTAGGGGTCTTAGAGGGTGGCTCTCACCGCGTGGTTGCTGCCGCTGCCGCCATTTTCGCTCAGAAAAATGGGGTGGAGAGGGAAAAAAATCCCTCCCCGGGCTGCACGAGGTTGTAGTTCAGTTCGCAGTCAAAATGCATGGCTCCAAGAATCTGCTCTGGTGCCAAAATGGGTTAGGAGACCTCAGGATCACAGTCAGTAGGCGGGAGGCTCTGCTTCTCGTGCCGCGGCTCTTGGTTCATCTCTGGGCGGAAGGCGCGCCGGGAACACCTCCCCTCCCAGGATCACCTACAGGCTACGTCACTAAAGAAAGTCCTACCTCCTGGTGTAGGGGTCTTAGAGGGTGGCTCTCACCGCGTGGTTGCTGCCGCTGCCGCCATTTTCGCTCAGAAAAATGGGGTGGAGAGGGAAAAAAATCCCTCCCCGGGCTGCACGAGGTTGTAGTTCAGTTCGCAGTCAAAATGCATGGCTCCAAGAATCTGCTCTGGTGCCAAAATGGGTTAGGAGACCTCAGGATCACAGTCAGTAGGCGGGAGGCTCTGCTTCTCGTGCCGCGGCTCTTGGTTCATCTCTGGGCGGAAGGCGCGCCGGGAACACCTCCCCTCCCAGGATCACCTACAGGCTACGTCACTAAAGAAAGTCCTACCTCCTGGTGTAGGGGTCTTAGAGGGTGGCTCTCACCGCGTGGTTGCTGCCGCTGCCGCCATTTTCGCTCAGAAAAATGGGGTGGAGAGGGAAAAAAATCCCTCCCCGGGCTGCACGAGGTTGTAGTTCAGTTCGCAGTCAAAATGCATGGCTCCAAGAATCTGCTCTGGTGCCAAAATGGGTTAGGAGACCTCAGGATCACAGTCAGTAGGCGGGAGGCTCTGCTTCTCGTGCCGCGGCTCTTGGTTCATCTCTGGGCGGAAGGCGCGCCGGGAACACCTCCCCTCCCAGGATCACCTACAGGCTACGTCACTAAAGAAAGTCCTACCTCCTGGTGTAGGGGTCTTAGAGGGTGGCTCTCACCGCGTGGTTGCTGCCGCTGCCGCCATTTTCGCTCAGAAAAATGGGGTGGAGAGGGAAAAAAATCCCTCCCCGGGCTGCACGAGGTTGTAGTTCAGTTCGCAGTCAAAATGCATGGCTCCAAGAATCTGCTCTGGTGCCAAAATGGGTTAGGAGACCTCAGGATCACAGTCAGTAGGCGGGAGGCTCTGCTTCTCGTGCCGCGGCTCTTGGTTCATCTCTGGGCGGAAGGCGCGCCGGGAACACCTCCCCTCCCAGGATCACCTACAGGCTACGTCACTAAAGAAAGTCCTACCTCCTGGTGTAGGGGTCTTAGAGGGTGGCTCTCACCGCGTGGTTGCTGCCGCTGCCGCCATTTTCGCTCAGAAAAATGGGGTGGAGAGGGAAAAAAATCCCTCCCCGGGCTGCACGAGGTTGTAGTTCAGTTCGCAGTCAAAATGCATGGCTCCAAGAATCTGCTCTGGTGCCAAAATGGGTTAGGAGACCTCAGGATCACAGTCAGTAGGCGGGAGGCTCTGCTTCTCGTGCCGCGGCTCTTGGTTCATCTCTGGGCGGAAGGCGCGCCGGGAACACCTCCCCTCCCAGGATCACCTACAGGCTACGTCACTAAAGAAAGTCCTACCTCCTGGTGTAGGGGTCTTAGAGGGTGGCTCTCACCGCGTGGTTGCTGCCGCTGCCGCCATTTTCGCTCAGAAAAATGGGGTGGAGAGGGAAAAAAATCCCTCCCCGGGCTGCACGAGGTTGTAGTTCAGTTCGCAGTCAAAATGCATGGCTCCAAGAATCTGCTCTGGTGCCAAAATGGGTTAGGAGACCTCAGGATCACAGTCAGTAGGCGGGAGGCTCTGCTTCTCGTGCCGCGGCTCTTGGTTCATCTCTGGGCGGAAGGCGCGCCGGGAACACCTCCCCTCCCAGGATCACCTACAGGCTACGTCACTAAAGAAAGTCCTACCTCCTGGTGTAGGGGTCTTAGAGGGTGGCTCTCACCGCGTGGTTGCTGCCGCTGCCGCCATTTTCGCTCAGAAAAATGGGGTGGAGAGGGAAAAAAATCCCTCCCCGGGCTGCACGAGGTTGTAGTTCAGTTCGCAGTCAAAATGCATGGCTCCAAGAATCTGCTCTGGTGCCAAAATGGGTTAGGAGACCTCAGGATCACAGTCAGTAGGCGGGAGGCTCTGCTTCTCGTGCCGCGGCTCTTGGTTCATCTCTGGGCGGAAGGCGCGCCGGGAACACCTCCCCTCCCAGGATCACCTACAGGCTACGTCACTAAAGAAAGTCCTACCTCCTGGTGTAGGGGTCTTAGAGGGTGGCTCTCACCGCGTGGTTGCTGCCGCTGCCGCCATTTTCGCTCAGAAAAATGGGGTGGAGAGGGAAAAAAATCCCTCCCCGGGCTGCACGAGGTTGTAGTTCAGTTCGCAGTCAAAATGCATGGCTCCAAGAATCTGCTCTGGTGCCAAAATGGGTTAGGAGACCTCAGGATCACAGTCAGTAGGCGGGAGGCTCTGCTTCTCGTGCCGCGGCTCTTGGTTCATCTCTGGGCGGAAGGCGCGCCGGGAACACCTCCCCTCCCAGGATCACCTACAGGCTACGTCACTAAAGAAAGTCCTACCTCCTGGTGTAGGGGTCTTAGAGGGTGGCTCTCACCGCGTGGTTGCTGCCGCTGCCGCCATTTTCGCTCAGAAAAATGGGGTGGAGAGGGAAAAAAATCCCTCCCCGGGCTGCACGAGGTTGTAGTTCAGTTCGCAGTCAAAATGCATGGCTCCAAGAATCTGCTCTGGTGCCAAAATGGGTTAGGAGACCTCAGGATCACAGTCAGTAGGCGGGAGGCTCTGCTTCTCGTGCCGCGGCTCTTGGTTCATCTCTGGGCGGAAGGCGCGCCGGGAACACCTCCCCTCCCAGGATCACCTACAGGCTACGTCACTAAAGAAAGTCCTACCTCCTGGTGTAGGGGTCTTAGAGGGTGGCTCTCACCGCGTGGTTGCTGCCGCTGCCGCCATTTTCGCTCAGAAAAATGGGGTGGAGAGGGAAAAAAATCCCTCCCCGGGCTGCACGAGGTTGTAGTTCAGTTCGCAGTCAAAATGCATGGCTCCAAGAATCTGCTCTGGTGCCAAAATGGGTTAGGAGACCTCAGGATCACAGTCAGTAGGCGGGAGGCTCTGCTTCTCGTGCCGCGGCTCTTGGTTCATCTCTGGGCGGAAGGCGCGCCGGGAACACCTCCCCTCCCAGGATCACCTACAGGCTACGTCACTAAAGAAAGTCCTACCTCCTGGTGTAGGGGTCTTAGAGGGTGGCTCTCACCGCGTGGTTGCTGCCGCTGCCGCCATTTTCGCTCAGAAAAATGGGGTGGAGAGGGAAAAAAATCCCTCCCCGGGCTGCACGAGGTTGTAGTTCAGTTCGCAGTCAAAATGCATGGCTCCAAGAATCTGCTCTGGTGCCAAAATGGGTTAGGAGACCTCAGGATCACAGTCAGTAGGCGGGAGGCTCTGCTTCTCGTGCCGCGGCTCTTGGTTCATCTCTGGGCGGAAGGCGCGCCGGGAACACCTCCCCTCCCAGGATCACCTACAGGCTACGTCACTAAAGAAAGTCCTACCTCCTGGTGTAGGGGTCTTAGAGGGTGGCTCTCACCGCGTGGTTGCTGCCGCTGCCGCCATTTTCGCTCAGAAAAATGGGGTGGAGAGGGAAAAAAATCCCTCCCCGGGCTGCACGAGGTTGTAGTTCAGTTCGCAGTCAAAATGCATGGCTCCAAGAATCTGCTCTGGTGCCAAAATGGGTTAGGAGACCTCAGGATCACAGTCAGTAGGCGGGAGGCTCTGCTTCTCGTGCCGCGGCTCTTGGTTCATCTCTGGGCGGAAGGCGCGCCGGGAACACCTCCCCTCCCAGGATCACCTACAGGCTACGTCACTAAAGAAAGTCCTACCTCCTGGTGTAGGGGTCTTAGAGGGTGGCTCTCACCGCGTGGTTGCTGCCGCTGCCGCCATTTTCGCTCAGAAAAATGGGGTGGAGAGGGAAAAAAATCCCTCCCCGGGCTGCACGAGGTTGTAGTTCAGTTCGCAGTCAAAATGCATGGCTCCAAGAATCTGCTCTGGTGCCAAAATGGGTTAGGAGACCTCAGGATCACAGTCAGTAGGCGGGAGGCTCTGCTTCTCGTGCCGCGGCTCTTGGTTCATCTCTGGGCGGAAGGCGCGCCGGGAACACCTCCCCTCCCAGGATCACCTACAGGCTACGTCACTAAAGAAAGTCCTACCTCCTGGTGTAGGGGTCTTAGAGGGTGGCTCTCACCGCGTGGTTGCTGCCGCTGCCGCCATTTTCGCTCAGAAAAATGGGGTGGAGAGGGAAAAAAATCCCTCCCCGGGCTGCACGAGGTTGTAGTTCAGTTCGCAGTCAAAATGCATGGCTCCAAGAATCTGCTCTGGTGCCAAAATGGGTTAGGAGACCTCAGGATCACAGTCAGTAGGCGGGAGGCTCTGCTTCTCGTGCCGCGGCTCTTGGTTCATCTCTGGGCGGAAGGCGCGCCGGGAACACCTCCCCTCCCAGGATCACCTACAGGCTACGTCACTAAAGAAAGTCCTACCTCCTGGTGTAGGGGTCTTAGAGGGTGGCTCTCACCGCGTGGTTGCTGCCGCTGCCGCCATTTTCGCTCAGAAAAATGGGGTGGAGAGGGAAAAAAATCCCTCCCCGGGCTGCACGAGGTTGTAGTTCAGTTCGCAGTCAAAATGCATGGCTCCAAGAATCTGCTCTGGTGCCAAAATGGGTTAGGAGACCTCAGGATCACAGTCAGTAGGCGGGAGGCTCTGCTTCTCGTGCCGCGGCTCTTGGTTCATCTCTGGGCGGAAGGCGCGCCGGGAACACCTCCCCTCCCAGGATCACCTACAGGCTACGTCACTAAAGAAAGTCCTACCTCCTGGTGTAGGGGTCTTAGAGGGTGGCTCTCACCGCGTGGTTGCTGCCGCTGCCGCCATTTTCGCTCAGAAAAATGGGGTGGAGAGGGAAAAAAATCCCTCCCCGGGCTGCACGAGGTTGTAGTTCAGTTCGCAGTCAAAATGCATGGCTCCAAGAATCTGCTCTGGTGCCAAAATGGGTTAGGAGACCTCAGGATCACAGTCAGTAGGCGGGAGGCTCTGCTTCTCGTGCCGCGGCTCTTGGTTCATCTCTGGGCGGAAGGCGCGCCGGGAACACCTCCCCTCCCAGGATCACCTACAGGCTACGTCACTAAAGAAAGTCCTACCTCCTGGTGTAGGGGTCTTAGAGGGTGGCTCTCACCGCGTGGTTGCTGCCGCTGCCGCCATTTTCGCTCAGAAAAATGGGGTGGAGAGGGAAAAAAATCCCTCCCCGGGCTGCACGAGGTTGTAGTTCAGTTCGCAGTCAAAATGCATGGCTCCAAGAATCTGCTCTGGTGCCAAAATGGGTTAGGAGACCTCAGGATCACAGTCAGTAGGCGGGAGGCTCTGCTTCTCGTGCCGCGGCTCTTGGTTCATCTCTGGGCGGAAGGCGCGCCGGGAACACCTCCCCTCCCAGGATCACCTACAGGCTACGTCACTAAAGAAAGTCCTACCTCCTGGTGTAGGGGTCTTAGAGGGTGGCTCTCACCGCGTGGTTGCTGCCGCTGCCGCCATTTTCGCTCAGAAAAATGGGGTGGAGAGGGAAAAAAATCCCTCCCCGGGCTGCACGAGGTTGTAGTTCAGTTCGCAGTCAAAATGCATGGCTCCAAGAATCTGCTCTGGTGCCAAAATGGGTTAGGAGACCTCAGGATCACAGTCAGTAGGCGGGAGGCTCTGCTTCTCGTGCCGCGGCTCTTGGTTCATCTCTGGGCGGAAGGCGCGCCGGGAACACCTCCCCTCCCAGGATCACCTACAGGCTACGTCACTAAAGAAAGTCCTACCTCCTGGTGTAGGGGTCTTAGAGGGTGGCTCTCACCGCGTGGTTGCTGCCGCTGCCGCCATTTTCGCTCAGAAAAATGGGGTGGAGAGGGAAAAAAATCCCTCCCCGGGCTGCACGAGGTTGTAGTTCAGTTCGCAGTCAAAATGCATGGCTCCAAGAATCTGCTCTGGTGCCAAAATGGGTTAGGAGACCTCAGGATCACAGTCAGTAGGCGGGAGGCTCTGCTTCTCGTGCCGCGGCTCTTGGTTCATCTCTGGGCGGAAGGCGCGCCGGGAACACCTCCCCTCCCAGGATCACCTACAGGCTACGTCACTAAAGAAAGTCCTACCTCCTGGTGTAGGGGTCTTAGAGGGTGGCTCTCACCGCGTGGTTGCTGCCGCTGCCGCCATTTTCGCTCAGAAAAATGGGGTGGAGAGGGAAAAAAATCCCTCCCCGGGCTGCACGAGGTTGTAGTTCAGTTCGCAGTCAAAATGCATGGCTCCAAGAATCTGCTCTGGTGCCAAAATGGGTTAGGAGACCTCAGGATCACAGTCAGTAGGCGGGAGGCTCTGCTTCTCGTGCCGCGGCTCTTGGTTCATCTCTGGGCGGAAGGCGCGCCGGGAACACCTCCCCTCCCAGGATCACCTACAGGCTACGTCACTAAAGAAAGTCCTACCTCCTGGTGTAGGGGTCTTAGAGGGTGGCTCTCACCGCGTGGTTGCTGCCGCTGCCGCCATTTTCGCTCAGAAAAATGGGGTGGAGAGGGAAAAAAATCCCTCCCCGGGCTGCACGAGGTTGTAGTTCAGTTCGCAGTCAAAATGCATGGCTCCAAGAATCTGCTCTGGTGCCAAAATGGGTTAGGAGACCTCAGGATCACAGTCAGTAGGCGGGAGGCTCTGCTTCTCGTGCCGCGGCTCTTGGTTCATCTCTGGGCGGAAGGCGCGCCGGGAACACCTCCCCTCCCAGGATCACCTACAGGCTACGTCACTAAAGAAAGTCCTACCTCCTGGTGTAGGGGTCTTAGAGGGTGGCTCTCACCGCGTGGTTGCTGCCGCTGCCGCCATTTTCGCTCAGAAAAATGGGGTGGAGAGGGAAAAAAATCCCTCCCCGGGCTGCACGAGGTTGTAGTTCAGTTCGCAGTCAAAATGCATGGCTCCAAGAATCTGCTCTGGTGCCAAAATGGGTTAGGAGACCTCAGGATCACAGTCAGTAGGCGGGAGGCTCTGCTTCTCGTGCCGCGGCTCTTGGTTCATCTCTGGGCGGAAGGCGCGCCGGGAACACCTCCCCTCCCAGGATCACCTACAGGCTACGTCACTAAAGAAAGTCCTACCTCCTGGTGTAGGGGTCTTAGAGGGTGGCTCTCACCGCGTGGTTGCTGCCGCTGCCGCCATTTTCGCTCAGAAAAATGGGGTGGAGAGGGAAAAAAATCCCTCCCCGGGCTGCACGAGGTTGTAGTTCAGTTCGCAGTCAAAATGCATGGCTCCAAGAATCTGCTCTGGTGCCAAAATGGGTTAGGAGACCTCAGGATCACAGTCAGTAGGCGGGAGGCTCTGCTTCTCGTGCCGCGGCTCTTGGTTCATCTCTGGGCGGAAGGCGCGCCGGGAACACCTCCCCTCCCAGGATCACCTACAGGCTACGTCACTAAAGAAAGTCCTACCTCCTGGTGTAGGGGTCTTAGAGGGTGGCTCTCACCGCGTGGTTGCTGCCGCTGCCGCCATTTTCGCTCAGAAAAATGGGGTGGAGAGGGAAAAAAATCCCTCCCCGGGCTGCACGAGGTTGTAGTTCAGTTCGCAGTCAAAATGCATGGCTCCAAGAATCTGCTCTGGTGCCAAAATGGGTTAGGAGACCTCAGGATCACAGTCAGTAGGCGGGAGGCTCTGCTTCTCGTGCCGCGGCTCTTGGTTCCAATGTTTAATGTTTTAATGTTTAATGTTTTAATGTTTAATGTTTTAGCTTGTGCGCCCTTTCCTTATGTGATAGAAGGAATGATTTCCTGTGCACAATGTTTCATGTATGCTTGTATTAACCCATCTATGAGATTCCACGAAAGGAAGTTTTTATTTTTCAGAGCCTGAGTAGGTGTTGGAATGCTGGTGATTTTTCATCGACCATGGGAAGAGAATCCAACAACTGAAGCACGTTGTCAAAACTGATTACCTCTCTTCTCTGATTGATCAAGAGATTTCTTAGCCTGCTCATCGCTGCTATCGGGGGAACATCACAGCGACAGCGACAATGGCTGTGGCAGATATAGCTCTGAAGCAAGGAACATAGACTGTGGTATTCGTCCAGAAATGGCATGAGAACTCTCAGAAATTCCGGACTGTTCAAAAACAAATGGACTCTGAACTGCAGTCTGAGTCGGCTGATGCTCCTTGAACTGTTACTTTGCTTAGTGAATAGTCAGCGAGTCACCACTATAAAATGTGATTGGAATATTACTTTATTCTGTATAACACTTGTGCTGTACAATATGACTGAATTTTCATGGGATAATGTTAAAGATCATTTGTTAGCGTATAATATATATATGAACAGTTAGAATAATGGATTTGTAAATTCATGGTACTTCTAATAACTATCCTTCCGGTATTGGGTTTTCAGATATATGGCAAAGTATTTTTGATGAGTTAAATCTATGATTTTATATGTATGAGTGAGATATTGTCTTTCTCCTCTCTTTATGTCTTTTGAATAGTTTAGTTTAAAGTCATGTCTTTTTGTATGGAGAGAGGAAGACATTTAATATTATGCCTTTGCAATTGGGATTTAATTGGCTTTGAATATTATTAATTCCCGGGCATCTGCTTTCTTGACTGTATCCTTGGTTGCCCTCAATTCCTAGCCCCCTAAAAAGCAGGGTCCCGAATGAGGGACGGGACGGATCTAGGGCAAACGGTAAGTTATGTGCTACCCTGGCATCGAGATGGGCCTGGCCAAAGTGCCTAATTCTTAACTATAAGTTAAGAGTTTGATCATGGGCAAGTGCTGTCATGATCCTAAAGTAATGATGAGACTAAGACCCTGCTAGGGATAGGAATGACTAATCTGGCCTGAGCACTGTAGTCTGAGATTGAGATGGCCCCAGGAGAGCAATTCTAAAAGCTTAATGCATCACTTGCTATGTCCATACAAAATGACTAATATTATGAATGCTTATATGTTTGTTGGACAAGGAGAGGAGAAACACAACCATGGGATTTCACCATTGGATGGGTCCTGGTGTAAGAGAATCTGTCCTAGAGAATAGGTGCTCTGCTATTGTTATTGAACATTTTGTGTCTAGCATTTTATTTTAAGCTTGAATTGTTATGATGGTTAAAATCTGTCCTAAAGAAAAAGGGGGAGATGTTGGGGACACTGTACTACAGACAGGAATATTTTCCCCCTTTTCAGCTGCCTTCTGGAAATAATTTCAGAGGCAGTTTTCCTTTTCTCACAGAAGCCTGGCTGGTCTTTGACATGCAGATCTTAGGTGCTAACGAGGCCTGACTTTTGACATTGTAGATTCCAGGCTCTGGCCCAGCCTAGTCTTTGGGATGTAGATTTCAAGTGCTGCCTAGTCTGTAATTGACATGTAGATTTCCTGTGGCAGCCCAGCCTGGTCTTGGGATGTAAACCCAAGTGCTTTCAGCCCAAGGAAGGTTTCCATTTAGGTTTTGGTTTTGTATCTACTTTCCGCAGGCCTAGATTACTGTCCTGCAGATACAAGGAAATAATGGGAAATAATGTTGCCTCAATGTTGTTCCTGTAACACCTTTTGTTGCCTTTAATGACATCAATGTATTGCACCCTTTAGAAGTGCACCATCAATAAAAGGAGATCCACGAGGCCCTCTGCCTTTGCTAAGAGCCAGAGAGAGCCTTAGTCCTCCATGCAAGACATTTCTTCCGCGTGCCTTATCTCAGCGCCTCCAACCGCACAAATATTCACGCAACACATATATACCTAAGAATGTACAAGTTGACTAAGGATCTACTTTTAATTTTCCCCTTGGAAAAAGTACGAGGATGCCTTTCTTGTTTCAACTTAACAGTATTGCCTGCAGGTGATGGGGTTTGATAATTAAGGGCTAGCCTTTTGTGTGTTAGGGACCCTGGGACTTTTAAGGACCAATGGAAGAATTTCTGTCTTTAATCATTCAGATTATATTTGGAGAAGGCAGGAAAAATATCAAGACCCTAGGAAAATTAGGTCAAAATGACAACAATCCCCTGGATGGTGACTTGAAGAGTTTTTTTTTATTTTTTTTACTGCTCTCAGGTTTATTTGTACAAATAACACAGGAGGACCCATGCTGGAAACAGCCCAGAGGTTACACCCATCCTGCCACGCTCACACTGGCAGACAGGAGCCTTTTAGGAGACCACAGCAGGGCCTCGGCATTTTTGGGAGCTGGAGGTGTTGCTGGAGCTGCAGCCACCATCTAGGTCTTACTTTGGGTCTTGGACTTGGTTGCATCCTTGGTTTCATCTTGGTTTTTGGCTGGCAAAGCCAGAAACCCTTGCAATGCGGCACAAGCATTTTCCCCAAGCCTGGGGCGAGCAATGAAGGCAAGTCAGCTGAGCTTGTAACTGTTCTTTGTGATCAGGGCCTGGCCTGCTTGGGCTGCACCAGGGCCTTGATGGCCTCAGCACTGTTGTCTGGCATCTTCTTCAGGCCATTCTTGTGCTTCGTGATTAAATGCATGATCCTTAGGAATTTGGGGTTCACTCCTTTAAGAGATTTGTGCTTCTGTGACTGAGATTTCTTAATGCCATTTCTATGCCATCTTCAAAACTGACTGTGTGCATTCTGGTTCTTGGACTTGGTCCTATCTGTACCACAACCGCGTTCCCCAAGAAGAAGCTCTTGAAGGGGATTATTGGAGTCTGAAATGTCAGAGAAAGGTTTGCACATGAATTTTTTTTTTATTGAATCACCGTGAGATAGCTTTCATGGTTGGGTTACAATCACACAATGATCAAACACCCATCCCTCTACCAGTGCACGTTCCCCACCACCCCAGTATACCCCCTTTCCCACCCTCCCCTTGCCTCCATGGCAGACAATATTACCCATAATCTCTCTCTACTTTGGGGCATTATGGCTTGCAACACAGACACTGGGAGGTCATCATGTTTGGTCCATTAACTACTCTCAACACACATCACCCATCCCTACAAATTCCTCTAGTCATCATTTTTCTTAGTGATCCCTTCTCTATTCCAGCTGCCTTCTCCCCTCCGCTCATGAGGCAGGCTTCCAGCTATGGAACAATCTTCCTGACCCTTATATCTACTGTCCTTAAGTGTCCACCTCATGTTATGCTGTTTTATATTCCACAAATGAGTGCAGTTTTTCTATGTCTGTCCCTCTCTTTCTGACTCATTACACTTAGCATTATACTGTCCATGTCTATCCATTTACAAGCAAATTTCATGACGTCATCTCTCCTAACAGCTGCATAATATTCCATTGTGTAGTTGTACCAAAGTTTCTCTAACCAGTTATCTGTTCTAGGGCACATGGGTTGTTTCCAGATTTTGGCTATTGTGAACAGTGCTGCAATGAACATATAGGTAAAGATGTCATTTCTACTGTGCTTTTTGCATCCTCAGGATATATTCCCAGATGTGGAATTGCACGATCATATGGACGCACAATTTCTAGTTTTTGAAGGACTATCCATATTGTTTTCCAGAAAGGCTGGACCAGTCGACATTCTCACAACAGTGAAAGAGCGTCCCTTTTTCACCACATCCACTGGTTGTTTTTGTTCTTTTGAATGTGTGCCAGTCTCTGTGATGTGAGATATCTCATTGTTGTTTTGATTTGTATCTCCCTGATGACTAGCGATGTAGAACATTTTTTCATGTGCCTTTTAGCCATTTGCATTTCTTTTTTGAGGAAACTTCTGTTCATTTCTTCGCCCAATTTTCTGATGGGGTTGAAGGTTTTTTCTTGTACAATTCTACTAGTGTCTTGTATATCCTGGATATTAATCCCTTATCAGATGGCAGAGAGTCTCTTGCCCACACACCTGGCTGTCTTCCCTGGGGCCCCTTGGAGGGGGTGGGCTTCAGCTTTCCTCCCTACCCCAAGCAGAGCTCCCGTGACCGAAGACCTCCAGAGCCTAGCTACAGCCATGCTCAAGGCCCTCTCCACACGTTCGGACGAGCCTCATGCACTGAAGGTACTGGCAGAGGAACCCAGGTGTGTGGGACCCGGGGCTGAGACCTCCAAGTCTGCTAGGATCAGGACTGGGCCTCTTCTGCCCAGATTTCCCATTTTCCAATAGCTAGGCGGTCACAACTAGGGACTGCCCCTGGCACCGTGTAATCCCACCAACAGCCAACATCCATAGACTTAAAACCAAGTTCCCGGAAGCACATGGCCACAAAGAAAGAAAGAACTCTAATAAACCAAATCAGAAATGAAAAGGAGGACATCACAACAGAAACCAATGAAATTCAAAAGATCTCTTCCTGTTCTCCATCATGGTGCAGGACCAGGCTGAAAAGGAGAACCCCATGGGGGAACTTCGCATCCGCAAGCTCTGCCTCAACATCTGGGTTGGGGAGAGCAGAGACAGGCTGGCCCACACAGCCAAGGTGCTGGAGCAGCTCACCGGGCAGACCCCCATGTTCTCCAAAGCTTGGTATACCGTCAGGTCTTTTGGCATCTGGAGAAACGAGAAGATTGCCGTCCACTGCACTGTTTGTGGAGCCAAAGCAGAAGAAATCTTGGAGAAAAGGCTAAAGGTGGGAGAGTATGAGTTATGAAAAAATAACTTTTCTAATACTGGAAACTTTGGCTTTGGGATCCAGAAACACATCGATCTGGGAATCAAATATGACCCAAGCATCGGTATCTATGGCCTGGACTTCTATGTGGTGCTGGATAGACCAGGTTTCACCATCGCAGACAAAGAAGCACAGGACAGGCTGTATTAGGGCCAAACACAGAATCAGCAAAGAGGAGGCCATGCGCTTGTTCCAGCAGAAGTATGATGGGATCATCCTTCCTGGCAAATAACTTCCTGTTTCTGTTCAAACGGCCAATAAAAAGTGTTGCATGAAGAAAAAAATTCAAAAGATCATCAGAGACTACTTTGAAAGTCTGTATGCCATGAAACAAGAGAACCTAAAGGAAATGAATAAATTCCTTGATTCCTACAATCTCCCAAGACTGAACCAAGAAGACTTGGAATACCTGAATAGACCCATTAATATCAAGGAAATTGAAACTGTAATCAAAAGTCCTCCCAAAAACAAAAGCCCAGGTCCAGATGGATTCACTAGCAAATTCTTCCAAACATTTAAAGAAGACCTGTTGCCAGTACTTCTCAGGCATTTTCAGGAAATTGAAGAAACAGGAACTCTCCCACACAGTCTCTATGAGGCACATATCTCCCTAATACCAAAAGCAAACAAAGACACCACTAACAAAGAACATTATAGACCAATATCCCTGATGAACACGGATGCGAAGATCTTCAACAAAATATTAGCAAATAGAATCCAACAACTCATCAAAAAGATTATACATCACGACCAAGTGGGATTCATCCCGGGGATGCAAGGGTGGTTTAATATTCATAAATCAATCAACAAAAGTAAGTATTTGCAATGCTCACATGTCTTTCACGAACTTAAAGATCAAGATGACTGCCCTCTGAGGTCCTGATGGATCTATCACATCTTCCAGAAAGGCAATGGAGAGGATTATTCACAACTTCTACGTGGATCTCTTTGACAGCCATGTCCACATGCCCACATACCAAATTTCGTAGGAATGATATGTCGTTCCAACGTCCTCCCTTCCGAAATCCAACAGGCCATTTCATTGGTAAAGACGCATACAGCACCTGGTCCGGACAGGGTCAGACCTGGACACCTGAAAAATCTGCCACCAGTACTCATCAATACACTGGCTTGGCTCTTTACACACTACCTGTCTGAATGCAAGGTTCTGTCTCAGTGGGAAACCGGTAGGACCGTTCTGTTGTACAAGAAGGGAAACATCCACAACATTGGCAACTATCACCCAATCTGCCTGCTGTCTGTCCTCTACAAGTTGTTCACTCGTGTCATCCTGAATAGAATAGGCAGAACACTAGACTAAGGAAGACCATGAGAGCAAGCCGGGTTCCAAAGGGGATTCAGCACGATAGACCATATCCACATGGTGACCAAGCTCATTGAAGTTTCGTGAGAATTCAAGATGCCGCTCTGTCTAATGTTCATTGACTTAAAGAAGGCCTTTGATTCTGTTGAGACTGAAGCAGTCATCAAAGCCCTAGCCAAACAGGGCGTTCAAACTCAGTATAACAAAATCCTCCCTGAGCTGTATTGTGGATTCACCACCAGGATCTAACCATTCTACAGTGAAGTGATCATTGATGTAAAGAGAGGGGTTTGGCAGGGTGATACCATTTCACTGAAACGCTTCAGTGCCACTCTGGAGAACATCATGTGATGACTGGAATGGGAAGGAATGGGAGTGAAGATAGACAATTACACCACCTCCGAGTCACTAATGACATGGTTCTCATAACGCCAAACATTAGCCAAGCGGCACAAATGCTGGCCGACTTTGACCACAAGTGTGGAAAGGTCAGATTGCAGCTGTATCTCAACAAGACGATGCTCATGAAAAACGAACTAGTCCCTGAAGCTCCATTTGCTCTCAATAGAAAGAACATCTCCGAATGCAGCAGCTATGTGTACCTGGGTTGAGAAATCAACATGAGGAACGACTTGGTGCCAGAACTGTGCAGGAGGAAGAGAGCAGCGCGAAATGCCTTTAAGGCATCAAAGAAGTGGTTAAGAGGACGAAGAACCTCTGACTCCGGTCACATCTTTTCGATTCCACCGTTCTTCCTGCACTAACATATGCCTCAGAGACCTGGGCCCAGGATGAGAACACTGTTCAGGTATCCCAAAGAGGAATCGAAAGAGCTATGCTAGGAGTATCACATCTCACTTAAAAAGGAATTCGGAGTTCTGACCTCCATGGACGGTCAAGAATCAGGGACACTGTCTCGTTTTTCCAAGGGGTCAAAAATCAGATAGGCCAGTCATGTAATGCGATTCAGAGATGACTGCTGGACTAGAGCTGTTACTGACTGGATTCCACAGGACGTCAGAAGACCGCGTGGCTGCTCACCAACTAGATGGTCAGATTTCTTCGTCAAATCCCTGAATGAACGATTTGAGGCTCTTCCTGTTCCTGGAGCAGCAGATATCATTGGACTGCACTAGCACACAACAGGGACAAATGGCGATGTTACTGGCGCCCACTCAGGCAAATTGAAGATCAACAGGACCACAAGTGATACAAGTGATACAAGTGAAATCAATCAACATAATCCATCATATCAATAAAAGTAAATATAAGGGGGCTGGAGCAATAGCACAGCGGGTAGGGCGTTTGCCTTGCATGCAGCCGACCCAGGTTCGATTCCCAGCATCCCATATGGTCCCCTGAGTATCGCCAGGAGTAGTTCCTGAGTGCACGAGCCAGGAGTAACCCCTGTGCATCGCCAGGTGTGAACCCTTCCCAAAAAAAAGTAAAGATAAAAACCATATGATCATATCAATAGATGCAGAGAAAGCATTTGACAAGATCCAACACCCGTTTATGATGAAACCTCTCACCAAAATGGGTTTTGAAGGAACTTTCCTCAAGATAGTCAAAGCCATCTACCACAAACCCATGGCAAGCATTATCTTCAATGGGGAACAACTAAGGGCCTTTCCTCTAAGATCAGGGACAAGACAAGGATGACCACTCTCACCACTTCTGTTCAATATAGTACTGGAAGTACTATAGTATATAGTACTTGCAACAGTGGTTGCAAGTATATAGTACATGCAATAGCAGTTAGTCAAGAAAACTATGTGGAGGTCGATGTGGAGGTCTCATTCTGTTCAGCAGAGAGAACCCTTCATGGGGCTGAGAAGGGGACGCAGCCGAATGAAAAGACGCAGAGCCCGGGGGAGGGAGAAAAGGCGTTTATTCTATGGCAGTTACAGTATTTATACCTCCCTACTGAGAGGAGGTGGTATAGTATGCATGCCGGGACCCCCAGTAGAAATGCAGGGTGTAGCATGGGTGCTAGCTAGTGATAAACAAATGCTGATAGGATAAAATCAGTAAGATTAGGAGTGGCAACCTTTGCTAGGTGTGGCATGGGGTTAGCTAGTGATAAATAGTGACAGGATAAGATCAGTAAGGTAAAATAGCTCCCTACAAAAATATATTAAGGGCATCCAGATAGGAAATGAAGAAATCAAACTCTCACTATTCACAGATGATATTATATCTAGAGAATCCTAAAGCCTCTACCAAGAAACTCTTAGAAATAATAGACTTGTGGAGTAAAGTCACAGGCTATAAAATCAATACCCAAAAGTCGATAGCCTTCCTATACACAAATAATGAGACAGAGGAAAGTGACATGATAAAAGCAATCCCATTCACAATCGTGCCCGAGCAAGTACCTTGGAATCAGCCTAACTAAGGAAGTAAAGGACATCTACAAAGAAAACTATAAAACGCTATTCCACAAAATAAAAGAGGACATGAGGAAATGGAAACATATCCCCTGATCATGGATAGGGAGAATCAACACCGTCAAAATGGCAATACTCCCCAAAGCATTATACAGATTCAATGTGATCCCTATAAGAATAGCCATGAAATTCTTCAAAGAAATGGATCAAGCAATCCTGAAATTCATATGGAACAATAAATGCTCACAAATAGCTAAGGCAATTCTTGGGGAAAAGACTATGGGAGGCATCACCCTCCCCAACCTCCAACTCTATTACAAAGTGGCAACAATTAAAAGAGAATGGTACTGGAACAAAGGCAGAGCCTCAGACCAATGGAACAAGGTAGAATATCCCTACACACAACCCCAAATGTATGATCATCTAATCTTTGATAAGGTAGCAAGAAATGTGAAGTGGAGCAAGGAAAGCCTCTTTAACAAATGGTGGTGGCATAACTGGACAACACATGCAAAATAATGCGCTTAGACCTCTGCCGAACACCAGGCACAAAAGTCAGATCAAAATGGATTAAAGACCTCAACATCAGACCACAATCCATAAGGTACATTGAAGACAAGGTCTGCAAAACCCTCCACGATATTGAAGATAAAGGTATCTTCAAAGATGACACACAACTGATCAACCAAATGGAAACAGAAATAAACAAGTGGGACTATATTAAACTAAGAAGCTTCTGCACCACAAAAGATACAGTGACCAGAATACAAAGACAATCTACATAATGGGAAAGGATATTCACCCAATACCCATCTGATAAGAGGTTGGTATGAAGGGTATTTAAGGCACTGGTTGAACTCTACAAGTAGAAAACATCAGAAAATGGGGCGATGAAAAGAACAGAAACTTTCTCAAGGAAGAAATACAAATGGCCAAAAGGCACATGAAAAAATGCTCTTCATCGCTAGTCATCAGGGAGATGCAGATCAAAACAACTATGAGATACCACCTCACACCACAGGGACTGGCACACATCCAAAAGAACAAAAGCAACCCTTGTTGGCATGTATGTGGGGAGAAAGGACCCTCCCACACTGCTGGTGGGAATGCTGACTGGTTCAGCCCTTTTGGAAAACAATATAGACACTTCTCAGAAAATTAGAAAATGAGCTCCCATTTGACCCAGTAATACCACTTCTGGGAATATATCCTGGAGAGGCAAAAAAGTACAGTCAAAATGACATCTGCACTTGTATGTTCATCACAGCACTTTTTACAATAGCCAGAATCTGGAAAAAACCCTACTGCCCAGGAACAGATGACTGGTTAAAGAAACTTTGGTACATGTACACAATGGAATACTATGCAGTTGTTAGAAAAGAGGAGGCTATGAACTTTGCATATAAGTGGATCAACATGGAAAGTATCATGCTAAGTAAAATGAGTCAGTAAGAGAGAGACAGACATAGAAAGATTGCACTCATCTGTGGACTGTAAAATAACAGAATGGGAGACTAACACCCACGAATAGTAGAGATAAGTACCATGAGGTTTGCTAACATGCTTCAGCAAAAGGCAGCTTAGAGAGAGAAGGGAACACCAAGTGAAGTGTGGTTGGAGGACCCGCTCAGGATGGGAGATGCGTGCTGAAAGTAAACTATAGATTGAACACCATGGCCACTCAATACCTCTATTGCAAACCACAACACCCAAAAAGAGAGAGAGAACAAAAGGGAATGCCCTGCCACAGAGGTGGGGTGGGGGGGGATGGAGTGTAGGGGTGGGAGGGATATTGGGATCATCGGTGGTGGAGAATGGGCACTGGTGGAGAGATGGGTACTCGAGCATTGTATGACTGAAACACAAGCACAAAAATATGTAAATCTGTAACTGTACCCTCACGGTGATTCACTAATAAAAAAAAACCTTATAAATATGTGTGCTTGTATACAGATACTCTGGTGAGCAAATGTTTGTATTTATACTTTGATAGTTTTAAGTTTTAGGTCATCTTGAAATTAGGTGATTTAGGTAGTTCTTAGGTAATTCTATTTTGTTGTTGTTGTTGTTTGCTTTTTGGGTCATATCTGGTGATGCTCAGGGGTTACTCCTGACTCTGCACTCAGGAATTACTCTTGGCAGTGCTTGGGGAACCATATGGGATGCTGGGAACCAAATCTAGTTCAGCCATGTGCAAGACAAACATCCTACCAGCTGTGCTATTGCTCCAGCCCTGATAATTCTGTTTTATTTCTTTTTTAATTTTTTATTTCGTACTTGCGTTTTAGTCATACAATGATTGAATACCCATCCCTCCACCAGTGCTGAATTTCCACTACCAATGGTCCCAGCATCCCTCCCACCCCCTGCCCTACCCCACCCCACCCCACCCCGCCTTTGTGGCAGGGCATTCCCTTTTGCTCACTCTCTCTCTCCTTTTGGGTCTTGTGGTTTGCAATAGAGGTATTAAGTGACCATCATGTTCAGTCTATAGTCTACTTTCAGCATGCCTCTCCCATCCCGAGTGGGCCCTCCCCCACCCATTTCTCAGTGGTTCCTTCCCTATTTGAGTTGTCTTTTCTCCTGGCATGTGAGGCCGGCTTCCAAGCCATGAATTAATCTTCCTGGTACTTATCTCTGCTATGCTTGGGTGTTAGTCTCCCATTCTGTTATTTTATAGTCCACAAATGAGTGCAATCTTTCTATGTCTGTCCCTCTCTTTCTGACTCATTTCACTTAACATGTTTCCATGTTGATCCACCTATATGCAAATTCATGACCTCATCTTTTCTAACAGCTGCATAGTATTCCATGGTATAGATGTACCAAAGTTTCTTTAACCAGTCATCTGTTCTCAGGCACTCGGTTTTTTTCCAGATTCTGGCTATTGTAAACAGTGCTGCAGTAAACATACAAGTGCAGATGTCATTTCTACTATACCTTTTTGCATCTCCGGGATATATTCCCAGCAGTGGTATTGCTGGGTCAAATGGGAGCTCAATTTCTAATTTTTTGAGAATTGCCCATACTGTTTCCAAAAGGGCTGAACCAGTCGGCATTCCCACCAGCAGTAAAGGAGAAGTCCCTTTCTCTCCACATCCATGCCAACACAGGTTGCTTTTGTTCTTTTGGAAGTAGGTCAGTTTATGTAGGTAATTCTGTTTTAAAATGGAAACAATGGACCAAACACAGGATATCCTACATATATTTTATAATCTTACACTATATTTGATACAAAAAGATAGAAAATATTATTTCCCTATATGAAATCAACAGTGATTTGGGGAAGTCAATGAATGGAATGACTCCATCACAATGTGCTTTATGTCCGTCTCTTACATCTGGGGGCTTGGCCCCATAGGTCCTCGGTCCTAGTCTAAGAGGTCACAAAAAGGAAGCAAGTTGTAAGGAGGCCACAGTCACTCTGAGGATTTTACCTATTAAATAAATGAATAATTATTATAGATAACAGTGGCCGACCTGGGTTCAATTCCTTTGTCTCTCTCGGAGAGCCCGACAAGCTACTGAGAGTATCCTGCCCGCACAGCAGAGCCTGGCAAGCTACCTGTGGCGTATTCAATATGCCAAAAACAGTAACAAATCTCACAATGAAGAAATTACTGGTACCAACTTGAGCAAATCGATGAACAATGAGACGACAGTGCTACAGTACAGTGCAGTACTATAGATAAGAGCGCTCCAAGTTGTCATTGAACCTCTACATTATTTGACACTACTATTGAAGATTTCAACTAAGTTTCCAGAGAGATAGTAGAGCATGTAGGTTGCTTGCCCTGCATGCAGCCAACCTGGGTTTGACCCCCAATACTCCATATGGTCTCCAAGCCTCACCAGGAGTGATCCCTGAGCACAGAGCCAGGAGTAAGCACGAGCACTTCTGAATGTGACCCAAAAGTTAAGAAAAAATTAACTGAAGGACAATGGAACAAATATCAATGTCATTCATTGCTTTGGGGGAGGATGGAGTTGCTCACATCCAGCGACCAGGGGCCATGCCAGCTGCTGTTCAAAGAACCAAACTGGTGTTGGCCATGTGTAAGGGTGACACCTCATCACCTGAGCTAGCATTCTGGTCCCAGCTCCATTGCTGAAAATTCCAGTGCTTATGTTCAGTTGTGTAGACTGACTTCCTCTTCCCCACAGAGCACGTGCGCTGAGTCAGCAGAAACCGACTGCCATTCTCTGCTGTGAGAGAGGAGCGTGGGGTCAGGCAATGAGTTGGGCTCTGTGCAAAGTCTGACCGGTTAGAGGTAACTCCAGCAGGACTAATACCTGAACAGGTATGAGGAAGGACACAGTAGCATCATAAAAGAGCGGGGGTAAACTAGTGAGGGACGAGCCATCCCTCGGACCAGTGCTCAAGTCTGGAGGAGCCTCATGTTTCCAGGGCTCCAAAAGGTATCAACCGAGCACCAGGGGACTGAAGGAATTGTAGAAGTGAAAGGTGGGACAGGAACTGGTATCGTATCCCGGAAAACAACCTTCCTGCAGCAATGGTGATCCTTGGAGAACATGTTAAACCTGGTAAGAGAAAAGAAGAAAGAAATGGGGCTGGGTGGTGGCGCAAAGGCCGAGAGCACCAGCCTTGCACGGAGAGATTCTTGAGCAGTTTTCTCCCACCTCATGGTCCCCAGGTGAGCCCTGGGCAGCCTGAGCAGAGCAGCACCACACTGCCAAAGCTGCAGTCTCTGGGACAGGCTTCCCCCTCACAAAGTAAAGAAGATTGTACCCAGATTGATGTGGACATGTTCAAAGGAGGCAGAATTCTATATAAAGGGGCACCCCACAAATCCGGGACAATCTGAGGGCCGAAATACAGCTCAGCAGTAGAGCACCAGTGTGAGGCATTGGGTTCAGTCTCTGGCACTGTGTGCCCGCTCGCACACCCATGCACATACTCACATGTGCACACATGCACACACTGGTCCTCGAGAGCCTGGAGAAACGGCACAGTGACGTGCCTTGCAAGCATGTAGTCATGGGTTTAAGTCCTGATGCTTCACATACACTCACTGTAGTGTTTGTGGGCATCGCAGGGATAAGGGACCCCCCCCCCCATATAGCAAGAGCCCAAAGCAGGGGCTGGAGCAATAGCACAGCGGGTAGGGTGTTTGCCTTGCACGCAGCCGACCCGAATTCGATTCCCAGCATCCCATATGGTCCCCTGAGCACCACCGGGGTAATTCCTGAGTGCAGAGCCAGAGCCAGGAGTAACCCCTGTGCATCGCCAGGTGTGACCCAAAAAGAAAAAAAAAAAAAGAACCCAAGGCAGAAAATTGTGTGCACACCGCAGCCAGGAGCTGCAAACACTGACCAGCAAATGTGTGGCACTGCAGTAACTCCTAGCGAGCGCCGTGGCCATCACGTGTGTGCCCCAACCAGCCTGGTGCCGCCCCTCCCCCGCCACCTGGAGCACATCTGTTTCGGGCAAATGGGCAGCTGGTGCTCCTCAGCCCAGAAGCAGCTCCAACAGCGGCGGGGCAGCAGAGGAGGAGATGGGGAGAAATTAGGAGCAAATCTGAGGGCTGGGAGGAGAGCTCAGAGAGTGAAAGCACAAGCTTTGCTTGCAGGACCCCCAGGTTCAATCCCCTGGACTGCATGGTTTTCCAGCACCAACAGGAGCGATTCCTGGGCAATGTGCTGGTGGTAGCCCCTGAGCACTGTGGGTTGCAACACCCCCTCCATGCCCCCCAAACATCATCATCATCATCATCATCATCATCATCTTTTCCTTCTTCTGAAGCAATCTGGACATCAGGGCGGGAGCGATATTGGAGCAGGTAGAGCATTTACCTTGCATGCTGCCAACCTGGTTCGATATCCCCACATTGCAATGTGGACCCAGGACCTAGCGCCGCCAGGAGTGATTCCTGAGCACAGAGCCAGAAGGAACCCCTAAGCATCACCATGTGTGACCCGAAAACAAACAAACAAAAAAACAATTTGAGCATCAAAATAAAAAAACAACAGTATAGGGCTCTAACCATAGAAAAAACAGTAAGTGAATGATCCATAAACCCCTGTCTCCACAAACACACAGGCATACATTTATCAAAGAAAGAAAAAGGAAATTCTTTCTGTAGAATGCAAGTAATAAACGTCGAAGACAGAACAACACTAGTCTGCACCGTTGCAACAACAACTAGGTAACTGGTACTAAATAAGAATTAAATAATTAGGCAGAAGTGTGTGGTCTAAAAAATGACTAGTGCAAGGGCCGGAGCAATAGTACAGCGGGTAAGGCTATACTTGCATGAGGAAGACCCAGGTTCCATTTCGGCATCCCATATGGCCCTTGAGCACTGCCAAGAGTGATTCCTGAGTGCAGACTCAGGAGTGACCCCTGAGCATCATAAGTGTGGCCAAAAAGCTTTAAAAAAAAAAAGTGCAGAGGTCAGAGTATGAATTACCCAGGGTAGCAATTTGACCATTCAGATGCACCTTCATTTTTTTGGTTCTTTTTTGGGTCAGACCCGGTGATGCACAGTGGTCACTCCTGACTCATGCACTCAGGAATTACTCCTGGCTGTGCTTGGGGACCATATGGGATGCTGAGAATCAAACCCGGGTTGGTCGTATGCAAGGCAAACGCCCTACACGCTGTACTATTGCTCCAGCCCCAAGGATACACCTTCATAGTGAGAATGCCTGCAAAACTGCACACCCTGAGGCTAATTCTCAGGAAAGAACTGTTTCCTGGGTCAGGAAATAAATGCTCTATTAAAGACAGTATACTCTCTGGCTCCTGATGGAGTTGCTGAATGGCCATGATCCCAGAGACTGAGAAACAAATCTCGTAACTCAGCAGCTTTGGGCAGAAATCCTTTCAAATTTAATTATTAAAATTCCAGAATTCCAGGGGGCTGGAGTGATAGCACAGCGGGTAGGGCGTTTGCCTTGCACGCAGCCAACCTGGGTTCGATTCCCAGCATCCCATATGGTCCCCTGAGCACCTCCAGGAGTAATTCCTGACTGCATGAACCAGGAATAACCCCTGTGCATCGCTTTGTGTGACCCAAAAAGCAAAAAAAATCCAGAGACTCTGGACTTAAAATTCCAGAATTCCAAAATCATATGCTATTCAGAATCAAGGATAGAAAAAAAGTGTCTAATCTTGCTTTTTTGGCAGATCTAAGTGTTTGGGAAAAAATCTCAAGTAACAATGGTGGGTCTGGTGTCAAAATATTCAATATAATCAAAGTAGAGAGAGAGTAATGTGGAAACTATTTCCCACACAGGGAGGGGGAGGGGTGGGATGTGGAGTATACTGGGGCTTTTGGTGGTGGAAAATGTGCACTAGTGAAGGGTGTTTCATCACAGTATGACTGAGACTTAAACCCTAAAGCTTTGTAACTGCTCTCACGGTGATTCAATAAATAAATTTTTAAATAAAATAAAGACAGTTGGCCCAATCTGAAGATGGACCCAAGAATACTATATTATAGGAGTGCTAATTCCTGACCTGACAAGGGTGCCATCATTATGTAAGAGAATTTTCCTGTTTTTAAGAGAAGTAGGTCATTCCCAGATGGTTCAAAGCACACTTTTTCCCCTAAGTGAATTTTTTAAAGCAAAAAATAAATAAACAAAAGTCACTCTCACAGAACTATGTAGAATGGTATAGAAGATAGTTAAGTACATGTTCCCTACATGGGGTAGGATACTTTTTTGCTTTTTGGGTCACACCCGGCGATGCACAGGAGTCACTACTGGCTCTGCACTCAGGAATTACTCCTGGTGGTGGTCAGGGGACCATATGGAATGCTGGGAATCAAACCCGGGTCGGCTGTCTGCAAGGCAAATGCCCTACCCCTTGTGCTATCACTCCAGCCCCGGGGTAGGATACTTTTAGAACACCTTAATTGATAAGATAATTCAATCAGATTTGTGATTTAAAATTTTTTTAGTGCATGGTCCAGGAAATGGATAATGCTAGCCAAAGGACAAATCTGAATCCTAAACTCTTTAGTTTGATTTTCTAAATTTGTATTAACATTTTATTTTTCCAGCTCTATGTGAACAAGAAGCATAGTATAGTTTTGGTTTTTTGTTTGTTTTTTGGGCCATACCGGCAATTCTAATGGCTTAGTCCTGCCTCTAAACTCAAGGATCACACCTGGAGAATTCAGGGGACCAAATGTGGTACCAGGGATCAAACCCTGGTAAGCCATGTGCAAGGAAAGCGCCTTACGTGTTGAACTATCATTTCAGCCCCAGCAGTATTGTATTTTAAAAATAAAACATTTTGGGCTGGAGCAATAGCACAGCGGGTAAGGCCTTGCACATGGCCGACCTGGGTTCGATTCCCAACATCCCATATGGTCCCCTGAGCACCACCAGGAGTAATTCCTGAGTGCAATGCCAGGAGTGACCCCTGAGCATCGCCAAGTGTGACTCAAAAAACAATAAATAAATAAAATAAAACATTTAGGGGCTGAAAAAAATTATCAGTTTACACACTTGCATGTAACCAACTCACACCTCTATGGTGGCTGTGAGTGATCCCAAAGCACAGAAACAGGAGAAGTCTCTGGGCACTGCTGGGTATGGTCTTCTAATTAACGAATCAATAAAATATTTAACAGAGTACAGACTTAAAAAGTACATTACACATGAAAATAATTTATTTCCTTTGCCATTATTAAGAGGTAATTCACTTACTTTTGTTCATAATTTCAAGTCCACATCTCTCTCTCTCTCTCTCTCTTTCTCTCTCTCTCTCTCTCTGTCCTCTCTCCCTTCTCTCTCTCTTTCGTCTCTCTCTTTGTTTTATTTTGGGGGCTGTTGGGGATGGACTGAGCTATTCAGGATGAACCCATGTAATCTGCTTCGCATATGGGCAGGAATATAGGGACCCATGAAAATGGGTGAGATTTCTCGTGTATCCTGACTGGTTCGGTTGAAGCTGAACATCTTCTTTTGGCTGCCTTAGTAATTAAAATTTTAAAAATAAAATTAAAATTGATTAAAATTAAATTTAAATTAAGAAATTTAAATTTAAAGATTTAAATTTAAAACGAAAATGAAAAATAACTTCCTAAATTTCAGTATACTGAAATTATCAGTCTTCCTTTTCTCACAGATCCCCCTTGCTTTCTTAGCTTGTTTGTTTCAGTATGCAGATCCTAGGTAACTTTGTTTGTTTTCAGTATGCAGAAAAGCTTTCAGCTTTGCACGTTCTTCCTGGAAGTCCTTTGTTGATGACTGTAGGATAATATAGCCTCAGGTAGTTTAGACTTATTTAAGTTGTTCCCATCACAGTGCTTCCATTCCTGTGTTTATTTCTAACTTCTTTCTTTGTGCTCTGTTGACTTGTAAACATTGTTCTTCTCTTCTCCTTGAGTCCTTTGCATAGTTTATTCAGAGCTATGTCCTTTGGTGGCACAGGACATAGCAAATGCTATGCTTGTAACAAATGCTATGCTTTTGTAACCTGGCAGTCTTTTGACTCTGTGATATTTTCCTCCTGGGCATCTGTTCTCTCAACCTAAGCCTCAGCTGCCCTTACTTCTTAGCACCCCCAAAGGCAGGGTCCTGATAAGGGACAGAACGAACCCAGGGCAAGTGGTGAGTTATGTGCTACCCTGGCATCGAGATAGGCCTGGCCAAAGTGCCTAATGCTTAACTATAAGTTAAGAGCTTGGTCATGGACAAATGCTGTCATGATCCAAAAAGTAATAACTAGATTTGGACCCTGCAAGGGTTAGGAATGATTAATCTGGCCTGAGTGCTACAGTCTGAGTCTGTGGCAAAATGTTGCCAGGAGAGCTGCCCTACAAGCCTCAATGTATTTCTTAGCGTGTCCATACAAAATAACTAGTACTAAGATGTTGGTGTTGTTCTTGGACTGAGGAAAAAAGAAAAACACCTTAAGAGGTATTTTGCCTGCAGGTGGTCAGGAAGGGCTTTGGCATACCTGTAGGTGGTGTTTCCTGTGAACCTGGTGGGCCCTCAGGAAGGGCTTTTTTATGTTGATTTTGCTACCAGACCCGGTATGGCCCAGAGGACAAGGTAGAGAGAGACAAGTAGGGGTGGAGAGACTAGAGAGGAGGAGGAAAATCCAGAGAGCGGGGAGGGAGGAATGAGGAGCTAGGAAGGAAGAGTGCAAGAGATGAGAGGAATGAAAGATTGAATAAACGGTAACTAATCAGCAACCAGCTTGGTCCTCATTCCTTCACCTACCCAACGCCTTCAACCTCCCCGGGGTGGGGGAAGCAGCGTGAGACTACCGAACGCGGGCAGCAGGAGACATAGAGCACCGCGCCACCTGCCCCTTTTTTTGTTTACACTATATTGAGCCCTTTAGGGTATGAACTATAGGATAGTAATTAAAGGAGATTTCTGGGCTCTCTACCTTGGTCACAGATCTGAGAGAACCTGGGCCCTCCATGACATACATTTCTTTCACGTTCCTTGTCTCAGCACCTCCACCTGAATGAATGTTCACGCAACAGGGGGCACACCTTGCAATGCTTACGTCTAGGGCTACTGATGGCTCTGTGCTCAGGGATCACTCCTGGAAGGTTTGGTAGACCTTATGGGACTATGGGATGCTGGGGATCGAACCCAGGTCAACTGAGTGCAAGGCAAATGCTCTACTCACCATACTATTGCTCTTTTTCTCTTTCTTTTGCTTGGTCTCTACCCTGCCCAACTGAGTGTCCATTAGACATGGAAAGAGGAAACTGATGAAGAATCTGACTTACACTGACCATGTCTGCTCTGGTATCATTGAAGAGGAAAATAACTTGTGACTAGTGGAAATCTCCTGCATTGAAGAATACCAGACGCTAGGTAGAAGGTGCATTTAGCCTTCCCTGTTCTTATGGTAGGAACTAGTGAGTGAAGACAGGGAATAAAGAGAAACTAGATTTTCCACATAGATGGGATAATTTGTTATTAAAAGGTAGGAAAATCAGCCATCACAGTGAATCTGGTGGCTAGTTCTTCCCAAAGCTTGGAAGTCCTCAAGAAATTTTCTTTACAGCCACATCAAAGCATGATCTTTGGTACTTTGTCAAGACTGACTTGAAATTGATGCCCTTTACTTATTTTTTTTTCTTTTTTTTTTAATAAATTTATTTATTTTTAATTAATGAATCACCATGAGGGTACAGTTACGGATTTATACACATCTGTGCTTATGCTTCCCCCATACAAAGTTCGGGAACCCATCCCTTCACCAGTGCCCATACTCCACCACCAGTAAACCCAGCATCCCTCCCATCCTCCCCAATCCCATCTCCCCCCACCCCACCCTGTCACTGTGGCAGGGCATTCCCTTCTGTTCTCTCCCTCTACCTTTACTTATTTCTTATGTATGAATAAGGGTGGAGCAATAGCACAGCAGTAGGGTGTTCGCCTTTCACGCAGCCAACCCGTGTTCGATTCCTTCGCCCCTCTCGGAGAGCCCGGCAAGCTACTACTATCGAGCCCGCAAGGCAGAACCGAGCAAGCTACCTGTAGCGTATTGGATATGCTAAAAACAGTGATAAGAAGTCTCACAATGAGAGACGTTACTAGTGCTCGTTCAAACAAATCAATGAGCAACAGGATGACAGTGACAGTGACAGTGAATAAGGGTAAAGTTGCACAAGAACGATTTCTTGTCGTATAGCAGTTAGAAACAAAAACGTGTGCTGTGAAGGTAGAAAGACTATTAGCTGTATCAGATTACCTGGTTATCTCTACAGATCACTACTATGGCAGGATCTACCACCAGCAGTCCTGAAGGTGGAAGGACACCTGATGAATTTGGCAAAGTCACTGGGGCCAAAGGCAGAGCTACCATGGACATACAAGGGAGCTTCCCTGTGAGCACAGTCACGCCCTATTTGAAGACAAAGTCTGTGACTGGGTTGGGTGCTAAAGGGGAAGAGTGTCAAAGCAGTAGATTCTGGGAAGGAGAGCCGCAGTCAGAGGCAAGAGTGGTTGGTCTAGCCAAGGGCCTGATGCCATATGGGGAACCATAACTATGTTTGCACAAGTCATTGTCACTGTCACTGTCATCCCGTTGCTCACCGATTTGTTCGAGCGGACACCAGTAACGTCTCTCATGAGAGACTTATTGTTACTGTTTTTGGCATATCCAATACGCCACAGGTAGCTTGCCAGGCTCTGCTGCAGGCTCGATACTCTCGGTAGCTTGCCGGGCTCTCTGAGGGGGCGGAGGAATCGAACTCGGCTCGGCCTCGTGAAAGGCGAACGCCCAATTGCAAGTGGCACTTTTAATTCTTATCTTGCTTTGATGGTTATACAGGTGCATACCATTTTTAAAGTCACAGAATTAACATCTAATATAATATATTTTATTGTCTGTCAATTGTGTGTCAGATTTAAAACAAATAGACATAGCAGGAAATTTCTATAGCTGAAATCATAGCCCTGTGGCACCTCCAGAGTTAACTCGGAACACAACATCAGGAATCTTCAAAAAGCCCTTTTTATACGTGCAGAAAATGACTGTGGCCTGGGAGACAGTGCTAAGGGCTGAAGTCCACGTTTTGTGTGTGGGAGCGCCTGGTTTGATCTCTGGCACCACATTGCCTGCAAGCAACAAAGTACTAATTAGGTAGCTGTATCATCAAGAATCTATACTAGGATAAATCAGAGAGCTGAGCTTCAGAGTTTGGTTGGAACTTCCTGCAAAATAAAAGTTTCCCAAATATAGCTGATGCTGGGTGATGGTCAGACTGTAACAGTTAAATTTATTTTGTATAGATGAACTTTTGGGACTAAGATAAGCCAGGAGGAACTGAAATTGGTCTGGACAAAAACTTAGAACCACTATTTCCTAGAATGCAGCCCTAGTAATCAAGTATATGACCTGTGCAGGAGCATGACCTATTAGAATTGTAATTAAGAAGTAAAAGGTCCCATCATCATTACTGCAAAATTATGGAATGCCTCAGAATAAATCTTTGTTGGCTGAAGGTATTAGAGGACTTCAAAAGACATACTGTTTCCTTTAATTAAAGAAACTTAATATTCTAAGAATTCTATTAAGCAAATTTAATGATAAATATTTGTTATGTTCCAGGAGGAAAATTATAATAAGAATTTAAAATATGTAATTTTGTAATGCATATGTAAGAAAGTAGAAGAATTAACTTGGATTATAAAAAATTTCAAAAGGCAAAAAGTTGAAAGATAATGAAGGCGCTCTGATGGAGGCTGTAGTGTTGTAACATTACATGCATGAAACCATGTCATTAGAAATGTATTAATCACGAAGTAAATTAAATAATTTTTTAAAGATTACAGGTAATTCAATAAATAAATAAATAAAAGATAACAATAAACCAAGTAATGATAACCTGGTTTCTTTGTCATAGTTGCTTCATAGATATAGACATTCTTAAATAGAATAAGACTGAGCCATCTGATTTTTTAAAAATTTTTTTTTCTTTTTGGGTCACACCTGGCAATGCACAGAAGTTACTCCTAGCTCATGCACTCAGGAATTACCACTGGTGGCCACCTATCAATTTTTTTAAATTTATTTTTATTGAATCACCGTGAGAAAAAGCATTACAAAATTGTTCATGGGGATGGAGCAATAGTACAGGAGATAGGGTGTTTGCCTTGCACGCAGCCTAGCTGGGTTCAATCCCCCGCATCCTATATGGTCTCCCGAGCACTGCCAGGAGTGATTCCTGAGTGTAAAAGTCAGGAGTAAGCCCTAAGCATCGCCAGGTGTGACCCAAAAAGCCAAAAAAAAATTGTTCATGATTGCATTTCAGTCATACAATGTTCCAGCACTGGTGACAGTATAATTTCCCAGCACCAATATCTCCAGTTTCCCTCCCACCCCTTCAAGCCACACCCCCAAAATCTACCCCAAGTCTGCCTCAATGGCAGGCACCTCTCTTCTCTCTGACTGAGCCACTTTAAGTGCTTTATTTGAATGCTTCACCCTAAGTTCCTTAAAATGTGTCTTTTAGATGTATCAGTCATAGCAATGCATCTAATACATGGATATCAGGTGACCATAATGAAGTGCAGTAAGTTAGGTGGCTCAAATAAAGAGGGTTATTTTTCACAGTCCTGGGAGCTTGGGAAGGCAGAGATCCAGGGGCCTCAGGAAAGGTGCTTCCAGTTGATATTGCCCATGGCAGAGAGTCCTCCTCCTACAAAGGTGCTAATCACGGCCTGAGCGAGACCACAGTGGGGAGGGCCTTTGCCTTACATGTGGCTGACCTAGGTTCAATCTCCAGTATCCCATATGGTTCCCCGAGCATGGTCAGGGTAATTCTTGAGTTCCTAGCCAGGGGTAAACCCTGTGCATCGCTGGGTGTGACCCCCCCACACACAACCCCCTCAAAAAAAAAAGTAAAAAACAAAGGTGCTAATCACAATGTTAGGGGAAGGAGCCTCCTGGTCACCCCACTCAGGCTCTATCTCTGACCACCATGACATTGGAGGGTCCAACACATGACTCACATGTGCATTTGTGTGAGACACAGTTCAGTCTACAAAGCAGGTAACTTTTCTCCTCCTGAACCACATGACTATTAACCCCAAACACTGAATGATATTGTATTAATACCCTAATGCCCATCCGTGTACTAAGGTTTTTCCCCTTTCTCCTGAGCATGTCAGAGTTGCTCTGTTCAGGTCTGAGACTATGCGTTTGGTTCAGGAGCCTCAGAACTCTTTACCACCCACAGGACTTCTCACCCACATGATCTGTTTTTTTCCCACCCATTTATTGTTCAAAAGATGAGATTTATAGAAAGCCCCACTTATCTGTTAGATAGTTTATAAGCCATTGAACTTTACTCATACTTCAGGAGATTGTTTTTGGCCTTTAGTCCTTGGGTTACACTGGCAGCGTTGGTGGCTTCTCCTGGCTCAATGCTCAGGGGTGACCCATTGGCGGTGCTGAGGATCAAACTGATGCAGGCAAGGAGACAGGGATGGGTCCCCGTGATAACAGAATTTCTAGGATGTAACAGAACCATCTAGTCTTAAAGTCATCTGGGACCACCTTGTGAGCACAGGAACCTTGTAAGGCCCTCTGGCACCAGTAACAGACCCAGAGAAGGCTGGACTCCTGCCCCCCGCCCCCCCACCCAAGAGAGCTCCAGCAGAAATTAAAAGGCCAGGAAAGGAATTTCAAGGAAGACTATCTACCACTCCCAATTGACCCTCCCTCATAGTCCAGGGCGGGAGAAGTGGGGTTTTAAGAAAAACAAAAAGGTTTAAGTAAAACAAACCGTGAAGCAGGAACGGGGCATGATGGAGTTGCCCCTGCCTCGCTCCATGTCCAACATTTCCCCCTTTTCTGTTTCAAACTGAGGAACCACCCTCAGCCACAGGCTCATTAGTATATTGGTATTACTGTCTCATAACCTTAAGCTGTACTGTATTTATTCCACCCTTGACAAAGACCACTAGCTTGTTCAGGGTGCAGGGGGTCCATGGTCAGGAACAAAAGCAGGGGTGCTAGGGGTCCCTGGTGGGATGGGATCAGGGTAAACAAGTTGACTTTCCCAGTTCCCTTTCTATTACAAGGTACCTGTAGCACAATTTTTACCATTAAGCACAATTTAGGAGTACTGGAATTGGCAAGGTAGGAAGGGAACAAGCAAGGGGTTACATACAAGCAAGCCAAGTATTGTTGGGTCCCGATATAGGGGCTCTTCTAGCTAACCTGTGGTATAATTGCTGGGAAGCCAGTCTATAGTTTTAGTCACAATAGGTTCGGTAGGTCCCTGAACAAACACACATCCCAGCATGGGTCATAACTGGCAAAAATCAAGGTTAATTTTTCCTGTCTCATATCAAAAACTACCCAGTGCCAAAACTGGGGCAGGTAAGAAGCTCGCTCTACAGCTTTCACTATGAGCATACAGAATCAGAATAACTCATGCCCTTCCCATGGTTCCTTTAAATCACTTTCATCAGCCTTACCTGGAGGGGATTGTCTCCCATGGTATGGACATGTCACTGGTCAATGTTGTTCTGTCTCCAAGACGGAGAGGCAGCTCTTTGATTCCGTCCTCCTTCAGAGCAGTTGGTGTGTTCAGGATCACGGTGTGAGGACCTCTCCACTGAGGTTCTAGAGTGGCAGTCTTATGTCACCTGATTCAAACCAGATCTCTCAATACATACGGATGAGAAGTTCACTCTGGCAGTGTGCTTCAAGCCCCCAGGGAGCTTGGCCTTGATACCTGTAAAGGCTAGTAATAACTGAAGAGAGAGATCAGACATTCTGGCCTACACTTCCTTTTAAAGGCTAAGTTGGAATAGTGGCAGCTGACCCAAAAAATTTCAAAGGGAACAGAGTTCCTCCATAAAGGGGGTTTGCACTTACAACAGGGCAATTGGTATTTTCAAAGCGGGAGGGGCTTCCTTTATCTATCTACTTCATATTCCCCTAGAGATTTCTTTCTTTTTTTTTTTTTTTTTTTTTGCTTTATGGGTCACACCCGGCAATGCACAGGGGTTACTCCTGGCTCTGCACTCAGGAATTACTCCTGGTGATGCTCAGGGGACCATATGGGATGCTGGGATTTGAACCCGGGTTGGTCGAGTGCAAGGCAAACACTCTACCCGCTGTGCTATTGCTCCAGCCCCTCCCCTAGAGATTTCACCACCTCTAATCCTTAAAGGGAAAATAGTCGAAGGTCCATCTTCTGGAGCTGCTTTCTGCTGACACAGGGACGTTGACTCTGCCTGCACAGGGGTAAAATCTCAGGCTACCTTAGTTTTAGTGAGCCCCAGGCAATGAATTTGAAAAATCACATCAGTTAGGCTAAGGAATACTTCTTTGAAATTACCAATCCTTGGAGGCAGAAGAACAAATGACAAATGCTCAAGTGCTCAGGGTACAAGAACCAATTATCAATGGCATAGGAGGCACAGTTCTGAGTTACTTCTTACTGCCCTGTTCAACCCTTCAATATTTCACTCTATTAGTCGAGAGGTCTGTAATTTTCAACTTTCCTTTGGAAACCTCTCTCCAATGCCCATTTTTCCTCTTCTGCAGGGTATTCTGGTTTAGAGGAGATATTCTGTAATGGGCTATTAATCCCATGATGAAACAAGAATTGAGAGCTGTTATGTACTAAGAATGAATACTTATAACCAGTTTAGATGTCCATTCTTAGTTCTTTAGTCAATTGACAGGTTGGGGAGAAGCAATTGATACTTTAAGCTGAAGTTCCCCACTTTGGTAAAGCTCTGTCTTCCACTTTTCTGGCCAGACTGGTGACAGCATGTACAACGTTGAGTATCTTTTTTTTTTTTTTATTCTTTTATTGATTCACCATGTGGAATGTTACAAAGCTTTCAGGTTTTTTTTTTTTTAATTCTTAACGTTGAGTATCTTTATAGACTAGACTAGACAGCTTACTTACTAAGTTACCCAATTATTCAATCACCTTTGTATAACTAGAATCTGATTCTCACAAAAGAGGCAAATTACAGAAACATGGTTTTCTCTCCTCCATTTTAAATTTGCCAGTCAGCTTAATAAATCTGGCTTGTCCTTTTTCATAAGCATAGCAAGATTGGA